>NC_081407.1:788572750-788896500 GCF_030272615.1 Cryptomeria japonica
AGTTAGGAATCTTTCTATTTTTATTTCCTTCCTCAATTTGCATGCTCTCTTTCTCTCCCCCCACCTCTCTCTTCTTTTTATCCATCCTAGATATGCTACTTAACATCCTTTGAACTCTCATCCTAATGATAAATCACGGAGTGTCACACAATCGAATCCAGAAGCATCATAAGAATTATAGCATGGATTGTGGAAATCTAATAACATTAATAGATAATAAATTACCAAATCATCTATAAATTACAAAAAAAAACATTTCAAAAATCAAGAAAACTTATTTTTAATTTCATAACTAAAGTTGGATTACAAATGTAAAATCATTTTAAAGTGAAACTCAACAATTTAACTTTTCAAAAAAAATTATACCTAATTTCTTAGAGAATCCTCCTCTAGTTTATCTATTCATTGTGTGGATGTTTTTCTTTCATTATTTTTATCTTTGAAATAAAAATATGATATATATGTAGATTTAACAAGTTTCAAACTTTAAATTATCAAAATTAAATTATTTTTATGGGGATTACAATTTAAAATGTATACAATCATGTCCTGACTTAATATTAGCTATGCCTTCATTTTCACTTTGAAAAACTAAATATTTTAAATTTATAAATAAACTCAATATTTCAATTTTAGAATATATATATATATATATACTATAAGCATGCTTCAATGCTATGCTTTTTAAATTGAATATCTCTACTATATATATTTCCCTCTACCTCTACCTCTCTTTATCTCTCTATATATTTCTCTCCCTCTTCCTCTCCCCCTCTACCTTCTACTTTAATCTACTCTAAACTAATGGCAGGAACATGAAGCTTTGCATCCCTTGTTTCCATTAGCTCTTGAAAGGTGTTTGACAAGTAGAATAATGTTAGGAATAAGACATGTAAAATATTGATAAATCTTAGCATAATTATCTCTGTAATGTTTATTTTTTTTACATATTTAATTAATTATGTGTATTTGTTGATGTAATTATTTATTCTTATAGGGTATAATTATACTTTACTTAAGTTGACTTAAGATAATGCATCTCATCGTAGTTTGGATATGAGACACTTGGGGAAGTGTGCACATAGGGATAATGGTTGTAGAATAAATTTCACCTTTTGTGGTCTTATCTTGTCGCATTCCACCTTTGGTAGGTGATCCACCTCTTGTGGAATATTTTACTATTTCTCCTACCTACCTTTTTTTCTCATTGAGCCACGTCATGATTGTGTGCTCACATATCCATTTGGCGTTGCCTTTATAAACAGGTTCATCTCTCTTGTATTGGTATATCGAGTTGATCATTGTTGCATATTGATGAGAATACAGTTTGTTCTTGTCAAACTATTGTCTCTCTTATTTGTACCTTTTAATGTGCTCTTGATTTTGGAAAATTCTCACATCATATCAGAGTCATTGGGGCTTCATTGATTAGTTTATGGGAGACATTTTGGAAGGCTTCATTTTCAGATCTAAGGAGTTGCTCTTTGTGGAGGCCTTGTACAACAATCTCAACCTCACCATTGAATCGAAGAGGATATTTCCATAAAAATTGAGTATAAATTCGCCTATATTTGGCGAAAGTTCATTTTGGGCCATCAGAGGAATTTTTTAGCCAATTCAACTAAGTATGGTACAGATTTTCAAAAAAAAAAAAAAAAATTCTGCGCATATTATATTTTAATTATTAATTACGCAGAATTTTTTTATTAAATTCTAAAAGTTTCATTTACAAAAATCAAAAAAAAAAAAATTGTATTGAGAGGGGATCTCGTGACCACCCATCGTACCCTATCCTTTCTCTGTGACTACAAAGTCGTGCAAGGTCACTGCCACTCGTAGCCTCGATCACCGGAAAAGTTATCCCGACCATAGGTATAGTCCTCACCCAACTATCACTTCTCATCGGTGACAACAGCTCTACCCTCGTTGGCCCCCACGACAGCAACTCCGCCACCAGCTCTGACAGCAACCGCCATCGGGACCATCGCTCCTCGGTCGCCACAGCCAAGCGGTCTGCCCTCCTTTGCCATGCTACTAGTTTACCTAGGCCCAGTCAACACCAGTGTACCACCTCCCACCGCTTGGTCAGGCCCAGTCAGCACAAGCTTGCCACATAGGCAGTCCCTTCAACCACTTGTCACCATGTGATTCACCCACATCTACAGTACACCAGGCCACATTAGCAGTACGGCTTGACACATCTGTAGTACGGTCTGCATAGTCAACCACCTAGTCAGTACGCCGTGTTGGATTTCATACAGTGCCACGTCAATAGGTCAGTACAGTAGGAGCGCCTAGTTAGCACACACAGTCAGTCTGCCACGTTAGCATCTGTACAGTCAACAAAGGGGTGCGATAGTCTAGCGACAGTCATACGGTCGTCAAATTTAACATAGAAAATTCCTAATGTCAGCACTTTTTGAAAATTTTAGACCCCCTCTCCATTTGAGTTCTTTATTTTGCAATCCAACTTTGAAAGCTCATAACTTGGTCATTTTGAGGCCTTTTACAGTGCAATTTTTTTTTTATTTGGGCTAATTCTTCGTTCTCTCTATAGTGGTGTGGTTATTTTCTGATTTTGGTGGACAGATTTTTTAGAGTTTCTAGTTTCTCACAACTGTACATGTCCAATCCTCAATTTTGCAACTTCAAAGCCTTCGTTCGGGCTCATACGACCTCCTTTTTAAGTGCCATTTTTTTTTGTGTATTTTTTCATCTAGTTTCACGTGGTGCTATCAGTTTTTCACCATTTTGGGTATAAATTGTACTTTCAAAAAAAAGTCTTTTTTGGCCTACTTGGTACTTGTAATTTTCTTGTATCTTAGTTTAGATCTCTTTCTTTATCAGTTTGAGTCTCTTTTGGCCTATTTGATGCAGTTGTAAAGTTGAAATCAGAAGTCCACTTTGCCATTTTTTACAAGTGGCCCATTGTATATGCACTAAGGATAAAGTGTCAAATCATCATTTATTTTTTATTTATTTGTTTTAGGGGGGGTTCTTTGATTGAGTGAATTTGGGGAGGGTGTCTTGTGTGATTGTGCCTCTCTTTTCCTTGTTCTCTTTCATTTTTGTTGCTTTGGCTCCTCATAAATTTCCACTTTTAACTCCACATAATTATGCAACATGGAAAATTAAAGCATGGAGTAAACTAATGGAAAAGGGACTCACACATAACATAGATGGAACAATAATAGCACTAGCTAATCCTAAGGCTAATCCTAATGCTCAATTAGAATGGCTCACTAAAAATTTATGGCTCTTGGAAATTTGAGAAAGTATGTATCAGATGACCTCATTTTTCACATTGAGAAGAGTACCATAATCAAAGAGGCTTGGGATATGTTTCATAAATTGTATGGTCAATCTTGTATTGCAGCCTCAACTTGACCATACAATTTATGAAAGATATCCCAAGCCTCTTTAATATATCACCAACTTGGATCCCAATAATTTTGATACAATCCAAGATTATGTCACTAAGGCAAATGAGATGAGAGAAAAGCTTAAGGATTGTAGCATTCACAAGAATGATGCTCAATTGATATTCATATTGTTGGACAAGATTCCATCCAAATATGTAGCATTTGTTTCTATCTTCCAAACCCATAGCTTGACAGTGGGAAGTTCCTACACTATGCCTACATTTTATTTCACGGAAATGTTGATGTTGGAACAATCTAAGTTGTTGAACATGGGGATTCTCAAGCCTTCAAAGTCCAAGGCTTTGGTGGCTAATCAAGGGAATCAAGGGAATTAAGGCAAAGGTTCCAATAAGAAGCAGAAGCAATCTAAGTCAAAGCCACAACAGGAAAAAGGACAATCACCCTCTCCATCACAAGGCGATTCTACATCCTCTTCCAAGAAGGGGAATACACCTAATATGGAAAAACCAACTTGTGCTTATTGCAAGAAGTATAGTCATCATGAGCATCATTGCCACACCAAGCAGGTTGATGGGTTGACAAATCCCCTTAAGAAGAAAACCATCAATTTGTCATCCACCTACAAGAAGAATGAATCATCTCCTTCTACTTCCTTGTGGTCCAAGGAAAAAGGGCAAGCATTTGTCGCTACAGCACAGTAGTGGATACTTGACTCGAGTGCCTCTTATCACATGGATTCTACAACAGAGTATTTTTCTTCATTGGAACCATCTAAGGTACCTCGCATTTACATAGGAGATGTTACACAAGTTGAGATAGAAGGGAAAGGTTCAGTTGTCATAGATGAGGGAATATTTGAGAATGTTCTTTATGTTCCTAACTTGACCACCAACCTTCGCTCTAACTACCTAATAACTCACTATGGGAATGGGAAAAGAGTTGACTTTACACTTAATTCAGTTGTGGTCAAATAAATTGATAATGATGCCTTGGTAGCAGTGGGACAATTCAATCACAACTCATGACTTTATTCATTCTCCCACTTTGTGCCAAGATCTCCTTATATGGCCTTGCTTACTCATTCAAATTTAGAAAGTAAGCTATGGTATGAGCGGTTTGGTTAGCTCAACTACTACTATCTTTAGTAGCCGGGAACTAATGACATGGTCACAAGTCTACCTCAAATCAATTTTTCAAAGTGTGTGTGTTCAAGGTGTTCCATGGGCAAGCATCCCGAAGAGAAGTTTGATAAGGGGAAATCTTGGAGAGCTTTGGAAGTTCTTTAAATTTTTCACAACAATGTAGTAGGTCCATTTCCATCACCTTCATTTGTGAAGGCCTGCTATTTCCTTACCTTCATTAATGACTACTCCCGCTTCACTTGGGTCTACTTTCTTGTTCACAAGAGTGAAGTGTTTGACAGATTTCTAGCCTTCAAGGATCATGTGGAGAAGCAATCAGGGAAAGTGGTCAACATCCTTCATACAAATAATCAAAGGGAATATGTGAATGATACACTTGAGGATTATTGCACGCTTGAGGGTATTGATCTTCAGCATTCAGTTGCCTACACTCCACAGAATAATGGAGTCATAAAAAGGAAGAATAGAACTCTTAAGAAGATGGCTACTTGTATGATACATGCATGTTCTCTTGATCCTACCTTTTGGGAAAAGGTTATCAGTTGTGACACACAAATCCAAAATCGGGTTCCTCACAAATTTTTGAAGGGTATCACTCCTTTTGAGGCTTGGGTTGCTAGGAAACCGGTTGTGAGACATTTCAGAGTCTTTGGGTTCCTAGCACAGGCTTGCATTCCTTCACAGAAATGCAAGGCATTGGAAGCTTATAGTAGGCCTTGCATATTTGTTGGATATCTCGAGGGTGTTAAGGCATATCGAATGATGGATCTAGAGACACGTGATGTATTTATTGAAAGGAGTTTTCACTTTGAGGAAAGCTCTCCTAGCTTGGCCTCACTTCCTCCTCCACCTTCCTCCATTGTGGATAGTGATGAAAGTGATTAAGATGATAAGACTCCTTAACCTCTGACTCGCAGGGTTACACCTTCACAGGGCCCACTTGCAGTTGAGGAGCCTCATCCTCCACCTCCACCTAGACCTCGTTGGGCTCGACAGACACTTGAGTTAGTGGGTTCTCTTGTTGGGGATCCTTCAGACACACACATGACTCGATCACAGCATCAGGAGTTTCCACATGCATACATTGCTATCGCTTCTGATCCACAAACATTTCAGGAAGCATCAAAGGTTCCCGAGTGGGATCAATCTATGGAGGAAGAGTATAGTTCCTTGATGAGGAACGACACTTGGGAGTTAGTCCCTCTCCCTAAGGGGAGAAAGATGGTTCTATGTAAGTGGATCTATCAGACCAAGTTTGTAACGGATGGTAGTGTGGATAAGTATAAGGCTAGACTTGTTGTGAAAGGTTTCTCACAGGTTCCAGGTGTTGACTATATTGAGATCATTGCGCCTGTAGCCAAGATGAACTCCATTCACTTGACACTTTCTATTGTTGCAACTCATGGTTGATTTGTACATCAGATAGATGTCAAGAGTTCTTTTCTTCATGGAGATATTGATGAGGAGATTTATATGGATCAGCCACAAGGTTTCATCCTGGATTCTTCATTGGTTTGTCGACTGAGGAAATCTATCTATGGCCTTAAGCAGGCCCCTAGGGCTTGGTATGCCAAGATGGCTTCCTTTCTTCTCTCAACAAGGTTCATCGGGTGTCATTTCAATTTTAGTGTCTACATTTTGCAACAGGATGACTCACACTTGATACTTGTGCTTTATGTTGATGACTTGATCATTACAGGGAGCACCATATCCATCATTAGCAATGTCAAATCAGCTTTGCATGACAGATTTTCTATGACTGACTTGGGTCTTTTGCACTACTTTCTTGCGATAGAGATTTCATAGTCACCTTATGGGATTACGCTTTTGTAGCCCAAGTATGCTCTTGATCTATTTTCATGCTTCCACATGGTTGATTGTAATCCTACACTGACTCCCTTTCTTTCAGGAGTCAAGCTTGAGGCTAAGTGTTCCACTCCACTTGTTGATACCACATTGTATCGTCAGCTTGTGGGTAGTCTCATCTACTTGACTCACACACACTCTGACATTTCATTTGCAATTGGCATGGTTTCATGCTTTATGCAGGAACCACATAAGCTTCATTGGAAAGCAACCATACGCATCTTGCACTACATCCAGGGTACACATCATTATGGGATTCACTATACAACAGGAATAAGAATTTTCTTGTTTGGTTACACAAACTCCAATTGGGTTGGCGGTCTTGATGATCATAAGTCTACTTCAGGTTACAGCTTTCATCTTGGTTTGGGCCCCATTTGTTGGCAGAGCAAGATGCAGCATGCTATTGCTCTCTCTTCAACCGAGGCTGAGTATTGAGGGGTTGTTAATGCAGCAACTGAGGCTATTTGGATTCAGCATATTCTCACAGAGTTTGGGTTCTCTACTCCACGACCGATAGTTCTACATTGTGATGATCAAAGTGCTATTGCAATCTTGAAGAACCTGGCCCAACATTAGTTGACCAAACACATCGAGATACATATGCACTACATTAGGGAGTTGATTCAGGAGCAAGTCATTGATTTGCAATATTATCCTACAATGGAGCAGGTTGTAGACATCTTCATCAAACCCTTCACTGAGAGTAAGTATCATCAGTTGCGAGCTCTCTTGGGTGCACAGGACATTTCATCAAGGTGGGTCAGCTGACTTCTCCTTCCTCTCTTATGGGGAGACTTTTTCCTCTTTGATTTTTTGTCCTTCTTCTTTGAGTGTCTCTTTGTACATATATCTCTCTTTTGGGGGGGAGTTTTTTCCCACTAGGTTTTCTCCCTTTCTTTGTTTATGACAGATTGCATTGCATAGATTTTCTTGCATTTGCATATTGTACATGGGTACCTATCATGGCCTAGTAGTCGGGACCCATCTTGCATTGTTGACTTGAGTCTTCATCCCCCTAAGTTGCACTTAAGGGGGGTGTTGGTGTAATTATTTATTCTAATAGGATATAGTTAAAATTTACTTAAGTTGACTTAAGATAATGCATCTCATCATAGTTTGGATATGAGACACTTAGGGAAGTGTGCACATATGGATTATGTTTGTAGGAGAAATTCCACCTTTTGTGGTATTATATTTTTGTTACATTCCACATTCAATGAGTGATCCACCTCTTGTGGAATATCTTACTATTTCTCCTACCTACCCCTACCTACCCTTGTTTCTCATTGAGCCATGTGTCATGATTGTGTGCTCACATATCCATTTGGCCTTGCCTTTATAAGTAGGTGCATCCCTCTTGTATTTGTTAATCCAATTGCTCATTTTTGCATATTGATGATAATACAATTTGTTCTTGTCAAACTATTGTCTCACTTATTTGTGCTTTGCATTGTGCCTTTGATCTTGGCAAATTCTCATAGTATCTAACATTCTCATTTTATGAGAGTGGAAATGGATTTTGTCATCTTACATGTGAGGTGGCAAAGATAATGTTTCCTATTTTTTAGGAGATAGGTGTGGCACTATGTTTGTTTTAACTAATGTCATTATTCATTTTTAGGTGTTAGTTAATTGGCACAAACTATATGATAAGAGTAAGAGTCAATTTGGGAAATCTGTATTACAAGAAAAGTTGTATATATAGGTTCTTTGCAAGCAAAGTTTAGTTTTCATGCATGCATAAGTTGCGCATGTTAAGTGGGTGTCTTATACGTGCAATGTTCACATGGCAAGTTTTAGTTTGCTTGTGCAGTTATTAAGAAAGGTGTTTGCATGATTATTGTTAGTCTTATATGCATGCAATCTTGTAATGATGACATGTGGCATTTTGAAGTGTACCATTTTAGAAGCATCTAATTATGGATTGTAAACTTTTATATATTGAGGTGTTTGATTTTGGAGTTGTACTGTGGAATTTATAAGTATTGCTACACTACCAAAATTATTCTTGAATTGAAATAATCATATTCTCCTGAAAAAAACTTTATCTACAAGTCTATGTAGCCAAATTATTTATTGTAATTCATTATGAGAGATTTTGGAGTGTGGGGTTTTTCTCCTAAAAGGGTGATTTCCACATATATGTTGTGTTGTGTGTGTTTATCAATAGTGATTTATATTTCCTATAATGTGCATCTTCTTCATAGTAATTGTTTAAAGGTTTTAAAAATTTGCACAACTTTTCCTTAATATTGGTCTGGGAAATTGTTTCCACCTTGCTTCCTTTTAAAACCAAATTAAAATATGACACAAGGAAACAAGAATGATCTTGTCTTCGGATTCACTAATAGTAATGTTAGAATTTCACACTTTGACAAATTAAGTTCTCATATACTCTTTGGACTAGAATTCGAGAGATCTTTGAGAAGCCATAGATCTCTCCATTCTAAGATCTACCCCTTGATGATTTTTATAACCTACCATATGATGGTGAATACAATAATGGATTAATTATTTATAAAGTATTGATAGTTGTGATGATTTTTAGACTTCGTAGAATTCTCCTTCTCCTTTAAATATATCTAGCAATCATTTAGTTTATATGAATCCTAATCCAAATTCAAAGGCTTCGTCTTCTTTATCTTTGAATAGTTATCATTTTAGTTAGTGTATAATGCCTTTGTCAACTTCAAGTAGTTATAATTATCAACAGTTATGTTCCTCTTGAAAGCCATTGATTCTATTAAATGTATTTTGCATCATAAGGGAGGTAGTACAATCTAGTCAAACCAACTTTGATCTTTGGTTGACCATCTCTGGTCTTCTTTTATAATAATTCAATGTGTGAGTAAATATATAACTTACTCCTATATGTAATATGTATTATAATCTCTATTATTAATTCATATACTTATTTTATTAGATAAAGCAATAAATAATTGGCACATTGCCTTGAACAAAATAGGGTCCAAAACAATTGAGATCCGTACCCTTAAATCCCAATAAAGACGAAAACAGAAAACAAGGTGGTCAAGACAAAGAGATTAGGAAATCTTTAAATATTGTAAGGCAAAGCGAATGAAGAAAAATATTAAATGACATTTTTGAGGAAAATATTGCCATATGATTCCCAAGTTGGATCCCTTCCCAATAATGAAGTAAAAATTGAAACCTTAGTCATTGTCATAATTGGGAAGAGAAAAGTATTTTCTCCACAAGAAAATACAAAAACGTAGAGTGGGAAGAAATAGTAAGGCACTTACCTCTCCCAAACAAGTGCACGTGAACCTTACTGATCAAGTAGGGAAATCATAAATACAATTACCACTAGAGGAAGAAAAATGGGAAGTAAAGTCTACAAACTCTGTTGGATTGTTGGCATTGACAAAACCGATCAATCCAGAGAACTAGTATATGTGCTAAGATTTGTCATTGATGTCCAACACTTACTGGTAAAGACACTAACTGGTGAAGTGGTATAGGTAGAGTGTTGTTTTTCTGTAAGAAAAAGTGATGACTTACAAACACATGGAAACAACATTGGTAATAAATGATCAAAGGTTAAATCAGCTCAAGGAAAGATAGACTAAGCCAACCGATCTATCATTCAAGAAGATCGGTCACTCTAATGATGATGAAGTCACAAAAGGTGACTCGGGGCAACAAAACTTGAAGTTGTATGAAAACCAGAATCTCATTGGCAAACAGGGGAAGAGACTTGATGCTAGCAAAAAAAACCAGCAATCAAACAATGAACCGGTAATATAGAAATGCAGTGGCATACCAATACACTGGTATGACAAAAGGAAGACAGGTGATCACCATAAATTTCAGAGCAGTGATCGGTTATTCAGTTGCAGTGGCGAAAGATGTGTTCATGAGCTTGTGTCTACGCAAAATCACTTGTTGGTAAGGTCAACTTTAGTTATCATGCAGTGAAGCATGATTACCTGTGAATTTTTCTGCTTCACACTTAATTAACTAAACACGACCCAGAAGTTACTATCTTTGGGAGATGCGGTGGAAGAATTTGTTGAACACTTGGCAGAATTGTTGTAAGGCACGTAGAGAAAGAGTGGGAAATTTTGAATTTGAAATCTTCCTAACTCCATGATTGCTTTGATTGAAGGAACGCCTAAAAGTGTCAGCAGAAAATGTATAAAGTGTTCTTGAGTTCATTGAGAAAGTTTTTTATCATGAAATTTACAATAAGCAGATCTTGTTGAAGGCGATCCAAAGTGAAGAGCAGAGAGAGAGGAACTGCTAAGAGGTTTTAGCAGAGTAGAGTGTGTTTGAGGTAGATCGACCAAGTGCATAGTCGAGAGAAAAAGAACTGGCAGAGTGCAGAGTCAAAGGTCAGAGGATCGGCAGAGTGCAGTGTAGAGGGACAGGCAACCGGATGAGTGAAGAGCTAAAGGTGTAAGAAGAAAATTGGTGTTGTGCAGAGAAGACACAACCGGTGTGGATTGAGTGTGATGCATATTGAGATCTAATCAAGCTATCAGTAACTAATTCAATAGATCATCCTTCTGTTGCTTTCTAACCACTACAACATAAATCCCTTAACCGGGTGGACTTTAACAAGTCCCTTTTGTAAAATCCCTTAATCGGGTGACATCTTAAATGATGTTCTTGAGTCCTTTAACCAGGCTACCTTTAACAGGGTAAAGGCACTAATCGACCTTGATCAGAATATCTTAATCGGGTGACACCTAACAGTGTCTTTGTAATCTCCTAACAGGGATGTCTCCTCAGCGGGTGTACTTCAAAAGGGTACAAATTTTGTGAGTTCCTACTCACACTATGGTTTTCTCCCATTTGGGTTTCCACTAGATAACTTCTTGGTGTCACTGTCAACTTTTCATGCTTGTATATTTTACTTTGATGATTAAATATATTGTTGGATATTAGATGAATGCATATTTAAGTTAAAAGTTTAATAGTGTAACTTTGATCAAGTGTTGATTTACCCCTCCCCTCTCAGCACCGGTTGGGACTAATAATTGGTATCAGAGCATCGGGCCCTTAGAATCAAAAGAAGCTTAATCAGCTTAAGGAAAGATCCAAGATGATGCATAAGGAGGGTCCTAAGTTCTCCAAGGAGAATTACACATGATGGTGTGGAAGAATGAAACTCTATCTAAGATCCCTAGGAGAACATTACTGGAATCCTGTAATCAGAGAGTACACTAAACCTTTAGGGACTCTCACTCCAGAACATATCAAGGAAAGGCAAGATAATACTACTACTATGGATCTAATTGTTAGCACTCTTTCTGATAATAAATTTGCAGAGGTTCAAGATTTGAAAATAGCTTTTCACATATGGAATAAGCTCAAGATAGTCTATGGGGGAGATCCTCATGTCCAAAAAGCAAAAGTGGACAGCCTAAGAGGAAAATATGATGAGATGAGGATGCAAGAAGGATTAAACATAGAGCAGTATAGCAAGAGGATAAAGGATGTAGTAAACTCCATTAAAAGTGCTGGAGGAAAGCTTGAGGAGGAGGATGTGGTTAGCAAAATTTTGAGAACCCTACTACCACAATATGCCATAAGGGTCTCTGCTATCCAAGAACTCAGATCCTTGGGAACAGTCAATGTAACTCTTGACTCACTGATCGGTAAGTTGATTGCTTTTCATTTGAGCAATTATGACAACATTATACCAAATATTGACGGTGCTTTCAAAGACTCCATCATGCATGCACCAACAAGGAGAAGGAAAGAGATCGGTAGTAGTTCTACCACCAGAACCGGTCATTCCAATGAAAGTAACAATCTATTGTCTGAGGAACATGAGCAAGATGAAATTGAATCTCTATTAGCAAGAAGATTGCCAAGAGGAAAAGGAAAATAAAAAGGTAAAATACCCTTAAAGTGCTTCTCCTATAATAAGATAGGTCATATTGCTTCAAGATATCATGACAATGATAGAGACAGGAAGGATAATTTCAGAAGCTACAGGGACAAGAGCAAGAAGGAATGTTATCTTGCAGAAGGAGTCATTGATGAAGAATAAGAGGGATCTGATGGAGATGGCATTGCATTTGTGGTAGTCAAGGAGGACAGCACAGAGGAAAAAGATATGGCATTGATTTCTAGCACAAACTGGTGTGGAGAATGGGTGATCGACTGTGGTTGCACTCACCACATGACCAGTAACAGAAACAAATTCCTCAGCATGGAGGATTGCAATGGAAGAACTGTGAGATTCAGAAATGATGCTCCTTCTACAGTAAAAGGTAAGGGGTCTATAGCCCTGAATGATAAGAAAAATTGTGATGATGTCTATTGGGTAGAAGGATTAAAATATAGTTTCTAAAGTGTTGCACAACTTAACAATAAGGGTTACCAGTTAGAATTCAATGAAGGAATATGTAAAATAAATGACAAATCAAGAAGTCTAATTGTCACCGGTAAATACTTAAGAGGCAATATATCTCATCTAGAAACCACCATAGGTGGTTGTCTAATGGCTAAGTTTGAAGACAGTTGGTTATGGCACAAAAGATTGTGTCATGTTAACTTCAAAAGCATAGCAAAAGTCAGTAAGTCAAAATCTGTCAGAGGTATGCCTAGCGTTGTGAAACCTAAAAATGTTGTGCAAAGAGTGTCAACTAGAAAACTTGTAAAACCTTTTCATCTTAAAATGTGTTGGACTTAGTTCATACAAACTTGTGTGGTCCGATGAGAACCAAGAGTTTCTATGGAAACCAGTATTTTATGTTGTTTGTGGATGACTTCTCAAGAATGATGTGGGTTGTATTCCTAAAGGAAAACTTTGAAGCCTTTCACATGTTTAAGGTGTTTAAGGCTCGAGTAGAAAGAGGAACTAGTAAGAATCCGAAGTGTCTGATATCAGATAAAAGAGGAGAGTTCACCTCTCAAGATTTCATGAATTACTGTGAGGAACAGGGGATTATGAGGCAAATGTTTGCACCCAGAACACCTCAGCAAAATGGAGTTGATGAAAGAAGAAATAGAACTCTTATTGATTGTGCAAGGACTCTGATGATACATAAGGACATTCAACATATCTTTTGAAGAGAAGCAATGCCATATACACTTTGAACCGGATGCAGGTAAAGAAAGGGACAAATAAAACTCCCTATGAATTATAGAGTGGATACTCACCTAATGTTTGTTATTTCAAAGTATTCGGAAGCAGGTGTTATATCAAGAGGGACGAGTTAACTGAAAAATTTGGTCCCAAGAGTGATGAAGGAACCCTCTTAGGTTAATCAACAAAGAGAAAGGCATATCGGTGTTTAAACAAAATGACTGGTAAAATTGTGGAAGGTGCAAATGTCAAAGTAGATAAGTACTCTGAGAAAAATGAACAGGACAGTAAGAGTGAACCGGAAGACTATAAAGGGTTCGAGTACAATGTACTGATGGAACCTACTGAAGAAGATTCTATTGAAATGGCTAATGAAGAAGCATGTTAAGTAGAACCTACACAACTGGTAGAATAAACTCTGAGGAGTGAACCAGTATTGGCTAAGTATGTCAGAAATAATCACTCTGCAGAAAATATCATCAGTGAAAATGATGCAGGAGTTCTAACCAAAAGAAGAGAAAGAGAGAATAGTTGTATGCTCTCATTTTTTTATCCCAAAATAACAAACGAGGATCTAAAAGATGATGACTAGGTCAAATCCATGGAATAAGAACTACAGCAAATTGAGAAAAATGATACATGGACTCTAGTGCCCATATCGGAAAACAAAAAAGTAATAGGCACCAAGTGGGTGTTCAGAAATAAAATGGATGAAACCGGTAAAGTGATAAGAAACAAAGCAAGATTGGTATGTAAGGGCTATGCTCAAGATGAAGGTTTGGACTATGGAGAAACCTTCGCACCGATGGCTAGGCTGGAAGGGGTCATAATTTTGCTGGCATATGCTTCTTATAAAAATTTTAAAGTTTACCAAATGGATGTCAAATCGGCATTCTTAAATGGCATGTTAGAGGAAGAAGTATACATAGAGCTACCAAAAGGGTTTGCATCTAAAGATGAAAGGAATATGGTATGCAGGTTGTAGAAGGCTTTGTATGGGCTGAAACAAGCGTCGAAAGCTTGGTATGAGAGGTTACACTCATATCTACTAAGCATAGGGTTCAAAAGAACCAGTGATAACAGTAACCTGTATCTGAAGAGTGGAGTTGAAAGAAAATACCTAATTGTTGAGATCTTTGTAGATGACATCATCTTTGGGGGAGATGATGAGATGAGCAGAAGCTTTACAAAACAAATGAAGCAAGAATTTGAGATGTCCATGATTGGCGAGATAAAGTTTTTTATCGGCCTGCAAGTCTCTCAACTAAAAAATGTCATCTTCATCAATCAAACTAAGTAAATAAGGGAAATTCTGAAAAATTTTGGATTGGAAGATTGCAAACCTGTTGGAACTCCAATGGTTACAGTTTGCAAGCTATCTAAATATGATGAGGCTGAAAAAGTGAATGACTAGTCCATGATCAGTAAGTTGCAGTATGCAGTACATAGCAGACCAGACATAGCACAAGTTGCTGGTTTGGTTGCCACATTTTTGTAACTCCGAAAGAGACCCACATGGTGGCAGTCAAAAGAATATCCAGATACCTAAAGGGGATTGATGAGTATGGTCTCTAGTATCCACATAAGCGAAACTTCAGTTTAAGTGTCTTCACTGATTCAGATTGGGTTGGGAACATTGATGACAAAAAAAGCACTAGTGGAGGTGCATTCTTTCTCGAAGACAGGATTGTATCTTGGACAAGTAAGAAACAAAACTGCATATCTCAATCCGCTGTTGAGGCTGAGTATGTAGCTGCTACAATCAACTGCACATAGATAGTTTGGATCAAGAAACTGCTGGAAGGTATACAAGAAAAAGTGGTTGGACCGGTAGAGATTCATTGTGACAACACCAGTGTCATTAACATATCCAAGAACCCGGTGATGCACTCCAAACCAAAGCATATAGCCATCAAATATCACTATCTAAGGGAACAAGTTCAAGAAAATGAAGTGATGTTGGAATACATACCAATAAAAGAGCAGGTGGCTGATATCTTCACCAAGCCACTACAGAAGGACACCTTTGACTATCTCAGAGGTAAGTTGGGGGTTATGCCCCTCCATTCAGTAAAGTAAGAAAACAATGTTCTACATCATCTGGTATGATTTCAAGTTTTTTTTTTAAAGAGAGACTAGATTGATGAGTGTGGACTACTCCAGTTAGGGGGAGAAGTCTTGTAAGTGTACAGAAAGGACTCTTTGGTATTGTTGTCAAAGGGGGAGATATGATTAGAGTTCTTGAGCATTGGTAAGTAGTGATTGAGTTGAAGTGTTGCACCAAAGTATTACCAGTGACAGGGGGATATATTCATTACTCAGGGTAGAAGTAATGATCGGACTGGTACAGAGATGAAGTAAAAGAACATGTAACTAATTATCCAGATTATGAAGTGTTTGCCATGAATGCCAATGGGGGAGATTATTGGATTGTTGGCATTGACAAAACCGGTCAATCCAGAGAACCGGTATATGTACTAAGATTTGTCATTGATGTACAACACTTACTGATAAAGACACTAACCGGTGAAATGGTATAGGTAGAGTGGTGTTTTTCTGTAAGCAAAAGTGATGACTTACAAACATATGGAAACAAAATTGGTAACAAATGATCAAAGGTTCAATCAGCTCAAGGAAAGATAGACCAAGCCAACGGGTCCGTCATTCAAGAAGATCAGTCACTCTAATGATGATGAAGTCACAAAAGGTGACTCGGGCAACAAAACTTGAAGTTGTATGCATACCGGAATCTCATTGGCAAGCAGGGGAAGAGACTTGATGCTAGCACAATAAACTGGCAATCAAAGAATAAACTGGTAATATATAAGTGCAGTGGCATACTGGTACACCGGTATGACAGAAGGAAGATAGGTGATCACCATAAATTTTGGAGCATGATCGGTTATTCAATTGCGGTGGCAAAAAATGAGTTGGTGAGCTTGTGTCTTCGCCAAATCACTTGTTGGTAATGTCACCTTCATTTATTATGCATTCAAGCATGATTACCTACAGGTTTTATGCTTTGCACTTAATTGGCTGAACACGACCCAGAAGTTACTATCTTTGGGAGATGCGGTGGCAGAATTTGTTGAAAACTTGGCAGAATTGTTGTAAAGTGTGTAGAGAAAGATTGGGAGATTTTGAATTTTAAATCTTCCTAAATCCATGATTTCTTTGATTGAAGGAATGCCTGAAAGTGTCGGCAGAAAATTTATAAATTGTTCTTGAGTTTATTGAGAAAGTTCTTTATCATGAAATTTGCAACAAGCGGGTCTATTTGAAGGTGGTCCAAAGTGATGAGAAGAGAGAGAGGAAGTGCTAAGAGGTTTTAGCATAGTAGAGTGTGTTTGAGGTAGATTGACTAAGTGAAGAGTCAAGAGACAGAGAACTGGCAGAGTGCAGAGCCGAAGGTCAGAGGATCGACAGAGTGCAGTGCCAAGGGACAAGCGACCGGCTGAGTGAAGAGCTGAAGGTGTAAGAAGAAAATCGGTGTTGTGGAGAGAAGACACAATCGGTGTGGATTGAATGTGATACATATTGAGATCTGATCAACTTATCAATAGCTAATTCAGCATATCATCCTTATGTTGTTTTCTAACCACTGCAACATAAATCCCTCGGGTGGACTTTAACAAGTCCCTTCTGTAAATCCCTTAACCGGGTGACATCTTAATTTATGTTCTTAAGTCCTTTAACTAGGCTACCTTTCACAGGGTAAAGGCACTAACCGGCCTTGATCAAAATCTCTTAACCGGGTGGCACCTAACTGTTGGCATATGTGCAGAGTTGAATGACATGATGATATTGTATGTTGTCATTGATGTCAATATGTTGAAGTATGAACTGGTATATTGAAGAAAGCAAATTGGCCAGAGAACCGGTATGATGGTATGAAGTGAACTAGTATGATGATGTGAACCAGTATATGCGAAAAGGTGAACTGGTATGTTGTAATGTGAACCGGTATTTGCAAAGTTTGTATCGGGGTTTCATTTGATATGACTACCGGTTGGTAGTCTCAACCTCAGGGTTCTTGGTTGATGCATTTCAAGTCTGTGCGATTCGACCGATGACATCCTGTGATGAGTTAGTATTGAAATGAAGATCGGACCATGTTGCCACTTCAGCTTTGTGCGCGTGAAGAATTTCCTTGAGGATCTTGCATGAAGAAGATTGATTCTATCCACCTCGGGAATGTGCAAAATCTTAGCAAACGGTGGAGAGCACGTGATGGGTTATCAACTTCTAGAAGCGGTGAAGAACGGACGATGGAGAACGTCTTGAGATTTGTTCAAGATTGTTTTACCCTACGCAATGTGATTGAATAGTCATGATTGGACCAACTATATTGTTAACCTAGATGCTTAGGGTTTTAGGTTTTGGCTACCGACCTAATTGTTGTCTATAAGGTAGATAATGATTTGCATTGTGAAGTTGTTGGCAAATGATTGTATGTGAGGTGATTCTTGCCAAACCAGAGAAGTAAGTAGATACCTGCAGAGTGTAATTACAAATGTAAAGAAACTGAAGTGGATCTGCCTTAGCATTGAGTGTTGCTATCAGATCAGTGTATTACCTGTTGACTTCTAACCATTTCAGCAGTTGGAAAATCCCTTTACCGGGTAGCTTTAACAGGCTTTTCGTAAATCCTTTAACAGGGTGACTCAAAATCATTGAGTTCTTCAAATCTGCTTGCGAGGTAAACTTTAATAGGGTTCTAACCTTTAACTGGGTATTTAGTCATCCCTTAACCGAGTGATCCCTAGCAGGATCGGTTCCTAGCAGAACCTGTTGTAAAGTCCTTAACCGGACTAGACTCCTAATAGAGCGGACTTCAGAAGAGTTCAAGAACAACTTGTGGGTATTCATCCCCACTGTGGTTTTTCCCAGTTGGGTTTCCACGTGAAAAATCAGTCTTTTATGTGTGATGCTTTTTCATGTGATGTCTTAGTGTTTTCAGTTAAGTGGTAATGCAAGTTGATCCAGTGGTTATTATATTTATGATGTATTACTTGTTTAAGCATATGGGTGAAGTGGAAATGAGATAGTAGGTTTTGTGAAGATCTAAATGTTATCGGTTTATGTCTTTCATAGTCTCACTGTGTTTTATCGATAGTGCCCTGATTTAGATCGGTGATGTTGTTTACCAGTTAGTGCAGTCTTTGCAGTTTAAGTTGTTAGAGAAAGTTTTTGTCTATACTGGTTCACCCCCCCCCCCTCTCAGTATCTATTGAGTATTTATTGTTCATCATTATTCATCAATTGGTATCAGAGCATCCTCCAAGTCCTCTGTGCTATAAGCTTAACCGCTTGAGGAAAATATCATATTCTAATGATGAAAAGGGAAAATCCTAAGTTCAACAAAGATAAGTTTAAGATATGGAAGGACAGAATGAAGATATACATTAAAAGCATGGGTGCTCAACACCTAAACTATGTTGAGAATACTTATGTTGTCCCTACCGATACTCTCACTGATTATCAGAGAAGAGAAATTCAGGAGAATGGGCAAGTCATGGAAGCTCTTATCAGCAGTCTATCTGATGTTGAGTTTATAGATGTTCAGGATAAAGACAATCCCAAAGATGTATGGGATACTCTGGAGTCTATCTATGGTGGTGATGAGCATGTGAAGCAAGCTAAGGAAGAAATCTTTAGAGGAAAGTTTGAAGACATGTGGATGGTTGAAGGAGAGACCATTCAACAATATGGGATAAGAATTAAAATTGTTGTTAGAGACATCAAGAGTGCAGAGGTACAATGGATGATTCCACCATTGTTAGCATAGTTTTGAGAACCTTATTACTAGTATATGCAATAAGGATTGCCGCTATTCAGGAGTTAAGATCTATTGACAACACAAAGGTGTCCCTAGATTCCATCCTTGCTAAGTTAACCGCATATGAGCTAAACAGTTATGATGGCAGTGTTCAGAAGACTGATTCATCCTTTAGATCATCTGCTGCACTATCTAGAAAGGGAAAAGAAGCTAGAACTAGCTGTGAACCTAGACAAAGCAGAGATATGGATGATGAGGAGATCCTGATGGAATTTGAATCTCTTCTTGCCAAGAGACTTTCTAAGGGAACTGGAAAATACAGAGGTAAGCTCCCTTTGAAATTATTTTCTTGCAATAGGATAGGACACATTGTTGTCAACTGTTCTAATAGTGATAATAAGGACAAACCGGAGAAGTTTAAAAAGTTCAAAGGATGAAATAGGAGAAATTGTCTTGTTGCAGTTGATGAAGGTGTCACTGAAGATGAATTAGAAGATGAAGAAAGCGAAGACATAGTGTTTGTAGTCATTAAAGAAGATGTGTCAAACAAGAAGGCTCTTGTCTCCCGCTTTGATAATTCTAATGAGTGGATTATTGATAGTGGTTGTTGTCACAACATGACTGGTGACCGGAGAAATTTTTTATCTCTAGAAGAGTTTGATGGAGATGTAGTCCGATTTGGTAATGATGCACCATGTATGGTAAAAGGAAAAGGGTCCATCTCTCTAAATGGAAAAAGCAGTGATGATAGTGTGTATTGGGTAGAAGGTCTCAGGCATAACCTTTTGAGTGTTGCTCAGCTCAATGATAAAGGACTCACTCTGGAATTCAAAGATGGGGTGTGCAAAATAAAAGGAAAGAGTGGTGAATTGATGGCCACTGGTATGCAGACCAAAGGTAACTTGTTTCAGTTGAATACAAATATCAGTCAATGTCTAAGGGCTAAGTTTGATGACAGTTGGATATGGCATAGGAGACTCTGCCATGTAAATTTTAATAACATTGTGAAGGCTAGTAAGATCAAGGCAGTTAGAGGATTGTCTGTGCTGAACAAACCGAAGAATCCTTTGTGTAGAGAATGTCAACGAGCAAAAATGTCTTCCTCAACCTTCAAAGGTAAATCTTTCACAACAGATAATTTACTTGATCTTGTGCATACTGATTTGTGTGGTCCTATGAAAACTAGGAGTGTTCAGGGAGATAGGTACTTTATGATTTTTACTGATGATTGCTCAAGAATGATCTGGGTCACATTCTTGAAAGACAAGTCTTAAGCTTTTAGAAAGTTTAAAGCCTTCAGAGCACTAGCTGAAAAGGAAAGCGGTAAAAGGATTAAATGCCTTAGAACTGATCAAGGAGGTGAGTTCACTTCTGGAGAATTCAATAAGTATTGTGAAGAGAATGGCATCAAGAGGCAACTTTCTACCCCTTGGACTCCACAGCAGAATGGCCTAGCAGAAAGGAACAACTGAACTGTAGTTGAAGCAGCCAGAACGATGTTGATTCAAGGGAAGGTTGCTCACACTTTTTGGAGAGAAGCGGTGAGCACTGCAGTCTACACTATGAACTAGGTACTCATCAAGAAAGGTAAGGATAAAACTCCTTATGAGTATTGGACTGGTAAAACTTCAGTAGTTAGCTACTTTAGAGTGTTTGGTAGCAAGTATTATATCAAGAGAAGTGAATACCAAAGCAAGTTTGATGCAAAATGTGATGAGGGAACATTCCTATGGTATTCCACCAAGAGTAAAGCTCTCAAGTGTTTTAACAATAGAACTCAGAGAATTGTTGAAAGTATCAATGTTAGAGTTGATGAAACCACTGAGAAACCTGAGGAAACTGGCACTGAGCAAGCAGTAGATGAACTGGATGTAACCTTTTGGGACCCGGTTGCAAAACAAACAAGTACAAGTAACAGTGCTCCTACACCAGTAGATGCTGATGTAGATGAAGATGAAGATGAGGATGAAGAGGAAAAGCAAGAGGAATCAGCCAAGACCATTCCTAGGTATGTAAAGTTCCATCATGATCCAAAGTAGATCATACGAGATAAGGATGCAGGAATTCTTACAAGAAGAAAGGTAAGAGAAAGTTCTTGCATGATTTCTGAATTTGAGCCCAAAACATTTAAAGAAGCACACAAAGATGAAGACTAGATTAAGGTTATGGAAGAGGAACTTGACCAGATAAAAAAGAATGGTACATGGTCTTTGGTACCCAGACCAGAGCATAAAAATGTTATTGGCACCAAATGGGTTTTTAGAAACAAGCTGAATGAAAATGGGACAGTGGTAAGAAACAAAGCAAGATTGGTATGTAAGGGATATGCTCAAGAAGAAGGAGAAGATTATGAAGAAACCTTTTCTCCAGTAGCTAGATTGGAAGGAGTTCAAATGCTTCTTGCATATGCAGCCTTCAAGGGATTCAAAGTGTATCAGATGGATTTGAAATCTACATTCCTGAATGGAATACTTAAAGAGGAAGTATATATAGAGCAACCAGATGGGTTTGCCCTATTAGAAGACAATGATATGGTGTGTAGGCTACATAAAGCCTTGTATGGATTGAAGAAATCACCTAGAGCATGGTATGAACATTTACACTCACATCTTGTGAAGATTGGATTTGAAAGAATAAGTGAAGATAGCAATATCTATATGAAATCAGAAGGAGATCAGATTCTGATCTGTGAAGTGATTGTTGATGACATATTTTTTGGTGGAGATGACAAGATGAGCCATGCGTTTGCAAATGAAATGAAGAAGGAATTTGAGATGTCACTAATCGGAGAGATTAAGTTCTTCATTGGACTACAGATTCAACAAATGAAAGATGGTATCTTTATCACTCAGTCCAAGTATGTCAAAGAGGTTTTAAAGACCTTTGTCATGGAAGACAGCAAATCGGTTGGTACACCGATGATGACCGGTTGTAAATTGTCAAAAGAAGATGACTCAGTGTTGGTGAATGAGAAAGATTATCGATCAATCATTGGTAACTTGCACTATGTAGTACACAGCAGACCGGACATTGCACATGCAGTAGGCATTGTTGTACATTTTCAGAAAAGTCGAAGAGAATCCCACTTGGTAGGAGTCAAGCGGATTCTTAGATATCTTAAGGGAACTATAGATTATGGATTGTGGTATCCATACATTAATGAATTCAATCTCAAAGTGTTTACAGATGCCGATTGGGCTAGTAATGTGGACGACCGGAAGAGCACAACCGGTGGTGCATTCTTTATTGGTGGTAGACTAGTCTCGTGGATGAGTAAGAAGCAAAGTTGTATCTCTCAGTCTACAACAGAAGCAGAATATGTAGCAGCATTTATGAACTGTACTCAGACAATTTGGATGAAACATATATTAAGTGGTTTCAAAGTCCCTGTATCTGAACCGGTGAGTATATTGTGTGACAACACAAGTGCAATTAATATTTCCAAGAATCTGGTATTGCATGCTAGAACCAAGCACTTCGAGCTCAAGTATCATTTCTTGAGGGAGAAAGTTCAGAACAAAGAGGTTGTATTGGAACATTTTTCCAATAAAGAGCAGTTAGCATATATATTCACCAAGCCTCTACCTAAGGCTACAGTTATCTATTTAAGAGGTGAATTAGGGGTGTTTCCCCTTCAAGAAGTGAACTAAAGGTATGTGCTCCACATCAGTCAAGTATTGCATTGTCAAATCTTTTTAAGATTGGTGTGTTGAAGGATGCTACTCCACACGGGGAGCAGGATATTGGAACATAGATGTTTGTGCCTCCACTTTGGCATTGTTGTCAAAGGGGGAGAAGATGTGAAGCAGAGAAGATATCTGCAGTATTGGCTACACATAATATGGAAGAGATTGGGAGAAGATGTGAAGCGGAGAGATATCTTTGTATATTGCCATCAATGCCAAAGGGGGAGATTTTTGGCATATGTGTAGAGTTGGATGACATGATGATATTGTATTTTGTCATTGATGTCAATATGCTGAAGTATGAACTGGTATATTGAAGAAAACAAACTGGCAAGAGAACCAGTATGATGGTATGAAGTGAACTAGTATGATGATGTGAACTGGTATATGTGAAAAGGTGAACTAGTATGTTAGAATGTGAACACGTATTTGCAAAGTTTGTATCGGGGTTTCATTTGATATGACTACCGGTTGGTAGTCTCAGCCTCAGGGTTACCGGTTGATGCATTTCAAGTCTATGTGATTCAACCAGTGACATCCTGTGATGAGTTAGTATTGAAATGCAGATCAGATCATGTTACCACATCAACCTTGTGCGTGTGAAGAATTTCCTTGAGGATCTTGCATGAAGAAGATTGATTCTATCCACCTCGACAATGTGCAAAATCTTAGCAAATGGTGGAGAGTGCGTGATGGGTTATGAGCTTCCAGAAGCGATGAAGAACGGATGATGGAGAACATCTTGAGATTTGTTCAAGATTGTTTTACCCTATGCAATGTGATTGAACGGTCAGGATTGGACCGACTGTATTGTTAACCTAGATGCTTAGGGTTTTAGGTTTTGGCTACTGACCTAATTGTTGTCTATAAGGTCGATGATGATTTGCATTGTGAAGTTGTTGGCAAATGGTTGTATGTGAGGTGATTCTTGCCAGACCAGAGAAGTAAGTAGATACCTACAGAGTGTAATTGCAGATGTAAAGAAACTAAAGTCGATCTACCTTGGCATTGAGTGTTGTTATCAGATCAGTGTATTAAATGTTGACTTCTAACCATTTCAGCAGTTGGAAAATCCCTTTATTGGGTAGCTTTAAAAGGCTTTTCTTAAATCCTTTAACAGGGTGACTCAAAATCATTGAGTTCTTCAAATCCTCTTGTGAGGTAACCTTTAACAGGGTTCTAACCTTTAAACAGGTATTTAGCCATCCCTTAACCGGGTGATCCCTAGTAGGATTGGTTCCTAGCAGAACCTATTGTAAAGTCTTTAACCGAACTAGGCTCCTAACAGAGCGGACTTCAGAAGAGTTCAAGAACAACTTGTGGGTATTCATCCCCACCGTGGTTTTTCCCAGTTGGGTTTCCACGTGAAAAATCAGTGTGTTATGTGTGATGTTTTTTCATGTGATGTCTTAGTGTTTTTTGTTAAGCGATAATGCAAGTTGATCCAGTGGTCATTATATTTCTGATGTATTACTTGTTTAAGCATATGGGTGAAGTGGAAATGAGATAGTAGGTTTTGTGAAGATCTAAATGTTACTGGTTTATGTCTTTCACAGTCTCATTGTGTTTTACCGGTAGTGCCCTGATTTAGATCGGTGATTTTGTTTACCAGTTAGTACAGTCTTTGCAGTTTAAGTTGTTAGAGAAAGTTTTTGTCTATACTGATTCACCCCCCCCCTCTCAGTATCTGTTGAGTATTTACTGTTCATCATTATTCATCACTAACAGTGTCTTTGTAATCTCCTAACTGCGATGTCTCCTCCTCGGGCGTACTTCAGAAGAGTACAAATTTTGTGAGTTCCTACTCACACCATGGTTTTCTCCCATTTCGGTTTCCACGAGATAAATTCTTGGTGTCACTGTCAACTTTTCATGCTTGCATATTTTACTTTAGTGATTAAATATATTGTTGGATATTAGATGAATGAAAATTTAAGTTAAAAGGTTAATTGTGTAACTTTAATCATGTGTTGATTCACCCCTCCCCTCTCAGCACCGGTTGGGACTAACAATTGGTATCAGAGCATCAGGTCCTTAGAATCAGAAGAATCTTAATCATCTTAAGGAAAGATCCAAGATGATGCGTAAGGAGGGTCCTAAGTTCTCTAAGGAGAATTACACATTATGGTGTGGAAGAATGAAACTCTATCTAAGATCCCTAGGAGAACATTACTGGAATCTTGTAATCAGAGAGTACAATGAACCTTTAGGGACTCTCACTCTAGAAAAGATCAAGGAAAGGCAAGATAATACTACTGCTATGGATCTGATTGTTAGCACTCTTTCTGATATTTGCAGACGTTCAAGATTTGAAAACAGCTTTTCACATATGGAATAAGATGAAGACAGTGTGTGGGGGAGATTCTCATGTCCAAAAAGCAAAAGTAGATAGCCTGAGAGGAAAATATGATGAGATGAGGATGCAGGAAGGACAAAACATATAGCAGTGTAGCAAGAGGATAAAGGATGTAGCAAACTCCATTAAAAGTGTTGGAGGAAAGCTTGAGGAGGAGGATGTGGCTAGCAAAATTTTGAGAACCCTACTACCACAATATGCCATAAGGGTCTCTTCTATCCAGAACTCGGATCCTTGGGAACAATCAATGTAACTCTTGACTCACTAATCGGTAAGTTGACTATTGTTGAATTGAGAAATTATGACAACAGTGTACCAAAGATTGATGTTGCTTTCAAAGCCTCCATGATGCATGCACCAACAAGGAGAAGGAAAGAAACCGGTAGTAGTTCCACTACCAGAATTGGTCATTCCCATGAAAGTGACAATCTTCTATCTGAGGAACAGGAGCAAGATGAAATTGAAGCTCTATTGGCAAGAAGATTGCCAAGAGGAAAAGGAAAGTACAAAGTTAAACTATCATTAAAGTGCTTCTCCTGTAATAATATAGGTCATATTGCTTCAAGATGACCTAACAATGATAGAGATGGGAAGGATAACTTCAGAAGCTACAGGGACAAGAGAAAGAAGGAATGTTATCTTGCAGAAGGAGACATTGATGAACAATCAGAGGGATCTGATGGAGATGACATTGCATTTGTGGTAGTCAAGGAGGACAGCACAGAGGAAGGAGATATGGCATTGATTTCTAGCACAAACCGGTGTGAAGAATGGATGATCGATAGTGGTTGCACTCACCACATGACCGGTGACAGAAACAAATTCCTCGGCATGGAGGATTGGAATGGAGGAACTGTGAGATTTGGAAATGATGCTCCTTTTGTAGTAAAAGGTAAGGGGTCTATAGCCCTTAATGATAAGACAAATTGTGACGATGTCTATTGGGTAGAAGGATTAAAATATAGTTTCAAATTGTGATGATGTCTATTGGGTAGAAGGATTAAAATATAGTTTGTTAAGTGTTGCACAACTTAGCAATAAGCGTTACCGGTTAGAATTCAATGAAGGAATATGTAAAATAAATGACAAATCAGGAAGTTTGATTGCCATTAGTAAACAGTCAAGAGGCAATCTGTTTCATCTAGACACCACCATAGTGATAGTGTTGATACTTAATATAAGTACAGATCCAATAGCCAACAAGATGAGAAGGGGGGGTGAATCAGACAAACTTAATCATCTATAAAAACATCAGATTCAACCTCGGTAACATATATATCAGTCATATAACCAAAAACTGTCAAACATGCAAACTCAAAAGCATATGAACAATATAAACCTCATAACACCAGATTTAACATGGAAACCCAAATAGGGAAAAACCACTGTGGAATTTCGGACCCACTAATAAATATACTCTTCTAAAGTATGCTCGGTTAAAAGCAAATCCTGATAAAGATTACAAACACATTGCTAGATGTGACCCGGTTAAGGGATTTCCTTCAGATCTGTTAGGATCTTCACTTTGTTAGAAGTGACCTTGTCAAAGGATTTCAAACACTTAATCAGAATGTCACCTTGTTAGAGGATTTACATATAAGACTGTTAAGTCCACTCGGTTAAGAGATTTCCTGTCACTTTCACAAAATAATAGTAATACAATCTATCTGCAACTTCACATAGATTCCTATGTGTTCAATACAATCTAGACATAGAACTAATCTTGTCTATCTGTTGGGCATGAATACTCTGTTATTCTAACAGGACTTCAAGCTTCTGTGCTCGGTAATCATTATGTAGCATCCCTGTGCATACACTTGCCCGCATGCATTGTTTATCAATAGTTTCCTATTTATAAACAATCTTCTAACCGCTTAATCTCCTTGATCACATTTCCCATGATCAATCATAGCCATCAGATCTTCAATCTTGTCCAGGTTCATTGTATCTTTCGATCTGAAAATGTTTTACCCCGCCTTGGAACTTGCACATTCACCTTGGAACTTGTGTTAGGGTAATGTGGTTCAATCTGAGCTGTAGATCTTCTTGCCGACTTTCCATTGTCTTAGATTCGTTTAACAAACTACTTTCACGGCTTGCCAATCATTGATCCGCTCCAACTCATCAACTTCTTTCATTAAATATCACATGTAAACATTTAATGCATTATGTTATAGCTCGGTTACAACTCGGTGAATACTAAACTTCACTCGGTAGACATTCTATCTTCATTAACCGACTGCGATAACCTTAGGGTTTACCGACTAGGTTCCTTAGGGTTTACCGACTAGGTTCTTTGCTTGATAACATAGTATAGTATTAACCTTTACATTTTACAACATATGTATGAAGTTAAAACAATCTAAAACATCAAGATCTCATCATTGTCTGACTCGGTAGAGTTGCTCGTTGAATAACTTATCCCCTTATTCATCATATTCTTTCATGTGTCTTTACCGACTCCTTTATAATCTTCATATCATATTTCTCAAGATATGGCAACATCATACTGAATTAGAAAATCAATTTCTTGACATCAATGACAAAATAATAATATCAAGATAGTAAAACATCTTTAATCAGTTATGTCCATAATCATCAACAACCTTCTCAATATCCTTATAATGTAATATTGCCAACACATAGGTAGTTGTCTAATGGCAAAGGTTGAAGACACTTGGTTATGGCACAAAAGATTTTGTCATGTTAACTTTGATAGTATAGCAAAAAACAGTAAGGTAAAATCTGTCAGAGGTATGCTTGACATAGTGAAACCTGAAAATGCTATGTGCAAAGAGTGTCAACTAGGAAAGTTTACCGGATCTAATCTTAGCAGTAAAACCTTTTCATCTGAAATTGTGTTGGACTTAGTTCATATAGATCTGTGTGGTCCCATGAGAACCAAGAGTTTCTATGGAGACCAGTATTTTATGTTGTTTGTGGATAACTTCTCAAGAATGGTGTGGGTTGTATTCTTGAAGGAAAAATCTGAAGCCTTTCACATGTTTAAGGTGTTTAAGGCTCGAGTAGAAAGAGGAACTAGTAAGAATCTGAAGTGTCTGAGATCAGATAGAGGAGGAGATTTCACCTCTCGAGAGTTCATGAATTACTGCGAGGAAAAGGGGATTATGAGGCAAATGTTTGCACCCTGAACACCTCAGCATAATGCATTTCTTGAAAGAAGAAATAGAATTGTTATTGATTGTGCAAGGACTCTGATGATACAGAAGGACATTCCACATATCTTTTGGAGAGAAGCAATAAGCATTGTTGTATACACTTTGAACCGGATATAGGTAAAGAAAGGGACAATTAAAACTCCCTATGAATTATAGAGTGGATACTCACCTAATGTTTGTTATTTCAAAGTATTAGGAAGCAAGTGCTATATAAAGAGGGACAATTACACTGGAAAATTTGATCACAAGAGTGATGAAGGAACTTTCTTAGGTTACTCAACAAAGAGAAAGGCATACCGGTGTTTAAACAAAAGGATCGGTAAGATTGTGGAAAGTGCAAATGTCAAAGTAGATGAGTACTCTGAGAAAAATGAACATGACAGTAAGAGTGAACCGGAAGACTATAAAGGGTTCGAGTACAATGTACTGATGGAACCTACTGAAGAAGATTCTATTGAAATGGCTAATGAAGAAGCATGTTAAGTAGAACCTACACAACTGGTAGAATAAACTCTGAGGAGTGAACCGGTATTGGCTAAGTATGTCAGAAATAATCACTCTGCAGAAAATATCATCGGTGAAAATGATGCAGGAGTTCTAACCAGAAGAAGAGAAAGAGAGAATAGTTGTATGCTCTCAATTTTTTATCCCAAAATAACAAACGAGGATCTAAAAGATGATGACTGGGTCAAATCCATGGAATAAGAACTACAAAGAGAAAGGCATATCGGTGTTTAAACAAAATGACTGGTAAGATTGTGGAAGGTGCAAATGTCAAAGTAGATAAGTACTCTGAGAAAAATGAACAGGACAGTAAGAGTGAATCGGAGGACTATAAAGGGTTTGACTACAATGTACCGATGGAACCTACTGAAGAAGATCATGTTGAAGTGGCTAATGAAGAATCCTATGAAGTAGAACCTGCACAATCACTAGAAGAATCTCCAAGGAGTGAACCGGTATTAGCTAAGTATGTCAAAAATAATCACTCTGCAGAAAATATCATAGGTGACAAGGATGCAAGAGTTATAACTAGAAGAAGAGCAAGAGAGAATAGTTGTATGCTCTCTACTTTTTAGCCCAAAACAGCAAAGGAGGTTCTAAAATATGATGACTGGGTCAAAGCCATGGAAGAAGAACTGGAGCAAATTGAGAAAAATGATACATGGACTCTTGTGCCCAGACCTGAAAACAAAAATGTAATAGGCACCAAGTGGTTGTTCAGAAATAAAATGGATGAAACCGATAAAGTGATAAGAAACAAAGAAGGTTTGGACTATGGAGAAACCTTCGCACTGGTGGCTAGGCTGGAAGGGGTCAGAATTTTGTTGGCCTATGTTGCTTATAAAAATTTTTAATTTTACCAAATGGATGTCAAATTGGTATTCTTAAATGGGGTGTTAGAGGAAGAAGTATACACAGAGCAACCGGAAGGGTTTGCATCTGACAATGGAAGGAATATGGTATGCAGGTTGCAGAAGGCTCTGTATGGGTTGAAACAAGCACCGAGAGCTTGGTATGAGAGGTTACACTCATATCTACTAAGCATAGGGTTCAAAAGAACTAGTGATAATAGTAACATGTATCTAAAGAGTGGAGCCGAAGGAAAACACCTAATTGTTGAGATCTTTGTAGATGACATCATCTTTGGGGGAGATGATGAGATGAGCAGAAGCTTTGCAGAACAAATGAAGCAATAATTTGAGATGTCCATGATTGGAGAGATAAAAAAATTTATCGGCTTGCAAGTCTCGCAACTAAAGAATGGCATCTTCATCAATCAGACTAAGTAAATAAGGGAAATTCTGAAAACTTTTGGAATGGAAGATTGCAAACCTGTTGGAACTCCAATGGTTACAATTTGCAAGCTATCTAAATATGATGAGGCTGAAGAAGTGAATGAGACACTTTATCGTTCCATGATCGGTAAGTTGCAGTATGCAATACATAGCAAACCGAACATAGCACAAGTTGTTGGTTTGGTTGCCACATTTTTTGCAACTCCGAAAGAGACCCACATGGTGGCAGTCAAAAGAATATCCAAATACCTAAAGGGGACTGATGAGTATGGTCTCTAGTATCCACATAAGCGAAACTTCAATTTAAGTGTCTTCACTGATTCAGATTGGGTTCGGAACATTGATGACAGAAACAGCACTAGTGGAGGTGCATTCTTTCTCGGAGACAGGATTGTATCTTGGACAAGTAAGAAACAAAACTACATATCTCAATCCACAGCTAAGGCTGAGTATGTAGTTGTTGCAATCAACTACACATGGATAGTTTGGATCAAGCAACTACTGGAAGGTATACAAGAAAAAGTGCTTGGACCGATAGTGATTCATTGTGACAATACCAGTGCCATTGACATATCCAAGAACTCAGTGACGCACTCCAAAACGAAGCATATAGCCATCAAATATCACTATCTAAGGGAACAAGTTCAAGAAAAGGAAGTGATGTTGGAATACATACCAACAAAAGAGCAAGTGGCTGATATCTTCACCAATCCACTACAGAAGGACACCTTTGACTATCTCAGAGGTAAGTTGGGGGTTATGGCCCTCCATTCATTAAAGAAAGAAAACGGGGCTCTACATCAATCTGGTATCATTTCAAGTTTTTTTTTTTTAAAGAGAGACTAGATTGATGAGTGTGGACTACTCCGGTTAGGGGGAGCAGTCTTGTAAGTGTACAGAAAGGACTCTTTGGCATTGTTGTCAAAGGGGGAGATATGATTAGAGGGCTTGAGCATTGGTAAGTAGTGATTGAGCTGAAGTTGCTGCATCAGAGTATTACCAATGACAGGGGGAGATATTCATTACTCAGGGCAGAAGTGATGATCGGACTGGTACAGAGATGAAGTAAAAAAACATGCAACTAATTAGCCAAATTTTGAAGTGTTTGCCATGAATGCCAAAGGGGGAGATTGTTGGATTGTTAGCATTGACAAAACCAGTCAATCTAGAGAAGCAGTATATGTGTTAAGATTTGTCATTGATGTCCAATACTTACCGATAAAGACACTAACCGGTGAAGTGGTGTAGGTAGAGTGGTATTTTTCTGTAAGAATAAGTTATGACTTACAAACACATGGAAACAACATTGGTAACAAATGATCAAAGGTTCAATCAACTCAAGGAAAGATGAACTAAGCCAATCGGTCTGTCATTCAAGAAGATCGGTCACTCTAATGATGATGAAGTCACAAAAGGTGACTCGGGCAACAAAACTTGAAGTTGTATGCAAACCGAAATCTCATTAGCAAACAGGAGAAGAGACTTGATGCTAGCACAACAAATCGGCAATCAAAGAATGAACAGGTAATATAGAAGTGCAGTGGTATACCAGTACACCGGTATGACAGAAGGGAGACAGGTGATCACCATAAATTTTGGAGCAGTGATCGGTTATTCAGTTGGGGTGGCGAAAGATGAGTTGGTGAGCTTGTGTCTAGGCCAAATCACTTATTGGTAAGATCAACTTCAGTTATCATGCAGTCAAGCATGATTACCTATGGATTTTCTTCTTCGCACTTAATTGATTGAACACGACCCAGAAGTTACTATCTTTGGGAGATGCGGTGACAAAATTTGTTGAACACTTGGTGGAATTGGTGTAAGGCGCGCAGAGAAAGTGTGGGAGATTTTGAATTTTAAATCTTCCTAAATCCATGATTGCTTTGATTGAAGGAACGCCTAAAAGTGTCGGCAAAAAATGTATAGTGTGTTCTTGAGTTCATTGAGAAATTTTTTGATCGTGAAATTTGCAACAAGAAGAACTTGTTGAAGGCGATCCAAAGTGAAGAGAAGAGAGAGAGGAAGTGCTAAGAGGTTTTAGCATAGTAAAGTGTGTTTGAGGTAGATTGACTAAGTGCAGAGTCGAGAGACAGAGAACCGACAGAGTGCATAGCCGAAGGTCAGAGGATCGGCAGATTGCAGTATCGATTGCCAGGCGACCGGTTGAGTGAAGAGTTGAAGGTGTAAGAAGAAAACTGGTGTTGTGCAGAGAAGACACAACCGGTGTGGATTGAGTGTGATGCATATTGAGATCTGATCAAGCTATCAGTAGCTAATTCAACAAATCATCCTTATGTTGCTTTCTAACCACTGCAACATAAATCCCTTAACCGGGTGGACTTTAATAGGTCCCTTCTGTAAAATCCCTTAACCAGGTGACATCTTGATTGATGTTCTTAAGTCCTTTAACCAGGCTACCTTTAACAGGGTAAAGGCACTAACCGGCCTTAATCAAAATCCCTTAACCGAGTGTCACCTAACAGTGTGTCTTTGTAATCTCCTAACAAGGATGGCTCCTCGCCGGGCATACTTCAGAAGAGTACAAATTTTGTGAGTTCTTACTCACACCATGGTTTTCTCCCATTTGGGTTTCCACGAGATAGCTTCTTGGTGTCACTGTCAACTTTTCATGCTTGCATATTTCACTTCAGTGATTAAATATATTGTTGGATATTAGATGGATGCAAATTTAAGTTAAAAGTTTAATTGTGTAACTTTGATCAAGTGTTGAGTCACCCCTCCCCTCTCAGCACCGGTTGGGACTAACAAATTCACTATCAGAAGCATATGAAAATAACATTTTTTTGCATTAGAGAATTACTATGCATAGAAGAGTTGATAATCTTGGGATATGAGCATCAAACGTCAAGATAAAGGGATCACATGAAAGATTTTGAGGGCAACGCGAACATGGGGAACGTTGAGATAGGATGAGTAGCGGATTCTTATGTGGCAAAACAGTGCAAGAGAAGCATTGAAATGTATGAGTCAAAATTCCCTAGCCAAGTTCTAGTCACAAGGGTTGTAATAAAGGACAAAGTTGCTAACTTCCATGGCAAGTCCAAATGTGGAGGTAAAAACTCTCAAAATTCACAAGTAACATTGGAGTATCTTGTATGGCATGTGGGAATTGTGAAGCAATCTAAATGACAAATGAGAAAGATGACAAAGAAATTCGGCTATGATCTTTCAAGGTGTAATGATTGATTAGTATAAAAAAATCAACCAAGCCTCTCAAACTACATGGGGTAGATTAAAGAAAGCCTTTAAATAAGAATTTAAATTTTTGTGTAATGATAATGAAATAGTAAAAATAGTTTACAATATAAAACAATGTAATAATGAAAATGTATGAGCTTATAATCATAGAAAACATTGTTTATAAAATCAGAAAGAAATGATCAATAGTCTCAAAAAAAGTTGGTTCATCAAAGGTCTACTTTCATCATTAATAAAAAAGATGTAGTATCGTCCTCTTCAAAAGCATACAATTGGAATGGACATAATAAGTAAAGAAAAAATGTTTATTGTACTTTAAAAAATAAAAGATGGAAGTTCAAATGGCAATTGTGAAAGTGAATCGGAAATGGTACAAGTGCTCCAAAGGGGCATGCTTCAAATAATGAAAGAATGGAAGGTGGTGAAAGAAACAAGCAAAGAAACTAATGAACTATGGTGGACTAAGTGTGAAAGTGAATGTCACACCAAAGGTAACAGTCAGAAAATGTTGTGAGATTTTCCAAGTTATGGGTCATTAAATAAATGAGTGCCCAAATAATTTGAAGACTAGGAATACACAATTTCTTTACATAAGGAGAGTATTCCACTCCATCAAAGCCACAAAATGCATCTCTAAGTGGTTATCAAAATCAAAGAGGACAATGAAATCAAATATGGTACTACCACAAAGGATGTTTGATCATACAAAACTGCAATGAAAGGGGACACTTTGTGAGAAACTGCTACAAGTACGACAATACAATTATAATGTACATGGTGTAGACTTGGAGACCATGAAGGCACTAGATGTCCAAAGAAAAAGGCCAATATCAGTCTAATTGATGTTGACATGAAAAATGAAGTGTTGGCCAATACTTGTATCCAAACAAAGAAGGCTATATACCCAAACTCACGTACAAAAAGTAAAGGCTTTGTGAAGCAAAGGTCGAAGTGGAGAATGTCATGTTCCCCAACTTTTCAATTGGTGGATGTAGATAAACAAGGTATTAAGGTACATGGATTTTTAATAATAAAGGTAATTATCAAAACTCAAGAATTTTTGTTGAACTTCATGCTAATTTCATTGAGGAAAAATGTGTACAACACATTGTGGGATCAAGATTGATTGGGCAGCCAAAGATGACCAAAATTGGAAAAAAAAAAATATGATCTCCATTGAGACCAAGGGTCTGAAATATCTAATGGATTTTATTAGCAAATGAACGATTATGAAGTGTTTCTATCAAACTCTAATTTTATTGAAGCTATAGAGATTGATGAAGATGAACCATTATTGTGTGATGATAAGTAGCCAAGGAAGAATGACTTGAAAAAAGGATAGTTTGTGTGTGGAGAAACATTCTGCAGTTTGCAAAAGATGACAATTCTAGTAGAGCTATCTCACTTTAATGAAGAACGCAAAATTACTAATGATATGTTCCAAAGTACTAAGAGTAAAGTATTTAATTTGGAGTGTGCATATACTTGTCAAGTTAAATCAAACTCACAAAAAAATACAAATAAAATAAATAAACAATAAGAAAAGATATTAATTTAAAAAATTGAATTATAAAAAAAGGATAATTGATGAAGAAAAAGAAAATGAAAGAAAAAGGAAAAGGTCCTTTATTTGTACATACCATAAAGCATATTGTACAACCAACAAATTTGTTTGTTGTACAACAAGAAAGTTCTTTGTTATAAGACCTTATTAACCTATTTGTATTGTATACCCTTATCACATTTATATTAGTATTGTACAACCTTATCACCTATCTGTCAATATTGTACAGTCAAGAGTAGTGTGTGATGGAAGCGGCTATCCAACCATATAATTAGCAAGTTATATAAGGGAAAAAGGGTGCATCGGGAGATGTGCCCCTTATATAACTTGCTAAATTACATGTGACTTTGCAATTGTATGACAAAAATACAATCTTCTACTATAACTTACCCATTCATATTGTACAATGATGGGTTTTTTGGTGAACAGTGTCAAAATTTCCACTTTATAGGCCAACAATCTAACTATATTTGCATTGTAAGATATAGTATTGTACGACATGTTCCAATTACCTAGGAAATTTCATTTGTATGACAAGTGAATTTTGTAAGTGTATTACCTACCAATCCTTGCATTTTATTGCATAATATTGCACGACTTAACAAATTTTCATTTGTATGGGATAATATTACTATACAACTTTATACATCCTATAGATCAATATTCTCACCAACATTCTACTCTCAGAAGACATTCTCAACTATAGTTTTCTTTGAATGCTTCCAATATTGTGCATAGTAGACCACAAAAAAATATGTTGCAATAGTATATAGGCTTAGTGATCAATTGGGTGCAACAATCTTAGCTTTCACTATGCAATCATATGGGGGCTTTTGATTGGTTGGTTCGAAGCATTATCCACATATTGGCATATGTTGGTTAAACATCCCAAAATCTCTATTATTTTGGCGATGTCAGCATTATTTTTTGCCTCTAAAAAATCATGAAAATGATGTACACCATGAGGTTTATATGGTTTTGAAAATCCCCACCAAACTCATTTGATTTGCCAAGTACTCTCATACTACAAGTTTGTAAAGTACACTTCTAAGTTCATTGACGATATCATTATTGATTATAAAAGTCTTATCTAATGTTACTTGATGTTTACTTGTCACGTGGAAGACCACTTTTTTTCTTTTGGGGGATGATTTAGTTAGTGTATAATGTCTATTATTTTATTTTGATAATATGGTTTTTCGAATAATGTATTAATTACTTGTCAACTTTGTGCAGTTATAAGCATCAACAGTTGTGTTTATCCTGGCAACTAATGGTCTATTAAATAGATCATGTCTTGTCAAGAAAGGTAGTACATTTTAGTCAAACCATAATCCTTGGTTGACCATCTCTATTCCTCTTTTGTATCTAGTATACATTGTCATCTCTACTATTAATTCAATTGTGCATTTTATTAGATACAACATAAAACAATCCAAAAGTTGAGGATTTTTGCTTCCTATCATTGACATTTTCATCTCAAGGTGTTTATATTTAGACATCTCATGTAGACACATCATGGGATGGCCGATATAATTGGATAACATACATTGACATGGCATCTCCATCATTGGTTGCTTTGAGTGATAATTTATAACAAATACATCATAGTTTTACAAATTTGGTACATTAGAATGATAACTTAACAATTATTGCAAGTTTGTTTTGTAAACCCCAACTAACAAATTTGACAAACACAATTGAAGACATCCATCTTTTTAATGGTTGTCCCATCAAAGTTGTCACACCATCTTCATCTTTGGATCTTGTTCTCCAATCATTTGCACATGGCTCTAGCTTGTCACCTTCTTTATTCATTGGGCTTGTACTTTATTAATTGTCTCCTCCTTGCTAGTATATTTAAAGAAGGAAAGAAATTATATTGATGTTGTCAAAATTAAGGGAGAAAAACAAACTTTCCTTGTTATTGAATCTATGTTGAATATTAATTAGAATGGACCTTATTCTTAGAAAATAGAAGAGCATTTACGCTAAAACTTCTGCCTTATTTGTGCACTACTAAAAAGTTAATTTATTCAAATTATTCATATTTATGTTTGATTAGTATAAATTAAGCATATTAAACATGCACACCCATGTTCCTTCTATTTAGTTCTTTGAGGGCAATGTCTTTTTACTTTTATAACCCATCATAGAGTAAGATTCCCTTATTCTTTTTGACATCTTGATTATTGATGCCCTCGTCTCCTTATGACGCTTACCTTTCCCAACATAAGGTGGACTGCATCGGATGTTAACCACCCATTCTTTCCTTGCATTCATTTTATCACTTCTCATTTCTTGTGCTCATTAACGTGATCTTTCGAATGTTGCCAATTCCAAGTGACATTGCACATAGCAACGACAGTAACGTGTGTTTGTGTTGCGTAATCATTTTCAAATAGAATTGTTCTCTTCTGAGTTTTGTCCATGGTTGATTTATGGGCATTATAACCCTTGGGATATTAGTATGCGATTCAGGCAATGAGCCTAAAACATTATATAGCGAGTAAAACTACAAAGGTAATCGTGCTAAGATTAAGTCAAAAATGAATGAGTTGAAATTGGGGGATAAAGGTTCGAAATTGCTTTCAAGCATGAGCATTTTAAGGTCTTAAACAGTCTACAATTGATGTTGGAGGTAAACCAACTAAACGTATTTTAGATCGCATGCGCAATGACCAGTGTCAACTCTTATTTAATCACAACTTATGTAATACATTGATAAGCTCAACGATCAAGCACGTATCTTGATACGATGGACTAATTACTGAGTTTCATAGGCATTCTTTTGTGTCATTTTAAACGGTTTTTAATTTGAATTGGAACTCAAATCCCTCCAGTACTGGTTCTGTCTCAATGCAGCACTGTTAATTGCAGCTTAATAGGTCAGAAAACATTCATCAGCCGTATAGACTTTTTTATGTTTTTGCCATAAATACTTAAAGTTGCTTTTTCAAGTTACAAACCGTATGTGAAAATAATATAACCGTGTAGCACAGATTTCCTAACCTGAAAAGGGATTACTTTAGCCAGTGAAACACGCAAGATAAACCGTTTTAATTCATCAAGATGAAAGCAATTTAATCAACAATATATAGAACGCTTGAAAGCTTTTCATTAATGACAACACATACACCTTAGCACTCAAAATGACAAGTATCTAGTTCATGCACTAATTACCACTACTTTCTTTAGCACAAGAGATGTCACTTTCAAGTTCTAAGACCAGAAAATGGTTGTATGGAAACATAAATTGAAGTAAATGGAAATTGGGTACAACATACTCTGTTGCATATGGACTATAAATTTGTACTATTGTACATTGGTCATCCTAGTAAAACATGGTACATATGACAAGATCATACAGCGCATTTGAATTTGTCCAAATAAAAAAAGATAAAAGGAGAGCACAGACAGCAAGCAGCATTCTATGAAAACACAATATTAAAATGCCTATGAATTTAATGATTCCATGTGCAAGGTGGGATTGCTCAGATAGAATTTATTTTGTGGGGCACATAAACACCAAAATAATGAAAAAAATAATTCATTTTCCTCTTGACAGTTGGAGAATGGTTAGCAACCAATTATCTGCCAGTTACCTAAAAGTAGCACTACGGTTTCCCGAAGCTGGGAAGACTTGTCTCCTTTTGCCTGGTTGAATATCATCTGCACTAGATTCTCTTGCAACACTGCTGATAGGATCATAGATGAACCCTTTTCCACTTTTGCCCGAAAATTTCTTGTCCGTATTTCCTTTTACATTTGTTGCTTCAAAATGCATAGATCGTCTAGCTGCTGCATAATCAAAAGGCTTGAACTGGCTTTCAGTTTGTGGAATTTTGGAAGAAACCTTGCTCGCATTATAAGGTTCTGGGGAATGGTTTTTTCTCTTTTTTCCACTTTGGAAATCATTTACATTTACACGAGCTTCACAACGAGCACTCTGTAGTAATTGGCAACTAGATTGATATTTATATTTCTGTCTTTGGCGTAATTCAGACAATGAAAGAGGTAACTTCCTTTCATTTGTTTCTGTAGTAGAAACAGATAACTTTTCAACCCCCTCAAATTGCACTTCAGGCCACCATGCTCTATATTTCTTTCCTTCCTTACCGTGCACAATTCCAGGCGACTTCTTCAGTGCTGACACTGCATTCTCAATTTCAGCTTTTGGATCTTTTGTTTTGGTGCACAAAACCTCACTGGCCTTGTCCTCAACTTGTATAGGCTCCGATGGTCTATATTTCTTTCCTTCATCACTGTCCACATTTCCAGCTGTCTTCAGTACTGAAACTGCATTCTCAATTTCAGCTATTGGATTTTCTGTAGTAGTGCATAAAACATCACCATCCTTGTCCTCAACTTGTGAAGATTGATTAGTGACATCTTGATTGCTGGAGTTTTCTTTGATTTTGGGTGAATGTTGAATTGAAGCTATTTCACAAGTTCCGAGAAAAGGCCTGAAGGGAAGAGTTATTGATGCCTTGATGTGCTCCACTTTGTTTCTTACATTATCCTGCCAGGAAAAGAAGAATCAATATAAAAAAACCCTAGAACTTTCCACTACCAAGGGCAATTACAGTGAATATGCACAAAAACACTCAACATAAGAATATGCAAAGTCAAAAGGGTACGATTACAATTCTAATGTGAACAATTTCCATAAGTAAATGGCTCACAACGCTTATTGTATCAACACAATTTTGTGATTTCAAAATGATCCATATCTTTAGTCATGCCAGGATGCAAACAACTATCAACAACAATGTGGGAAAGTAGCTAAGTTTTCCTGCACATTATTCTGAAGCAATGTCCAAAGCAAAACAAAATGATGCCAATGAATAATTATTAATTAACATCGTGATCAAACATTAAAAATCAAAAGAAATCCAGTTGTTGTAGTTAGGCATATAAGACACATGAAATTTGCTCATGTTTCCTGCTACTATTTATAAAGCAATGAAGTATACTAAAAGGCCTAAATTACAATCAATTCAAAAAAATTATGTTCTCTCTCAGGTTGCAGTATAGTGACAAGTGAAGAATCTGCTCCTTGTAAGGAAAAACGGTTTCTAGCAGGTATGACCTTCATGTTAATGTGAGCAATTTAACAAAGACATAAGTAGAGGGAAACTTGCTCCCAGGACAACATGCCCCTTGTTTACTAAACATCAAACTTTCTTTAATCACTAAAGAAGCAATTATCTATTCTGCATACCTGCTCAGTATCATGCATTTTAGAAATCGTTTGACTCTTCTGTTTTGACTTTGAAGATCCCAGCATAGCTGCCAAACCCCGTCCCGGTCTCTTTTGTGCTTGGACCAATGGCTCCCTTGCTTCTGACACAATTAAGTTTCTATCCACCGTAGCTCCATCCTGAACAGATGTGCTGCTCTCATTTGGGATAAAATTCCCGGAATTAGAACAATCCACAGGTCTAATTGACTGAAAATTTTCTTGTATCACACTGTGAAATTTGTTGACAAAGTTTTGTTCTTCAGATCTCTCGGGAGAAACACATCCTGGAGACTGCAGGGAAAGCAATTTCTTTGACGGAGATTGGCAATCCAGATTCCTTTTAACATCATTAAAAATTGGCTGGCTTCCCTTCACAACATCCCCTTTTTTGCCAAAAAGCAATGGAGCAGAAGCACGGCCCACTACAGCAGAAGACTTTCTTTCGTTATGACTTGCTACTTTCTCACTATAATTAATTTCTCTTCTATTAGCTTCCTTGGAAAAGGAATTTTTGTCATCTATCATTTTAATATCACCTGAATTCTCAGAGACAGATGTAATTTCAATGTCCAGCCTGTCACTCGATAAAACATTATCATCATGGGTTTGAGAATATGACACAATGTTTTCTGCAGTTGTATCAGCAGATACACTTAAAGGCTGATTATCAACTTGTGCTGTCTCTCCATCTGTTTTTTCCACAAGAGCTTGGAGTGGTGGTTTTGATGCAATATCCATAACCTCTGTTCCTTTTAACTTGGCCATTTTAATAACACCGAGTACAGCAGCAAGATTACGTTCAACAAATGGGTGTCTGCCTTTGACAAATGACCGCAATTCATCTAATTTTGTAGGCATCCTCTTAGCTGTTTCAAAAGCAAATTGAAATTAAATGCTTAATAGTATAATTGGGGCCAAAGAATATATCAAAATAAAGTCAGAACAAAATTTCCAAGAACAAAAAGTTATCTTCATTTTGGACTGTTCAAAATTTTATCCACTAAAATCAGTAAACGATCAATTGAAATATCAAGGAAAACTAACATTTACAAAAAACTTCAAGCATTTGTCTTACCAATTTGCAATAGCACTTTGTTTGGTAATATATAGCCAGTACTCTCATCCTCCATGCGACCTATTCCATCCCTCCATTCATAGAGCCCCTGCAAAGGCAGAATCACTACCATTTTATACCTTTTTGTGAATGTTAACATGGACAGATAGTATGCCTAATAATCTAATCTAACATTCATGTAGTCGATGGTTAAATTAGAGAAAACAATCAGAACCATATGCATATGTTATCTGTATATAACAACAGCATTGTTAGAAACATCATCTTCCCAATCTCTTAAGATGATTGCATGCAAACAGTGTTTAAAATATATAATAATATTGTTAAAAGGGTTGCTTGAGAAATCCACAACATCAAGCAAATTATAAATAAAGTGAGGACGTCATTGGCTGCATTTAGTAATTTAAATGACCATTAGAAAAATTTCTACATTATAATACACATAATTACACCATTTTGTTAAAAGTTTAGAACCCTCTGAGATGTCTTGCTTCCTCTTTAACAAACCAATTCACCATACACCACCCGTTTACTCTTTAAAGCAAATTAATTTATCATTAAATGCAGAACTGCCCATTGATGAGTAAGATGGTTTTTGTTACACAAAAAAGGTTCAAATCCTCAGAAGATATATGCAAAAAACACCAAAAACACCCTTATGTAAGATTTTCATCATCTCTGAAATTCATATAAAATTAATTTGTTGATGTTCTCTTGGTTCACAGTTGCATTGTTATTGAGCTTTTATAGTTTTTTAAATTCACTGACAATTTGCTTGATAAATAATAATAGTGATATGGTTCCAACTTCCAGGCAGTTTAACTTTGCCTTTCCGGACTGTTTGCATGCATGCACTTACTATCCAGAATGGTTTAGAGCTAGGATGTCCGGTTCAGCCCTCTGGCCCCTGGTACTGGTCCGGTCTGAACTGGGTCCGGGTCTGGGGCCGGTCCACCTGTGGATCTGGACAAGATCCGTGACCACGGTGGCCAGTTTGAACTGGATGGACCACACACAAACCCAGTCGGAAAAGTGTCTGCAAACACAATTTTTTTTGCAAATTTAATAAAAAAATTGACATCTACAACCCTAAATAGTGGTTTTAAAATGACTTACATTGAGTTTTATGTCTCATTTGGTGTGCAAATAGGTGGTTGAGCAAAAGTTTGGTTGACCAAGAGGGAGTTGGAACATTGATTTGTGAAGCTTGATCAAGTGTTTGTGCTTCATTCGTACTCCTTTGCAAACTTCTATTGGGTTGAAGAGATAAGTTTTTTTCCATTTTATTTTGTTTTTGTTCAAGTTTTTTTTAAAAATTCATTTCTCTTTAATTCATAATTGTCCAAAAGATACCTAATTTTTTTTCCATTCTCTCGTTTTTATTTTGAATGTGTATTAAATTTCTTGCCATAGGAACTACAATGCCATCTACCTCTTCCTCCATAGGCAATAACAAACAACCAAATTCTGATTCTCCTTTCTCAAAGTATGTTGATATTATAAGACCCCTTCCAGGAGATGGGGGATTTCTTTGGAAATGTCGGGGTTGTGATAAAGAAAAGAATAGTTCATATTTTTGGGTGGTGGGCCATTTGTGTGGAATACTTAGAAGAGGAGTCAAGAAATGCCCTATAAAAAAAATGCTCCTATACCAAATAACACAATATTAATATATATCATGGAGCATGAAGAAGCAGAGAAGAGAGAAGCACGTAGACATAATATGCCCATTAAAAAAAATCAAAGGGAATGCAGCCCCCATCTTCGAACATTGTGATAGAAGACCACCCCTTTTATACTACCGCAGCTGAGCCTAACACTAAAACTCAACCACCCATTCCACACAAAAGAAAGGGACCACTGGAAACTTCATTTCAAAATGAGAGTTGAGACATTGCCGACCAAGATATTGCAAGATGCATATATGCAAACGGGTTGCCTTTCGGTGTTGTTTACTCCCCATAGTGGAAGAAGATGTTAAAAAGTGTCAATGAAACTCCAAAAGGGTATAAGGGCCCCGATTATGAGAAGATATGCAACACCTTATTGGAAAGAGAGGTCAAGGGAATTGAGGATGCATTGAAGCCCATAAGGGATTCATGGATTGAGACAAAGGTATTCATTATTTCAGATGGGTGGAAAGATTCAAAAAACCGCCTCTTGATCAATGTCATAGCAATGTCCCCTAAAGGAGCAATGTTTTTGAAATCTGTGGATTGTGAGGGGCAAGTAAAAGATGGGCAATTTATTGCTGATATTCTCATCTCTGCCATTGAGACAATGGGACCTAGAAACATTGTTCAAGTCATAATGGGCAACACAAAGAATTGTAGAGCTGCTGGTTTGTTGGTTAAAGAGTGATATCAGCATATCTTTTGGACACCTTGTGCAGTCCACTCAAACAATTTTATGCTACAAAACATTGAGAATAAAATTGGGTGGATCATAGAGGTGTATGCAGAGGCTGAGGACATCCAAATGTTCATCACAAACCACCACATCTCAAGGAATTTTCAGATTATTCTCAAATTTGGATCTATTGAAGGAAATGGACTTGAAGAAGTAAATTAATTTTAAAAAATTAAAATTAGTATTTTACATTTTCTTATTTTCATAATTTGATTGTGTAATGTGTATTCTTTTTACATGATTGTCTCTATTTAATTGTATTTTTTTGCTTTAATTTATATTACAGGTTGTTGAGACATATTTTGCATCTACTGTAATTGTCTTGAGACGACTTGTGAAAGTGAAAGTGGCATCTTGCAATATGGTGATCAGCAATAATTGGTCTATATGAAAGCAAAGTAGCGCTGAGAGGGCAGCAAAAATCAGGCTAAGATTATTGGATGACTCATGGTGGGAAAATATGGGGTATCTCTTTCACTTCACCTAGCCCATTATGGGCTTGCTTCGCTACACTAACATGGATAGGTCTTGCATTGGAGAGGTGTATGATGGCATTGACTCAATGCTTGAGAAGATGAAGAAAATCATAAATCGCAAAGAGCAAGACCTTGAGGAGACCTCCTTCAAACAATTGCAATTGTTGCAGAAGGATGGAACAAGATGACCACTCCTCTACATCTTCTTGCCTATGCATCGACACCAAAATATTATAGAAAACAATATCTTGATATGCCAGGAAGGCTTCACCCATATAGAGATTTAGTAGTGTCTGATGGGTACAAGGCAGCATTCCTTAGACTCTTTCCTGATGATGATATGCAAGATTTGATTTTAGATGAGTTCATAAAGTTTGTGAATGCAAGATGTCTAAGTATTGACACTCTTTGTCATCAATTTAAAAAGGATGCTCATAGTTAATGGTACCTCCATGGCAAACGATTCCAATTCTTGCAGCCCCTCACAATCAAAATTATATCACAAGTAATTTTTATTTATAATTTCAATTTACTTTGTCTTCATAGGTTGCTAGTAATTTTATAACTAATAATAATTTAGTTTTAATTGTTTACTTTGTCTTGTCTTCATAGGTTGCTAGTTCATCAACATTAGAAAGAAACTGAGCACATATTCTTTCATCCACTCAGTAAAGCACAATAAGTTGTAATAAAAAAGAGCGGAGAACTTAGTATATGTGCATTCCAACTTGTGTCTCCTTTCAGACAAGCATAATGAATATAAAGAAGGGGAGTCAAAGGCATGGGATATGAATGCAGAGCATGCAGACTTGGATGCTTCCACTTCTCAGCTTGTACTTGCTGCATTGGAGGACTTGGACAGCAAGAATGTTATTGGTGCAGCTGATCCAATTGGCCTTGGCAGTATTTGTGAATCAACTAATGCCATTGAAGAAGAAGAAGATGAAGAATCCATTAGATGATTTAAACTAAGTTTAAATCATTGCAAGTTGAATTTTGAAACAATGATACTTGAACTTGATATTATTATTTTAATATTTTGATGTTGAACTTGAAGTATATATTGCTGCGATGGTATGATCATGATGCTATGATTACAAGTTTATGGTGTTTTTGTTGTTTATATGATATTATGTGAAATTCTAAATATATATATACAAACACACACTAACGAACCCAAACCCCACTTCAAAATATTGCCATACCGGCGAACCAGTTCTTCGAACCCAAACCCAAACCGGCAACCTAGGTTTAGAGCCATATGCAATGAAGCCTTGAATTGAAATTAACTTCCATATGTCAACTGTTGGATTTTCAGGCATGCAAGGGAGAGAAAAGTGGCCAAAGATCAGGAATCCATGAAGCTGTATCACCTTGCACAAGCACCCTAAAATTTAGTAAAATATTCGACTTAGAAACTCATCTCCTGCCTGACACTATATTCAATATGATAACCTTAGAGCAATGCTTAGCAGCAGTAAATTTCCTATCCCAGAAATCAGGGAACAATCATGGCTTCTACGATCTATCTGATATTAAAAGGGAGTATCCTGATGTTCAGTAACAGACTCTGGATCGGATCTTGAATCTTCTGACAGACATTAGTGACTATATGATAACCTTAGAGAAAGTCTCAGTGGCCTGAAATTCCATGCTGTGGGAAAGAGGAACATCAGCAGCTGGAAATTGAATAATAGTAATTAAGTATGATACTCATTATTATACCATTTTTTTATAACCTTCTCAGATGCCATGTTTGCTCTCAAACAGAAACCATTTCACATAATATTCCCCGTTTAGCCTTCCCAATATGTTAGCTTATAATTAGATTTGTCTGATAGCGAAGTGGTAAGTTGATTTAATAACATCATCAACCCTTATGTAAACTAAGGAGATTGTTGGGGAGTAGCAGTTAACTTTTTATGAGCTTATATCAATGTTTAGGGAATATATACACAACAATGGCTGTTTTTATAGTCCAGTGTTGCAATTGAAGAGATCACAAGTTGTTTAAGAGATTTATCAACGCCTAGAGAATACAATGGCCGTATATATATATATATTAGGAGAATTAAGTCGGGGCACAATAATCCACCTCTTAATTAAAGTGACTTAATAAAATAAAGTGCAAGGTTGAATTAAATTATTTAAAAAGGACCCCATGGCATGCACCCATAGGCATAAAGTGTTTTTAAAAGGTGGGCAAAGTCAAGGATAAATAAGACCCTCAAGTTGGGCGAATTGGCTAGGAGATTATTTCATTTAATAAATTTCATTAAAATAAAGCATGAGAATCCTAGAAAGTTCGATTAGGGTTGGGGAAGCAATAAAGCAATGAGTGGAGTTTCATTTTGGCATCATTGAATTAATTTTTACATCACAGGTTGGAGAATTGAGCTCTGATATTGATTTTCAGCAGCCATTGAGTCCTTGGGAACGAAAACTCCAGAAGGGTAGGTGAATTGGACGAAACCCCAATCCACAAGAGAGAGGGAATTCACTCAAAATCCCTATTGGTACTACAGTAGATAACTATTTCAGAGAATTTCAGAATTGAATTGCATATTTGAAGGGTTTGTGAATTCCATAAGGCAGCCATTACATTCCCAAAGTCGGTCATACAGCCTCCTAATGCAGTCATACCACTTTGTAGTCTCCTGGATGCCAAACATAATCGATCCAGCCAATTGAGGGCATGAATCTCTTGCAAATCTTGTGATCAGCATTGCACAGCAGTATTTCAGTGATTTTGCAGGCTAAAGGAATAAATTTCTCCTTCAGACTATTGTTTTGAACAGTAGAATTGAATAATCCACCTGGGAGCTAGGCATGGAAGTTAGTAGATTTCCACCACTTGTTTTTGGTAATTTTGGTAGGATCAAATAAAACTATTTGGGGCCACTTGCAGCATCTGGAAGCTCATAGATTGTTTTCTTCTTCAATTCATCAACAAAACCTTCTCCAAGATAGGCTTTGGACTCCTGGTACGCAGTTTGTTGTCCTGGTAAATTAGTATTCTTAAATCTGAAAAATATTGTGTTGCTGTTCCAAAATCAGAATTCTGAATTTAATTACCAGTCAATTATATTTCTACATTTTATGGTTCAAAGTGTTGTTTCCCTAGCATTCATTCACAATTAAACCCTATGCAAGCATTGGTAACAAAACACAAGCATAAAACCTCAGACAAACTACTCTAAACTTCAATCAACAGCATCAAAACTCAGAAAAAAATCAGTATAGATCGGCTGGGGATCTTTCAATATTGAAACTTACTGCAACAACAGCAAGCTGCTCCTGACTGAAATTTTCTTCTTGTAATCTGTCACATATACAGGTCACAACAACCAAATCTTCAGAAACAAAATGAGGAAATAGCTATTCTTATAAAAAGCAATATTTTTCAAGCAAAATGATTCCAATCAAATCTTACCCGTAAACATGTAAATATGATGTTTCTGTCAGAAGTTCTTTTTCATACAGTTGTAAGCATATGTCCCGACTGCGTCTATAAACCTTCCATCATCAAAATAAAAGGATCAGGATACTAGTTTACATATCACTCCACTAACAGAAATCCTTTCTTCTTGCCATAGGTAGAAACAAATAACAATGCATATGAAGGACTTCATTGGAATATATATATATATATATATATATATACTGAATGCATATCAAAATCTTTCAATAGTTTGGAATCTCATAAATATAAAAATTTAGAATAAAATTTAAAAGAGTATATCATCCAAACATTCAAATTGAATTGAAGGTCTGGAGTACATCAATATAACATTCAATAACTAACGGTTATCCACAAGCTAAAAAGGTAATACCATTCGTGAACTCAAGAGGATGAATGCATGGCTTAGCATTGATTATATAGAAAAGTACATATAATGGGCAATCGTTACAGTGTATAAATACAATCATAAGATTATTTAACGTGACTGAGCTTAATTCACCAACCATTAGTGTTAAGGGAACTCAAATAGGTGAGATCTGGACCTTCTGATCATTGCATCAGATCTTATGTTGTTGTTACAGTTTGTATGTGGACTTCATTTTGTTAAAATCTAAAAGTGCTAAGGCCAAATATTCCAATCTGCATATGCACTTGTGCATTCTTTTCATCTGCAGACTTGTTATGAATAATGCATACTTACCAATAATAATAAAAAGGGGGCGCATTTGCTAGTGGTCCACTTTATTGACAGTAGTTGATTCGTTTGAGTTTCCTTTTGTACTTTCATTGGAATCAATTGAACTAACCAGAAACCCTAGATCTGAGGAAAGAGAATATTACACCTTCTGCTTATTTGAGATCATCATCCTGTTTAAGGGTGTTTTATGACCACACCAACACAGAATAAAAATGCCAAAGACACTTTATCCTCTCTTGAGCAAAATCGCCTTTTATGCTATGATTGCGAAAGTTCATAAAAGTGATTCCAAGGTTCCTACACGAACTTGCAACCTTATGATGGATATAACTTGTTTGGTATGATGTGTGCTGGTAATCCAAGGGAGACTTACGCTTTCGCTGTTCATCACTTCTCTTGATGCTATGGTTGGAACTTCATCATCAGATATTGCAGGATTGTGACGCTTCTTCCTTAAACAGACTTAACTGGAACTGAAAAAAAAAAAGGACAAAAGGGAAAAGGTTAGGAAATTCTAATCTCTTCCTAGGGGCAATGAGGGTAATGGATCATGTTCCAATGGACAAATTCCCAGTAACCAAGTCCTGCTTTGCCATGCTCAGCAACAACTCCACAAGAACTGGTGCAATCTTCCAGTGATTATGCAAAGAGTTTTCATATCACAAAGAACACCATCATAACAAACAATGTACATTCCATGATAGAAGTTAAGCATCCATATAAAAAAAGGGTTCAAGCTAACTTTACACTGCATATAGAAATCATTGCAAAAAGTATGAACCATTGAAATTCATAAAACATTGTCACATTCCCCATTAACATCATTGCACTTCTAAAAATTTGAGAGATTGGAAGAACACGATACGAAAAAGTTGAAACAAACATGAATCCACCATATCTTCAATGAAATCAAATTTTATTTCTCCAAGTCTTCTAACAATGTGTTCTCCTTCTCCTACTCTACTTTTTCTCTAAGGAGGACGAGCTCTCTATTTCTAAATAGCTATCTAATGATTTACAAATGAGATCCTTTATAGAGATCCTTTCACAAATGAACGACCAATATTGATTTGTAATCAAGGGCCCAGATTACAAAATGGAACTTGTTGATGTGTTTTTTAGGCACATGCAAACACAAAATAAAATACCCAAAAGTATCTTAACCTCTATTGATAAAAGTCTCTCAAATGTTGAAGATTCGCATAAGGATCACTTGAGACAACTCCAAGGTTCTTAATATGTCGGGTCACAACGTGTGGATAAGCACAGTTGGCTGTTGTGATTAGTGTTACTTCGAGGGCCCTTACGTACTTCTTAAGGGATGAATATTTAACTTCAGGGAATGCTTTACAAATGACATGAAATGAAGCTCCTTCCTATTTACTACTTCTATTTCTAATGGTTGATAAAAAAAGTGCAAAAGTTGAGGGTTGAGATAAACTGAGCTATGCCTAAGAATGCAAGAATGAAGGATGACTTTAGCAAAACTCAATTAGTCTTTGCTTAGACATGCAAGAACAACTTCACAAAGGCTAATGCGATCTTCTAAGGGTATTAGAAGATTTTCAAATTATTACCAAACATAGACACCATGAATCAAATGCATATCAATGATTGGGTAACAATTGAACTAAAGCACTTTCAAGGATTCCAGTTGACCTCACAAGGCTTATTTGCAATCAACAAATTGCTGGTGGTATGGATTAGGAGTTTCACCACGAATCAGCACAACGAACCATCATTCAATTTAAACACTTAAACTAATTTCAAAGGTTGATTTGAGAAGGCGAATAACCATGTGAGGAACTTCAAGGATTGAATAGAAACACCACAAATTCAATTTTTTTATTAATCCAATAGCAAAATGGCAACAATTCTTCAAGTTGTCCTCTTATCTTTCTTATTCTCTACCTCTCTAATATCTCTCTTACATCTAATATATATAAATGAAATGAGTGGGGTTTATATCAGAGTTACCCGGGGACATGTCCCCGACCTGAAAACCCCTGTCCCCGTCCCGGGGACGTTTCAAGGACTTGGGGACGGCCAGGGGACGTTTCCCCCCGTCCCCAAATTGCCCTGTTTTTTGAGGGGACGTCCCCGAAACGAGGGTACGCCTGCCCTAGCTCTGGGGGACGTCCGCACGTCCCAGGGACGGCTGGGGATGGCTGGGACGTCCCCAATCTGTCCCGGGGATGGCCAGACGTCCCCCATTCTAAGGCCCTTAAAAAATATTTAAAAAAATTTAAAAAGTTGTATTTTCAATTTTTTATTTAAATTTTCTAATAGAGGCCCCTTATTAATTCAAATTGTTATTAAAAATTAAAAAAATTAAAAGATAACATTAATTAAATTTTAAATTTATTAATTTAATTCATAATTTTGACAATGAAACTAAATGGCAGCAGTGTAGCCTTTGGGCATTTTGACACAGAGATTAGAAAATTGCCAAACTCGGCGAGTCAATAGAAAAATAACACCCAACGCTTTTATTAAAGAATAAGTTTTTTTGGCCTCGCGGGGCACTGCCCCTCGACCCCACCCTGTATCGCGACAAGGAGCGCGCAAGGGGTGCTGCCCCCAAACCCCCGTTGAAAATTATGGGGGGAAACTGCGTTGATAGAAGTAGGGAGAATTTAACCTCCGAGTCTATTGATATGCATATTGACAATGTGAATGAATTGAAATTTTGATTTATGAATGCATAACTGCATATTGTCTATTGAGTATTAACAATGTTGTATGTTCAGAATTTACATTCTAAAATGTTTTCAACTTTTCATAGTATCATACACATGCTATATCCATGTTTTATTGTTTTCATATGAATATAATGTATGTATGCATGCTTTATCCATGTTTTCATATGAACATTTAGAATTTTGAAATTTTCCTATATATTTTAAATTTTTCCTATATTTTATATAGCCGTCCCCTTTGCCGTCCCCCGCCGTCCCCAAATTTGGCAAAAAAATTCGCCATCCCGGAAATGCGTCCCGCCATCTCCTGCCGTCCTCGTCTCGGAAACTCGGGGTAACTTTGGTTTATATAGCACTCCCAAATACAATGAATAGCTGAGATCGAATGAAGATCAAGGGCTAAGATTTCGCCACCTCAACCCTAATTAGGGTTTGATACAATCAAAAACCTATCTAGATAAACATCATCAAAATATCAGCCAAGGAGAAAATGACATCAATTGGCACAAATAACAAGGCATCCTCCAAATAGAAAATGAATTTTGTTCCCTTTTTCCTTTTCCTTTCTGGTGCATTCAATGAATCTGGTCGTCATACATTCAATTTCAGTAGTTGGAACTGCAGGCATGTTCTTCAATTGTTCTTCTAGGTGAATGACTTCTTGAAAGGCTGTAGCAATGGCAGTATCCCATCTAGGCTCAAGATCTCTCGTCTTGCTAACTAGTACCATCAGTGCATGCATGTCATCTAACTGCTTCTCCGTGATCAACCCATCTGTTCTATGGAATATGACCTTTATTCTTTCTTCCAACTCTTTGGTGTCTATATGTGCGTTCCAGGATCTATCTTTCTCTCAAGAAAAATTAGTGCTTCTTCTACAATTTTATCATGAATGAGGTGAAAGTTTCTTCAACTTGATTGCACCCGTTACTAATATCTTCAAAGATGATCTTCTTTATGCGAAGCAAGCTGCTCCAATGTAGAAAGCTTTGTGTTGATCCATCCTTCATTATCCTTTCTCTCACCAAAACTTCCCCAGATGTCTTCCTCATTTCTTGCAAGACAAGGATAGTAATGTCTCTAGTGTAGAAAAATGTATCAAAGGCTTCCATGAGAGCATGAGTTCTCCCAAGAACCTTTATAGCTCTATCAAGTGTCTTCATCATATCTCTTATGAACCTGTTAGCCATCATGAAGGATTTATCCATCCACGCATCCATTAGATGTGTCAGATTTCTTATCTACTCCATATGATCCATTGATTCTAAAGGAAGCAATGATGGTGGTGTAACTGATGGATCATGTTGTCTCAACGGTTCCTTGAATTGTTGGAAGTAATTTCTCCATGCATTTATTTCTCTCTCTAACGTCTTGTTCTTTTCTACTTCCATTCTAAGCGTGTGATGAACCGTTTTCACTGAATCATTCATATCACCCAAGGCTCACTTGGTAGTAAGTGGACCCAAATCAATAGTTTCCATGTCATATTCCTCCATTGTGATCTCATCTTCAAATTTGTCAACCATCGGGGTGGCGATTTGCATCTTTCGAGAACCCGTATCATCTCTCATCACCTTGGACATCTTTGTAGCTTTCTTCTCAGTGATTCCTTGAGTCCAGCTTAGGAGACTATCCAAGTCACCTACTAGTTCTTAATCAACTGCTATTACTTCTCTGGCAAGCCTATCTCTTAGCCAAGCAGGGATAGATGATCTTCTTCTCCCATTTGTGTCTCCTCCAGCAATTGCTCATCTCGAGGAGGGGAAGTTGTCTCACCATTATCCTTTCCTTTATCTTCATCATTTGCTTGAATGTGTGGAGCAAGTTCTTCTTGATCTTGTGATAATTTCTTTACCTCTATCATTTTGAACTGTTGATTCCATGGATTCGTTCACCTCATGACTCAAATCCTTATTAAGTCTTTGGTTCTCATAGCCCTCATTTTGATTCATCTTCTCTTCATGCCTAGAGGAAGTGCTAGAAGGATGATTGGAATTTGACTTGTGTCTCTTTCTTGATGATTCTTTTTCTCCATGATCGTCCTTTCTCTTCGAACCTTTAGAATGAGTTGATTGAGAAGCGCTTCCACTTGCACTTGCATCTTCTTCATCATCCACTCTTATCTCTAAGTTAAATGTCATTGTCATATTCTGTTTCTTCAACTTCCGATGTTGGACATCTACCCATTGTCAGCTAAGACTTGCTTCATCAATTCTTTCAAATCTGTGACTTCCATCTCAACCCAATTGATCTTTATTTCCTTGTCTTCTTTCTCATTGGTTGGTTGGAGACACTTGCCACTATCTTGTGCTTGGTCAGCAACACTAAAGACTTTGCACTTCCGAATGAAGTCAAGAGGTAGCCTGGAGTGCATTCTTCTTTTCACTTCAAAATCATTTTGGGCATTCATCCAAAAGTCTTCCAACTGCCATATATGCTTATACTTCTTTCCGGCATCTCCCCTTACATTATCATAAGGATCAAAATCATCCCTAGGAGCAAATGGCATGAGTGAATAGAGAGATAACTCTTCTTCGGCGCTCTCAGCTGCATGAAGGGAGGAGCAAACTTCTATAGAATCTCCAAGTGATATGGGAAAAGGAATGATGGGCCCATGTTTATGCCGTAGTGCCTTGGCATATGCAGCCAACTACCATACCACCTCTAGTAACACTACCCTATCTATCGGATATCGTGGCAACATGTGAGGAGAGGAAGGGCATCCTTGAATTCTTATGTAGGTAAACTTCGGAAATTGAATGAGCCATGTACCAAATTGCTTGATCAATGTTTGTGCCACCGGAGACAACCGTTGATGAATCCCACCTTGTAGAATCCTTGTGATATGCATAGTGAAGGCATCATTGACTCTTCTATAAAGTTGCCTAGTCGAATGGTGTAGCTGTGTATATGACTCACAAGCTCTTATTTCTCCAAGTCCTCTTCCAACTACGCCTCTATACACTAACCCGACATACTCATCATTCCTAGCAAAAGAGTATATGACATAGGAGCTCATATAGAATGTCCTAGTGTGGATGAGTCCCCTCAGTTGAACATCTAGGTTATTGTTGATAAGTCTTGCCCAATTAATTGTATCCTTGCCATGGGTGACTGTCTCAATGAAGAAGAACATCCAATTCTCAAAGTAGAATGCTTGAGATACACCTACAACTCGATTGAGTAGAGTGATGAAATCCCTAAACTCATCCTTGAAATCCACTCTATGTAGCATGTTGGGCATCTTGCTCTTACCAGGTCTACTCTTCAATAGCCAATATTTGTTGATGATCCCCAAGCTTGTTTCTTGATCATCCTCATCAACTGTCTTAGCTCCTTCTATGCTTTTATAGATCATGTCTCTCGGCTCAAGTAGATGGAAGGCTTCACTGATAACGGCTTCTGAAAGGTTGGCAAGCACTCTTCCATCTTTCGCCACTATTGTCTGTGTGTGTGAGTCATAATGTTTGGCACACTCAACCATTAATTTGTAGCATTAAACCACACGAGGGAAGCCAACTGCCTTTATGATTCCACTGTCCATCATCTTCTTTGTTGTCGCAGTAGGCTTTCTTGTGTATGACGAGCCTCGAAATTTCTTGAGATCAAATTTCCCAAGGTTGGTATCTACTATGTCGCTCCAATGGGACGTGATCTTATTCTCCAACACCTCACCCTTTTGATCTTCCTTGATAAGTGCTTTACATGTGCCAGCCCCACTTGCCTTTGGCGCTGCAATGGAAGAGAAATTCACTCCACAATGAGGGCAAAGGAAGTTCCTCCAACACCAAGGCAAAGGAAGTTCGCTCCTAGACTTAGGCAAAGGAAGTGATAATCACTTCAAATCATGAGCAATGGAAGTGACATTAATCTCAGCCCACTTGGTTATCAATTTACCCTCTTATGTCTTGAATCACTCCAAATCATCATTAAAGAGTACCTAGGAAGGATTTCGCTCTCATGAAGGAGCAAAGGAAGGTGAGTTCGCTCTTGAGAAGGGTCCAAGGAAACAAATTTCACTCCTAAAGGGGAGCAATGGAAGTCAAGTTCAAATTAGGCACTTAGCTCGGTTTTATCCACTTACCCTCCATTCCATCAACTCAAACCTTAAGTTTTTTTGTAGTCTCCATGTGTTAAAGCCATCAAATCACCCTTAACAAATGCCTTGGAGATGACTTCGCTCTCACAAAAGAGCAAAGGAAGAGTGATTCGCTCCAATTGAGGAGCAATGGAAGTAACCTCAAATTCACCCTTTAGCTTGGTCTTATCAACTCATGTCTTGGTATTTTACCATCCATGCAAGTTGATGTGTCAAATTGTTATCAAGGTATTAGAAGCAACTTCGCCCTCATGAAAGTGCAAAGGAAGGGAAATTCACTCCTGATGAGGAGCAATGGAAATTTTCATGTACTTAACCATATTTTGCGCCTTCAACCCTGCCTCTCAATGAAATACGACCCGATCGTTTGGATGACAAAGAAGACCCTGCATAGTTGACTAGACTTGATCTAAGAGACTCCTCCATCAAGCTTCCTTCTATCTTCGTTCAACTTGACTTCTCCTATTCAACGTTTTGCCACCATAAGCTTTAATCAATCAAGTTGACGACAACTTTTACCCCACTCACTCAAACTTGCAAGAGAGACATTATGCTAAGAGACACTAGGAATTGAAGAAAAGAGGGGGTCCCCATTTTGATGGGGTGCTGTTGTGAAATGGTCACAAAAGAACCCTAATTAGGCTTTCAAAGTAAATGACCACCTTTTATGCCAAAGAACTAGAGTAAAGAACTAATAACTAGATGTCAACTAAGCATCAAACAACTCATCATCTAGAAGTAAGCATCCCTTATCTCTCTCTTTGTTGGCAAATTCAATGACAAATGAGATATCTAATGGGTCTTTTATAAAGATCCTTCACCAATAAACGACCAAGATTGATTTGCAATCAAGGGCAGAGATTACAAGATGGAACCCTAATTAGGGTTTCAAAGTAAATGGCCACCTTTTATGCAAAAGAACTAGAGTAAAGAACCAATAACTAGATGTCAACTAAGCATCAAACAACTCATCATCTAGAAGTAAGCGTCCCTTTTCTTTCTCTTTGTTGGCAAATTCAATGAACCTAGACATCACTATCTCTAGTTCATCTACAGAGACACTTGTAGTCGTCTCAAGCTTGCACTCCATGATTGTCGTATCCTTTTCATACTGACAAAGAGTCTTCTCCCATGCTAGCTTGAGTACCTGAATCTTGTTCATGAAACTGATGAATATGGAAATGTCATCCATGCAACTCCTCAAGAAAGAACACATGTCCTCGAAAAGGTGTTCCTATGTCATCCAGGCGACTCCTCAAGAAAGAACGCATGTCCATGAAAAGGTGTTCCTTGACCATGCTCTTCAAATTATTTGTGATCATCTTCTTATCTCCTATTTCTTGTGCAAACATTGCCTCTATTGAGGAGAGGATTTCCATCTAAATTTCTTTAAGTATCCTCCTTAGCCAGGTTGATTCTTCATTTGATTTCTTGAAGGCTTCCTTTCCTAATATCATTGTGCAATACCATCTAGACAAGTCATATGCTTCCTTTTACCTGATCACCCCTCCTTCCATCAATGTGTCTCGAGGAATCTCCATCAATGCTCCTAGGCATGGGATAGTCTCGTCTTGGTAGATATGTGTGTCTTCCCAAGCACGATCAATATCCTAGATTAAACTGAGGCCAAAATCCTATTATACATTTGCACTAAGTCCTCAATGAATGTATCCACCTCTTTGTGCACTTTCTTCGACCAGTCTTTAGTTCCCTAAGCAATTATCTTCATCTCTTCAAGGCCTTCAATTGATTCCCTTGGAAGGGCAATAGGTGGAACAAATGTCTCATCTTCTTGTCTAACTAGCTTCATTATGCGCTGCACATATCCCCCTAAGGCTTTTTTATCAATCTTCAACTTCTTGTACTTTAGTTCCAATTTCTTGATTTGATTTTTCAATGCTTGAGTGAAGTCATCAAAATCCTTGATGGCTTGGGCTCTTGAAGTAGGTCCTAAATCAATCTTTGTTACATCATACTCCTCTAGAGTGATTTCATCCCTTGTCTTGTCTACTCTGGGAACTGCAACATATAGAATTCTCGATCCTGATCCTCCTCTTATCATTTGGGAGAACTTCTTGGCTGTCTTCTTTTCTTGTTGACAATTGTCATTCCTCGAGTCTTTTCCTTTTGACTTTTCATCTTGGATTTTCAGAGGAAATTCAAGATGTTGTAAATTCTTCTTCTCACTAGATTGCCTTGAAGCATGGATGTTTGGAGTTTGAATGTGCTCCTCAACATTTGGAACTAGAATTCTTCCTGTATGAACTTCCTAAGACTAGATTTCTATTTGAACTTGTATGTCATAAATTAGATCTGCTCATCTTGGACCTCCATGCTTGACATCATGATGTTGCCTTTGGATTGGATAAATGAATCCTTGATGTTTTATCATTTTCTGACATTTTGGAGAAGGGTGCATTTGGAGCTTGGAGAAGGAATTTCTCCATAGTCAAATTTTTGAGTTTCCATGCCTTGCAAATGCTTGGGCACCCATGGGATGGCATGGAGGATTTTTCCAACACAGTCACATTTTGAGTTTCCATACCTTCTAAAATTCTTGAGCACATAATAGGCCTGGAGGAGGAATTTTAAAACACAGCCAAATTGTCAATTTCCATGACTTCATGAATGCCGAATTTTCAATTTCCATGACTTCATGAATGCTTGGGTGCACTTAAATGGGGAAGAAGGAATTTTCCCATACTTAGTCAATTTTTTGCCATTTAAGACTTGGGCGCACATGGGATGGTACAGAAGGATTGTTTGGATTTTTGGAAATTTCCTCCTTACCGAAAATTCCTTCTTAGGGTGGATTTTCCACTCTTGGGCGCACTTTTCGGCTGGAGGAGGATTTTTACTTTTCACCAAACTCCTTTGACGAGAATTTCCACTCTTGAGCGCACTTTTGGCCTAGCAAAGGATTTTTCCTTTTCGCCAAATTCCTCCTTCGATGAGAATTTTCACTCCTAGGCGCACTTATGGGCTAGAGGAGGATTTTTCCTTTTCGCCAGATTCCTCCTTCAACGAGAATTTGCACTCTTGAGCACACTTTTGGCCTAGGAGAGGATTTTTCCTTCTGCACTAACTTTTCACGCTCTGCATTTCATCTTCATTCTTCCGGACTTGAATCTGGATATCTGCTCCACTTACAGTCAAAATTCTGATGTTTCTAAAATAGAAACTACTAGAAATAGAAAGTTTTGTCCAAATGCGAAATTAGGTTAAACAAGGCCACAATGAAACTTTCTTAAAATAGAAACTGCTAAAACCAGAAAGTTCTCAAAAAATGCTCAAATTTTACTGGTAAGCCCTTTGAAGTAGAAAGTTTTGTCAAAATGCAAAATTAGGTCAAACGGGGGCCACAGTGAGACTTTCTAAAAATAGACACTACTAAAAATAGAATGTTCTCAAAAAACACTCAAATTTTACTAGTAGGCCCTTTGAAACAAAGACTTTTGTCCAAATGCAAAATTCGGCCAATGGGGGCCACAATGAAACTTTCTAAAAATAGACATTGCTAAAAATAGAAAGTTCTCAAGAAATGCTCAAATTTCATTGGTAAGCTCAAATTTCATTGGTAAGCCCTTTCAAAGATTCTCTTTTCAATGCAGCTTGCTCTTTCAAAACTTGCTAGATGAAACCCTAAAATTGACAATACATGCTTCCAAATAGCCAAAATTTTGGTTGATTCTCTTTCATTTCCTCATATCAATTCTCATGGTTATCTTGACACTTAGCCCATTTCCATCATTCCATTCCTTTCACTGTGCTTTGACTGTGCATTCTTTGTTCTATTACTACAATCTCTTCCTTGGATAATGATATCACCCACTCAACAATGCCCTCCCCTCCGCATCCAAAATCTTGCTCCCCATAATGTACATGAAGAAAGAAGAGGAAACGTTGTGAAGTACAAGTATCAATCAAGTTCATAGTTAGCAAAATGCAAAGTTTGAAGGTTAAAGCAATAAGCACAATGCATTTCTCAATACATTAAAACCCTAATTCTCGACTTGATGGCAATATTAACACTATATCCTATCTAGGTTGTACATTCCTTAAGAATCCATTCCCTACTTAGTCACTTCATTACTTCCAAAGGTCAGAGTCCAAACCAACAAGACCTTATAACTCATTCCTTAGGGTCCGGAGACAACACAGACTACAAAAGACTTGGTTTATTTAGCGAAAAGATTGGGTCCCCATTTGCAATGGGGCAATGTGTGAAAATGTCACAACAGATCCCTTGTGCTTTTGATTGCAACTAAGATCTTGGATGAGCAGCCCATAACACAACAAAAGTAGTTCTTGAGGAAAGAAGAACAAACAAACTATTTGTACAACATTAAAAAGAGAAAAAAGATAACCACCTCCAGTAGTGGACCCTCTTCACTCTCAAATGGAAGAGATGCTAGCTCCTGCCGCATTACATCATGGATGTACAAAAGATAATGGGTATCTTCTCTCGCATATCTGTTTGACAGAAAGGACAGTTTACTATTTAGAAATTTAGAGTGAAGAAATCACCCAGAAAGGGGAAAGAAACAGACAAAAAACATGATTAGAAATAATTTGTAGCTATATAGAAATTACTTTAACATTTCTGGAGGAAGTGGCCGCAAACGCCAATCAGCAGTCTGATATCTGCACAAAGAAATACAAAAAATCAGTTTCCTGTGTTTGTGCATAAGACGACATAATTAAAGAAGGGATATACAGAAAACAGCCATTCAGTGATTCATATTGTATCAAACACTAAGCAGAGATGTAGATAACAAAGTTGACATGAATACAATAGAAACATTGGTATAGCTATTGTAAGAAAACATGACTTCAAGATTGTATCTCTATCAAAAACATGATTTCAAAAATGTTCATATGAAAACGATTTAAGGTAGTCAAGAAACAAAGCTATGCTGATGCTATCTGTGTAATTGGAGGCAGATTTTTTCTAAAACGTCCATAATGATCACCAATTTTTATGCATAGAAAAATTCAGATACCAATTTTTATGCATGGAAAAATTCAGATACATATCATTTTTAGTAAGTGGAGAAATCTGAAATTACAAGTGAATATATTTACATTCTTTGAACATTTTGCTCACTGCTCTAATGCAACACCTCCACTATTAAGCAAGCATTGCTGAGATGATAATTGATGGTTGGATAATTGCAAAAGGAGACAAAAGCTCCTTAAATAGAGATTACAAGAGGATCTTTCCATAACGGAAACAATCTAGAATAGAAACAAGAAAGACAGAAAGGAAACTTCCTAAAAATAACTAAAGACGAAAGAAATAAAAGGATATTTCTAAATACTAACAAAAAGACAGTTGACCATTATAGAAATATTATAATATTATTTTAATACCCTCCCTTAATGGTCATTCTACTAACTACCCTACAGAAGACTTGACATAATCTACAGGTAATTTGGCCATGAATGCAAAGGAGGCTGCCCCATTCTCCTTAGAACGTTCTGCAACATGAACTTGCTGAGACCCTCCTTGGTTTTGCAAAATTTCTGGATATGACCAAGTTTACCACAATCTATCAACCACAATCCTTCCACCCTGATGTTGGGTAACAAAGCCATCCCTCCCTTTATCCAGAGACATCAAGATCAACTTCTCAAAACCACACAAAAACCCATCATGATTTTTTTCCAAAAACAATCAGAAAACCCTCCAGCTTAGAAAGAACCCAAGATTTTTGTGTGAAAACATCGCACAAAAAATGAAAACACATGACCATGATTTTTTCAAAACAATCATGCAAAACCTTTCCTGATTTTGTTGTGGAAAAAAATCAAAAAACCCACAAATTTTTTAACAAAATTATTCGCCAAAAAAGAACCTAAGCATTTTGATACCATGAAATAATAATTGATTGTTCGATAATTACAAGAGATGAAAGATCTCTCAATAGAGAGATTACAAAAGGATCTTTACATAATGGAAACAATCGAGAATAGAAATATTACCACGATGACCATAATAGAAATATTACAATATTATCTTAATAATCACATCACAAGTAGGCAAGTTTAGAATGAATACCAACCCATAACACATACTACCAATATCAACAATTTTGAGACTAAATATAGGGGAACAAAGTAGGGGGCAATTTTGGTCATATCTACAATCATAAAAAAGGGGTTTAAAAATGAGCTCACAAGCTTAAAATCCAGCATTGATTGTATTTGATTGTTAAAGGTTCTTTGCTCTCTTAGGAGAATTGATGTTATCTATTGATTTCCACCATTGATTGAGTCCTCTTCAATGTTTGGAATGAATTCTCCTTTATACTTTATTGCTGGAAGGGTCACCACTTTTCATTGTTGCCCTCGAGAAATATATAGTATTCCTCAAATTGATCTCCCCTTTTAATCTCTTCCTCAAATGACAACTTCTCCCATTTATATCCTCCAATGTGAGGGAGAGTCACACCTCTTCATAATGGTTAAAACACTTCACAATCACCGCCCTTTGAAAAGGTCAAAACCCTTCATCATCGCTGCCCCTTTGGAAGAGTCACTTCCTTATCTTCTTCCCATTAATGCTTCCTTAATTCCTTTGCTCCCTTCTTTCTTCCTTCATCTCTTTTCTCCCCAAATGAAGTTCTCTTCTCTCACTTTTATATCTCATGTTTCAAGGAGTCACAACTTCTCATTTCATGCCTTTTAACCATTCATTAAACTTAACTAAATTTTCTTTTTATTCTTTTATATTTTAATTTATTATTATTCATTAATAAATTCTATTTTAAGAAGGGGGCATTACAATCCGCCCTTCCCAAGATTGCTCATCCTCAAGCAATGTAGGTTTCTATGAATAGAATCATGAAGGTCCCAAGCTAATCCTTGGAGATTTGTATTCCTTAATTAATTTGATTGACCCAATGTTTGCACATTATCATGGATATCTCTTTGCATTAAAGCATCGGTGATCTTAACATATATTAAGAAGAGGATTAAAAGCGTGGCACATATCTATTACCCTAAATAAATGCATATCTTTTGATTTACTCTTGTTATTCTCATATTCTACATCAACCCAAGGCAATAATCATAGAGATTCATAGAATAGACATGCTGGGAATACATCACGCATGAACTAAATGCGAAGCATACACATGAATATATGTAGACATAGTGAACAAGCAAATTACAATAGATATTATGACTAACTAATTAACCTATAACTAATCATTGCTTAATTCAATAGGAACTCGAAAGGATGCCAATAAACTGCCCAACCCAACTAAGCTCAAGAGCATGCAATATCCAAGTCATGGCCATTTGCATCACATCCCACAAGCGGCAAGAACATCCAACCAAGACCAGATCCATCCCTTGGGGTAATCAAATCACCACTTAGCGCACAAGAGGCACGAACGTCCAATCAAGACCAAAACCATCTCTTGGGGTAATCAGTTCATCACTTAGCCCACAAGAGGCAGGAATGTCCAACCATGACCAAATCCATCTCTTTGGGTAATGAATTCATCACTTAACTGTAATGTCCCCTCCTAAATCAGAGCAGTCAGCAGTGGAGGTTGGCCTATACTTGACTCTCGTAGGCCGGCAGAGTGAGTAGGGAGCCTATTCAGGGGCAGAGATAGACACATCAGGGCTTTAGGAGCTTGTTTGGTCAGTTTGGGATAGTCTCCTAAATTTTAGGAGGGATCCCTATTTTTTAGGGATTGACTGTGAGTTGTCCATGACACATCAAGAGACCCTCAGGATCACTCAAGGAACTTTTGGCATAGTTCCTATTTTTTAGGAGGGCACTACCAATTAGCTCACAATGGACAGGCGGCATCAGTGGATAGGCATCTTCAGGTAGAACTTGAAACGGAGCCCAGATGAGCGAGTTACGAATTTTTGGGAAATAATTTAATTATTTCCCAAGTTGGGAATAATAACATAATAAAGTGATTATAATAAGTTATAATAATATTTGGCCCAAGTACCTAGGCAGTTAAAAAATAAAGTTTATAACTTAATAAGGGGCCAAGTTTATAATGAATAATGACCTCATGAAGTTTGTTTCCTAGGAAGGGATTAAATAAAATAAAACATTGTTTTATCATTAAAAGGGGTGAATAAAAAACCCTATTTCGAAATTGTACTTGGAGGGAAAAATGGAAATGAATAAAATGAAGCTTTGGAGGGAAATTGGGCATCCAAGAATCATTTTTTTACCAGCATTGTGGAGAAAGCTCTTGCAAGGGTTTAATCTCAGCTATTTGATCATCTAAGAATGAAAACTCTCAGAAGATAAGAGGCCTGCAGGTGTGAGAGATCATCTAAGGGTCTGAGTTTGCACATGTCCAGCATTGTACTTCATTGGCATCAGGAGATTAGTAGTCAATCTTCAGATCAGACTTGAAGAAGGTTAAATTTGACCATTGTATTTGCAGATCAGTGGTGGTGGAGACCGAGTTTAGCTGTATTTGGGTACAATTCATCAGCTGTACCACTTCAGGAAGCATTATATCAGGCCCAGCTCAGACGTGAGCTAAGTAAATTACAGATCAGACTTAAATTTCAGGTGTTTGGGCAGAAAAAACCAGCTTCCAGACTTGTAAAGCATCTCAGTAACTTACTAGGCAGATTGGCATTGAGAATACCAACCGTACCACATACCCACAGATATTATATCATCAGATCTGGGCATTATTGGCAATCCGCAGCATTTATACCAGTTAGAAATCAGGGCTTTGTTTGATGTCAGTGTCTGGAGCGTTGGAGAATTAAGAGTTGCTGAAAACAACAATACCTCTTTGTATGAATTCAAATCAACTGCCTGGTACGGTATTGTTTGGTTTAGAAAATTTAATAAAGATTAGATAAAAATCTGAACTTGGTGTTTAGTTTGAAATTGGTTGTATTTCAGTATTTGTTATTCGTTTTATCATCATGTATTGCAATCATTATTCATCAAAAACTCAGAAAACCTCAAAAAATCAAAAAGAAAAAAGAAAAAATGAAAAAATTAGAAACTCTGCAAACAATCAGACCTAGCAAAACTTATCTGGGGGTGCATCACTTTATGTTTGGCATTTCTCCTTTTAATCAATAACAATTCATACATGTAATGGTATGATTATAATCTGCTCTCTGTTCCCTCAGGCTGGCAGGAACAGTGCTCTGATACCACTTGTAATGTCCCCTTTTGGGAGGACACTAAATTTTGCCCACTATACTTTGTAGAATTATTGCAGGTTATGTATGTTCAGTCTGTTGTGGTAATTTGGACAGATTCAACTCGATGCTGTTTGTTAGACATTTTGTCATTGATGTCAAGTGGTTTTTGTCAAGCCTATGTTATTCAAGCTAGACGATTGCTCAAAGTAATATTGGATTAAGTTTGAAGTGCTTTTCGAGCTGCTGATTATTCATTAGATCTTCTTTATTTTGGTTGAGCTGCTTGATGTGCTTGAGCTGCTTGAGCTGCTTGACGTGCTTGAGGTGCTTGACCTACCTGACCTGCTTGAACTGCTTGAACTGCTTCAGCTGCTTGCTTGTTTGCTTAGTCAGATTATATGCCAGCTACTTAGTCAGTTTTCCATGTCAGCATTTTAGCATATCTATTGCATCAAATATTTCGTCCAGGTGAAGACATTATTCTCTAGCTGCGTGGAAGATGCAGGTAATATAAATAAAGGTTTTCTTAATAAGTGACTACTCTATATGAAATGGACTTTATTCATTCTCCCAATTCTTGGACCGACGGCTTCAGAATATTTAATGATAGAATCATCTTAGTATTATTCTTCTTGGAGTTGAATATTTAGTCCTTTATCTTTTTAAGTGTGTGGCAGTTTGTTTGAATTTAAGGGGAATCACAGGTGGCATAGGAGTTGATGCAAAGGTAAATGCAGCTACAGTTTAATATGAGAACATGGAACATCATTAAGAATTTTTTTTTGGCAAGTGATGTGGCTATAAAAAAATAATAATTGAACAAGTATAATGATTGTGCGTTTTTTACCTACTCGTGGTGAGCAATGTCAGAGATATGTTACACAGATTATTTTTTCTTGGGAAAAGAAGTGTGGCGTTTTCAAATAAAAAGGAGTCGGGTCTTCAAGAAGGTAGGAGAGCTGGGCATTTTTGTTGGAATTTTGACTGTGCATTTGAAAAAGTCTTTGCAACGATGGATAGATGGATGCATTAATTTCTCATAGTGGTGCATTAATTTCTCATAGTGGTGTGAATGAATTTAAGGGAAAAAGTTGCAGATGTTATCGTGGTGTGTTGAGCAGTTCTGAAAAAAAAACGTTTTCTTTATTAATGATGGCTGTGTAGAGTGGACAGGTCTCTTATGGTGTAGCTATAGGTGAAAATATAAGGCAGTAGTGCACAGAACTGAAGATAGAGTAGAAAAACACAGTCTCAGAGTATCGAGATTGATGGCATTGAGAGTTGATGTCTGTGAGTGCAACGTCTTTAAAACACAGTGTCTTTGTTTTAAATTTTGAGAAGGATGTGATTCATTAAAAAGGTAGTATATTGGATAGCTTTGAGTTGAGCTTGTAAGGAGATATTGATATTGAGTTGTTCGGTTTTACTGAAAGAGTATGTTCTGAAAGGTATTAATGTTTTTAAGTATGTCATTTTGAAAAAGGGAATTTATCAGGTTCTTTTTGGGCAAGTGATGTTAAAAAGGAAACCCTGAGTCAATTAAAATTGTGACTGGATAATGGTGTGCCAGTTAGCTGTGCATGATGTGTTAAAAGAAGATGAGCGATGTTCTAAGAGTAGTGTTATTTATTTCTGAGTATAACTGGGCAGCTAATATGAAATTCATGTTGATTTCATGGTGAAGCTGCTTAATTACTATTGGCATTCTTGGTAGCGTGTTCTCTGTTCAGACTTGCAGAGTCTCTGAGAAAAGGGATATTTTATTATTCTTGGTGCTGCATTTTGACTGAAGATAAAGGGTCGTTGAGTAGTGTTGTGTGTTCAAAATTTTTACTGTTTGAGTTGGGGTTGGTGCCTCAGCGAACAGGAGTTGATACTTCAATATTCGGAGTTGGTGCTTTGAAAAGGGTTGGTGCTCTCTGAGTATTTATGATCTTTGTGGAACGGTGCTCACATTTATGATCTTTTATGGTAATGAAAGCTTTTTGATGCCCTGGTTTTTTACCCGAAAGGGTTTTCCAAGAGAAATCCGGTGTATGTGTTTTGATGTTTGCTTTTTCATGTTTTAGGTGGTTTCAAGTTTTAAAAAGTTTAAAAATCTGCAATACCGATTCACACCCTCCCCCCTCTCAATATTGCCTGTATGCTTTTCATTGTTTCCCTCTTTGAAAGCTGAACGCTGCTCTCTTGGATGAGTGCTACTGCTGAACGGTTCGATCTGTATTTGATTGCTGATGGTTCTTTGCTCTCTTAGCAGAATTGATGTTATGCATTGATTTCCTCCATTGATTGAAGTCCCCTTCAATGGTTTGAATGAATTCTCCTATATAGTTTATTGGTGGAAGGGTAGCCACCTTTCATAAGAATTGAGTCACCACTTTTCATTGTTGCCCTTGAGAATAATATATTATTCCTCAAATTGATCTCCCCTTTTTATCTCCTTCTCAAATGAAAACTTCTCCCCTTTATATCCCCCGATGTGAGGGGGAGTCACACCTCTTCATAATGGTCACAACCCTTCACAATTACCACCCTTCGAAAAAGTCACAACCCTTCATCATTGCTGCCCCTTCAGAACGGTCACTTCCTTATCTTCTTCCCATCAATACTTCCTTAATTCCTTTGCTCCCTTCTTGCTTCATCTCTTTTCTCCCCAAATGAAGTTCTCTTCTCTCCCTTTTATATCTGATATTCGAGGGAGACAAAACTTTTCATTTCATGCCTTTTCACCATTCATTAAACTTTAACTAGATTTTATTTTTATTCTTTTATATTTTTTTTAATGGAGGTCCAGACCTGCGAGCACGGCAGCCCAGCAAGGGCACGAAGCCCACAAGCCACAAGCCCAGCGAGGGCCTTCACAGAGTAGTTTTTGCCACCCAATACGAGGGCACGAGCTTAAAGGCTGAAACCTCTTCGGCTAAGAGCCAAGGACTAAGGGGTATCCATTCCACCAAATTCGCCTGGGGCACGATCCCGGCCTCATCCCTTATGATGTCGGAGCCCTTGCACTCAGCAAAACTGACCCCTAGTGTGCTCATTCAGAGCCATTCAACTTCACCAGTAGACCAAGGGCCCATTGACATTCTTTTATATTTTAATTTATTATTATTATTAATAAATCCTATTTTAACAAAGGGACATTACACAAAGTATTTATCTTCATAAATGTGACTTGTCCATGTGTTTCCTTGCACTCCGTTTGCTATAGCAGACTTCTGAATCTCATTTTCTGAGTATTGAAGGCTTGGTTTTGTGGATCGTGGATTGTGACATTTCTGAAACTTCATGGCAGATCTCTAGCAATCTTTGTATGGGCATTTGATAGTGATTTTTAAGGCATTTCAGATCTATGCAGCAAGTAGACACACATTTCTGAATGTTGCTTTCCATAGACATGTATTTATTACAAATGACTGAAACCAATCAGATCAAAGTATCGCTTGTATTTCGTTGGTATTGGCAAAGCATTGTATGCAAAAACCCTTCAACAGAAAAGATGCAAAAAAAAAAAATCAAAAGTATACATTTCAGTCCAGAATTTCAAGCATATTGGATAAAACATGCACAGAATAATCTTTAGCAACACGAAAAACACTTAAAAGGACATAAAAAATTTACTCCTTGTCAGCAGTAATCCCACAGTAGTGCTTCAGTAGAAACTCGAGGCTATTTCTCTCCAATTCCAAAACTCTTGATGCCTGAAAAGTCAAATCACTTAGTGGTCAAACAATGGCTCTAGCTAAACAGAGATATAATAGAAATGAAAGGCTCTTGATTTAAAAGAAATGATTGCAGTTCTTTAAGCAATATATAAGGTAAAGTCAGAGAATTTGAGATAAAGAAATGAAATTGCCATTCTCCATAGAAAACAAGAAAGGAAAATTGATTGGATAAAAAAATAGCTTATAGATCAATTGAAGATGTAAAATCAAAAACAAAATAATAAAGGAGAAAATATGTACCTTTATCTACAGCATGCTTCTTGAACAAGTCATTCTTTAAAATGTCAGGCAATACCCTCCAATAATAGAGCCAAAGTAATACAAAAACATGGGTTATCGAAACACCTGGATGGTTATTCACAGTTTTTCCAGATTTGACCAGGTTTTCCAAAAATCCAGCATGCCAGTTTGACTTGGCACAACCTAGGTGTTGTTTGCCCGTGGTATATTTGATTATATGTTACACAGGGACGTGTAACCCCTCTAAAACCCCCATACCATAGCCATCCCTGAAGGAATACCCCCCTCTGAAACCCCCACCACCACCCCACAATCATCCCCATAGTCATCCCCAAAGACAAGGGTGGCTAGGAGACTAGTGTCATGCCTGCCCTCTGTAACCCCAATATGCACCCCTGTTTGCTCTCAAATTGTAGGACCACTCCTCTAGAGCCATTACTTAAATTGATATGAGGGGAACAAGATCTCTCAAGGAAAGAGATGGATTCATAAACAAAGGAGAGGATAGTTTTGTAACGGGCAGATCCTCTTCTTCTTCAAGTTCTGTAGAACCCACCTAGAAACTAGTATGGGCACCAACCCAAGATACAGAAAAGACCTCAAACTCTCAGAGAGCACCACTTCCTAAATAATTGTATCACCAACTCCAGTGAGATGAGGCACCAACCTCAAATGCACATGATAAGTGAAATTAGAAGCCACCACACCACACCAGATTTTTTCTTCTATTTCTTCTTTTATTACAACCTCCTTTAAAAAATATTGGGCTCACCAAGTATTGCCCAGCACAATCTCAAAAACACATTCTGAAAGAATTTAAATGACACCACCACTTAATTTTTATGATCTGCATTTAATAAAACAAATGCAGCCTGTAACTTTTGTGCTTCACCAAATTCACCATATACCAGTAACTTCTGCATTTTGTTTTGTTTTTTAAAAACATCCTCCAGCAACTCCACAATATCACCCACAAAGAATGATACACTGAGACTTCTTTTTTCTCCAATATGTTAGCAATGAAAAACGCAGCCTTCAAAAAAAGCCAATAATCCATAGAGAAAAAAAAATCAAGTTCGTAGTCTTCAACGCTATCTTTCACTTCCCACGTGTTAAAAAAAAAAACGTTGGAGGCAAAATTGAATCATTTTCATTAATTGAGACCACTGCATGAATAAACCACTCAAAATCATGGCCCACAACTTCAATCGTTCCCTTCAAATTCGATGCCAAAAAAACACAGCCTCTACCTGTTACGGTGGCAAAAAAAATAAATGATTAAAATAGTCTTGAGTTAAGCCCCCATGGTCTGACATATCCTCTGCGTCCCATGATTCAGTCAAACTTTTTGATCCATTTACAATCTTTAAAAAAAAATGCACATAAGCTTTGTCATATAGCTACCACCAATAATAAAAAAATAATATTTATCTCAACCTCCCATGGCATCAAGGAAAGATTATCCTTACTTTAAAAACATTTGATGCCTTAAAACATATTCACATGAGACAAGTAAGCATACACCCTGCTGATTCAAACACACACACAGCTCAAATAGATAGCCAAGCAAGCAGCTCAAACTGCTCAACCAGGCAGGCAGGTAAGCAGCTCAAACAAGAACACAAGCAACTAAACACCTCAATCAAGAAGGCGGAGAGCTCAAGTAGCTTAATCAAATTAATTTGACCAATATGCATAATCAGCATCTTTACAAGTTCTAGACATCAATGACAAAAATTCCAACAAACTCCCGCTTTGTCATTGATGGCAACTCCAACTCCTTCTGCAACCTCCAGAAACCAAGAAAACAATACATCTCCCCTTGAGATCCTTCTCCCCCTTTGACATCAATGACTGATATCAATCTACAATCAACCAAAAACTGATACAAATTCATTAACAAACCTGCAAACACTGAAGCCAGGCATAGAATAATGCAGTAGATACTCCCCCTAAGCAATACAATCCTTCAATGATGGAGTGAAACCACTCCTAACATCTATCTCAGCTTTTCAAATGTATCTCTGGACAAAGGCTTAGTAAACACATCTGCAATCTGATCTTTAGTAGAAACATATTCAAGCTTAAATTGTTGATTACTAACTTGTTCGTGCAAGAAGTGATATTTGATAGGAATATGCTTGGTTCTAGAGTGCAAAACAGGATTTTTGGAGATATTAATGGCACTCGTATTATCACAATAGATAGAAATAGGATGACTAAAGTCTACCTTAATATCTTTCAATGTTTGCTTCATCCAAAGCACCTGTGTGCACTAAGACATTGTTGTAATGTATTCTGCTTCAGCTGTAGAAAGAGAAACCGATGCTTGCTTCTTCCATTGCCATGAAACTAAACACTTTCCAACGACGAAAGCACCTCCACTTGTGCTCTTCCTATCATCAACTAAACCACCCCAATCAACATCTATATATGTTGTAAGTAAGAAATCATTCCTGCTAGGATACCAAAGCTCTCCATCATACCTTTGAGGTATTTGAAAATCCTTTTGATTGCATGAACATGTGTTTCCTTAGGGGCAGCCTTGAATCTAGCAACATATCCTACAACCCGCATTATATCAAGTCTAGTGGCTATGACATACAATAAGCTTCCTATCAAAGATCTGTAAAGAGTTTGATTAGCATCTGAAGATCTGTAAAGAGTTTGATTAGCATCTGAAGACTCACCATCCTTACTAAGTTTACAACCAGTCACCATAGGAGTGCTAACGAGAGTATTGTCTTCCATTTGATATATCTTCAACATCTCTCGAACGTATTTAGTTTGGGAAATAAAAGTACCTTCCTTTGATTGATGAATTGGCAGCCCTAGGAAGAAAGATAGCACTCCCGACATTGACATTTCAAACTACATCTTCATGTTGGTAGGAAAAACCTTACACATTTGTTCACAGTCGCTACCAAAAATTAAATCATCAACATAAACAACTACGATCAACATATGTTTACCTTCCTCTTTAACATATAAATTGTTGTCCGCTATGCCTCTTTTGAATCCTTGTTGCTGCAAATAACAATCCAACCTATCATACCAAGCATGTGGTGCTTATTTGAGGCCATAAAGAGCCTTTTTCAGCCTACATACATAATCTTGATTTGCTAATAACACAAATCCATCAGGCTGTTCCACATAAACTTTTTCATTCAAATGTCCATTCAAGAAGGCAGATTTAACATCCATTTGAAAAACTTTTAAACCCTTAAAAGAGACAAAAGCTAAAAAAATTCTAATTGCCTCTAAACGAGCAACAGGTGCAAAGGTTTCATATAAATCTATACCTTCAACCTAAGCATGACCCTTACACACTAACCTTGCCTTATTTCTCACCACTTGGCCATCCTCATTCAACTTGTTCTGAAAACCCACTTTGTGACAATCACATTCTTGTCCTTAGGCCTTAGGACAAGTTCCCAAGTTTCACTCTTTTGGATCTGATCTAACTCTTCTCTCATAGCTGCAACCTAAGATTTGTCTTCTGCTACTTCTTCAAAAGTTTTAGGTTCAATCATGGAGATCAATGAAATGTCATCATCTTCATAATAGTTAAATTTTCTCCTTGTTGCTCTAGGTTTGTCCTCTTGCAAGATTTGATTGATTCAATGGTTCTTTTCAACAAATCTTGATGAAGTCTTAAGAGAAGTTCTGAATGTAGATCTATTTTCATCAAGTAAAGGTGTCGGACCAGCTGATACATCTATTATACTAAACTAATTGTCTACTGTTCCACCTTCAAAATGTGTACCAGCACCTTCATTTTGATTGTTTTCAGAGATATTACCAGTATTGTTGCTTGCTGTCCCAACTTGAACAAGTAGAAGTTGACTGATCAGCATTTTCAGCCTCTCCATTTTGTAAATCATCATCACAACTTTGCAATTTCTCAAAAGTGTTAGCAATCTCATCAATTCTCACATCGGTGCTCTCAACTATCTTATGCAATCTCTTTTTAAAACACTAATACCCTCATCAATTCTAGGATCAAATTTGCCTAAGTTATACTCATCTCTCCTAATGTAACAAGGGCTGCCAAAGACTTTAAAATGCTTAATAGATGTTGTCTTACCATTCCACAATTCATATGGTGACTTATTGTCCTTTGCTCGAATCAAACCTCTACTCTGAATGTAGACAGCTATGTGAACTGCCTCCTTCCAAAAACAATCACTCACCATCGATTCATTCATCATGCTTCTTGCCATCTCTTCAACTGATTTGTTCTTCCTCTCAACCACCCCATTTTAAAGAGGTGTCCTAGCAGCTGAATATTGTCTTTTGTTTTCACAAAAACTCACAAAATCATTTGAAGTAAATTCACTTCTATCGTCTGATCATAGGCACTTAATTTACAGATTCTTCTCATTTTCAACCAAAGCTTTAGAAGTTTTGAACTTCTCCAATGCTTCTGATATTTCCTTCAAAAAGGCCACCAAAGTGATACATGAGAAATCATCAATTAAAAGCATAAAATATCTCACACCTTGCATACTTCTTGTTCTTGTAGAACCACATAGATCAGTGTGTATCATCTCTAAAGGCATTGTGCTTGAGTACTCTTTTAATTTGAAACTTCTACGAGTTTGTTTGCCCAATTGACAATCCTTGCACGCAGTGTCAGATGGTTTAGAGAGTTTAGGCAAGTCTCTAACAACTCCCTTTTTGCTGATTTGAACAAGAGTATCAAAATTTAAATGACCAAATCTTTTGTGCCACAACTAAGATTTATCGAGTAAACTCAAGCAACAAGTTTCACTCTTAACATCATCAAAAATATATATGTTGTTTGCTGCCCTACTTGCATCAGCAATGTGAACACCATCTTTACTAATTTTGAAACAATCAAAACTGAAAGTTAAACTATGTCCCTAATCACACAACTAACTAACACTGAGCAAATTGTGTTTTAAGCCTTCTACAAATAGCACATTCTCAACTTTAGTCTTTCCATCATTCAACATAAGAGTATCTTTTCCAACTACCCTTGCAAATGAATTTCCACCAAATCTTACCTTGCCACCATTTGATTTCTTGAGAGTCAAGAACTTACTTTCATCTCCGATCATGTGTCTGGAGCAGCCACTATCCACATATCAAATATCTCTTTCATTATGTGCAAGAAGAGTTATTTGCACAATCAGCAACTTTGTTTCAGCCTCTCTTTCTTTCTTTCTCCACACTTTGGTTTCCTTAACATTGTTCTTAACATCTTTGTTTGAGAAATCTACCCTACCAGTCTTACAAAATCTTGCACTATGTCCAATGTTATTGCATTTGTAACAAACATAATTATAACTCCTCAAAGGGGCAAAAGAGTTTTGATTCATAAATCTGAAATCATTTCTAAAAGACATTCTACAATTTATTGCCTTGTGGTCCAAAAGTAATTGCAAGCATAACAATAACCATGAAAGAAGGAATAATTAAACCTAGTTAAGAGTGCTAGTCTAGTACTAGAAGGCTGCTCGAAACCATTATTTCTTCTTGTTGAAGAAAAATTTGAGCTATTGTCATTAAGAGTTTGTTGTTCTTCTATTGAAGACTTAGACCTTTCACCTTCTTCAAGGCCAACTCCACATTTGTCTGAAGACTGTTTTTGAGAGGCTAAAAGGTCATCCAAAGATAGTGAACTTTTCTGACTTATCTCTTCTTGATTCAACAAAGTTGATGATTTGTCAAACTTCCAAAGAGAAACAATTTCAGCCTCCAATCTATCACAACTTTCTTCCTTCATCTTAATCTAATTTTTCAGATCTTCTTGAACCTTCTTATCTTCTTCAATCTACATTTTCAGGTCATCTATGAGCTTGTTTGCATCATCTAGAGCTTGTGACTTTTTGACTTTTTCTTCACTCTTCTCTGAGCAGCAGCTTCAAATTTAGATTTTTCTTCATAAAACTTTTAATTTCATTGACAGCATTCAACAATTCCTCTTCAAGATCCACTTCTCCATCTTTTCATCAATAACATTTTCATCTTCTTGATTTTCAACATGAGTTTCTTCTAGAGCCATAAACAAAATCTCATCACTCTGAGATTCTTCATCAATTCCTTCAAATGAATCACTTTCCTCCTTTGAATATAAACTCTTTTTGGATTTCCATGTTTTCTTGTCCTGTCCTCTAAACTTCTTTTTGTTGAACTTTGGCTTCTTTTCATAACTACTGTCTTCATTGTTCTCATATGGACATTTGGTTGCAGAATGTCCAGCCTTACCACAGTTAAAGCATTTGAGAGGAATCATCTTCTTTTGTTTGCTAAATTCCTTCTTCACCCTTTTCATGTACAAAGCTTCTTATGAATCTGAATCATTATACAAACTGTCACTTGAAACTTGTTTCTTTTGTTTGCCTTTCTTTGAAGCTTTGAAAGTGGTGTCCCTTTTTGATGATTTTGTGTTTATCCTCAACTCATATGGCAGTCAATATACCATGAAGCTTGTCAATGGACAATTTATCAAGGTCGACCATCTCCTCTATGGTTTCTTTGCATCAAATCTTAAAAGTAAAGACCTTAAGATCTTTTAAATAACCAGACTATCATCAACCTTCTCACCAAGACCTTTAAGAGAATTCTACTATTAAAAAATAGGCTTCAATATTCTCATCTTTCTTCATTTTCAGACTTTCAAATTGCATCTTGTGAGTCTGAAGCTTGGCTTTCTTCACCTTTTCATCTCCTTCATAAGCATTCTTGAGTTTATCCCACATGGCTTCAGCAATATCACAATGCATGACTTTAACAAACTCAGATTTAGACAATCAACACAGTATAGCATTCATAGCCTTAGCATTAGTTTCAAACGCTTTCTTCTCGTCAGCAATGGATGGTGGATTTTGTGGAGGTCTATAGCCAGTCGTAACACAACTCCAGACATCAAAACCAAGTGACATCAAGTATGCTCGCATTCTGACACACCAAAAGGCATAATTTGATCCATCAAACAGAGGAGCTTTGTTCGTTGCAAGACCTTCCAGAGCATTCATCTTCTTGTGCCAATAGGATCAACCCTCAAGCTTTTAAGCTTTAACAGACAGTACCTGCTCTACTACCAATTGAGAAGCAAACAACAAATATTGAGGAGGGGTGAATCAATATTTGCAGCTTTTCAATACTTCTGAAAATTCATGAAACCATTTAACACAGAGAAATAGAAATGCAAACAAAACACAAAAACAAGAACACGAGATTTTCTTGTGGAAACCCCTTCCGGGTAAAAGAACCACAGCATTAAAGTGTTTTCATTAACTAGTATGGGCACCAACCCAAAATACAGAAAAGACCTCAAACTCTCAAAGAGCACCAATTCCTAAATAACTTAAGCACCAACTCCAGTGAGATGAGGCACCAACCTCAAATGCAAATGATAACTAAAATTAAAAGCCACCACTCCACACCAGACTTTTTCTTCTATTTCTTCTATACGCAACAGCTCAACCCAAACAAAAAGGCAGCACTCAGAAAATATGAATTCACGGCTCCACAAATGCAGATGTCCTGACTCCATCAAACTAAGAGCATCACACTGAAATTCCAAAGTGCATACAGGATATTCTGATTTTTGAATATTGTCAAACGCATGTGCACCTCTTATGCTGTGTTACTTCTATCTCCCACAACTTGTGCGCTGCTCAATATATCTCCCAAAAATATCTTTCTAAATAAAATCAGAAGAATAACTCAAGAAGATATAATGATGCACGCACAGCCAGAAAAAGAATATTTGTATCCAAAAACTTCAACACACTATACCCGATTCAAAACATGCAATCCGAACTTCATCCCAACACAAAAACAGAACCAAAAAAAACTCTCTTTTATTACGACCTTCTTTAAAACATATCGGGCTCGCCAAGTATTGCCCAACACAATCTCAAAAAAAAGTTCTGAAAGAATTTCAACGGCACCACCACTTTATTTTAATGATCTGTATTTAATAAAACAAACGCAGCCTGTAACTTCTGCACTTCACCAAATTCACCATATACCTGTAACTTCTACTTTTTTGTTTTTTTAATAAAAAAACATCCACCGGCAACTCCACGGCATCACGAATTGCAGGGTCATAAAAGGCAATGCAAGAACTCAACCAAGATTTATAGGCATAGTAACCATATGTAATTCCTTTTAATCTTGTAGACAATATGGAAGCTATAATCAACTAATGAAGACTCCAAACCATAGTAGCATTGCATTTACATGGCAAAGGCCAGAACTAAATCAAGATTTATAGACTATATCTTGGAGAAGAATGACACCCTCTTAGCAATGCATAAAGCTTATTAGCAATGCAAATTCCTTTAATCTTGTAGACAATATGGAAGGTATAATCCACTAATGAAGACTCCAAAGCATAGTAACAATGCATTTACATGGCAAAGGCCAGAACTAACTCAAGATTTATAGACTCGATCTTGGAGAAGAATGGCACCCTCCTAGCAATGCATAAAGCATATTAAGTTTTAACAATACATAATTCCTTTAAATCTTGTAGACAATATGGAAGGTATAACCCACTTATGAACACTCCAGAGCATGGTAGCATTGTATCTACATGGCAAAGGCACTGCAAGCTGAAAGTGTAACACAGATTAAAACAGGAAAAATAAGGCTAGTTAAAACATGCTAAAATACTCATAAGAACATGATTAAATACACGGCAATTATTATTTCATGTCAAAACGTTAAGACCCACACTTTTTTCAATTACCCGTGTTTATAGTTTTTTTACCCTGGTTTGACCAGGTGTTGACCAGTTTTTGAATGAACCAGGCATGCCACAAACAACCAGCATGGGAGGACTGACGGGAGCTGGGTATTCATGCTTAACCATGAGTTTGTCCTGGTTATTGCTACTATGCTCGAGAATATAGAGTCTAGACACTATTTTTCCATTCAAAGTTGCAAGAACTTCTGCAGGTGAAAACTAGATTTATTCTTGGCAAATTTAAGGTGTTTATTACAACTCTAATTTCATTAGGTGGTTCTCAAGTTATAATATCATTGGAAATGGTCTGCAACTAGGGTTTGACGTGGACCCATCGTGCGCCTGGCATCGGGCTTCTCGCTCCTGCGTGTGGAGGAGGTAGTAAGACCTCCTCCACGGTGGTAAGCCTCTACCCCTGCATTTCTTTCCTTTTTACTAACCTTTCGCCGAGGCTCTCTGTGTGCAGCGGTTGTAGTTATTGCAAGTACGAGTGGAGGCAAGAGTATTTAATACTCAATGGAGGCGGAAGTAAATGGGCCGGATGCGACCCATATGCCTCTTCAAAAGCCATGGAGGAAGATCTTCTTGGCAAATCATTCCGAGACGCCATTGTTGGTGACATCGTGCAGATCTCGCGAGAGGCCAAATTTTCTCTGGTAAGTGCTTCATCTGCAAGCTTCAATGGCGGAGACGGAGGACGAGATAAGGACCCTACCTTGGCTCCTTGTACTTTCTCTATCTCTCCTAACGATTCTATGACTGAAGCCCTTGAACTAGAAAATAAAAGACTCCAAGACATTGCCATTTTCTTTGCAGTAACTAATTTGGATCTCTTATTTATTGATGACTGGATGAAAAATGTGTGGGTTAGAAAGCTAGGGTTCAATTTTTCCTTCTGTAGAATGATTCAGAAGGGTTTATTTGTTATTTTCTTTAGAGACAATAAATCTCAGGCAGAGGTTCTGCATAAACAGTTCTAGGTTGTTGGGCAAACCACCTTTAGGGCCCTCAAATGGTCCTTTGATGCGATTAATGAAGAAATTTTGGCTATCTCTTGCTCTCGGTGGCTTCTAATTAAAAATTTACCTCCCATTTTATGGAATTTCATCCCACGAGTTCTTGAATCGATAGGAAAATTGGTTAGAATTGATCACTCTACAAATCTTGTCCCCAACCTGGATGCCATAGTCTTGATTTCTATCAACCCGGCCACTAACATCCCTAGATTTCTCGAAATCAAACTTCAAGATGAATCCTTCACCCGCATTCTGGAAACCCTAGGTGGTATGAACTCGTGCTTCCTGTGTAGACGGGAAGGGCACATCAGACAATCTTGCCCTATTCTCTCGACTAGAACTAAACTCAATGGTAACCCCCCTGGAGTCGCCACTAATAAAGATGGCCCTGCTCCCCCCAAATCGTCCTCCAAGACTACAGAAACACCGTCTATCAAAGATAAACTGGATTCTCTTAGCAAGGCCATCAATAATGCAGTGGCTAGTCTCCCAAAGGATCAACTAGTCAATCCTCCTAATTTTGAAAATAATGTCGACTTCGGCTACTTTAATGCAAAGCCCCCCCCCCCCCCCACCACTCGACGGTTTCTACTGCCATCTCCCAGATGGATGGACTCGAAGACGCTAGCTTCCAGGTGGTCTCTAGGAAAAAGAAGAGATCCAAAAAGAAGAATGCCAACCATTGGCTCTGGAAAAAATTAGGGCTAGAGGGCACCAAAAAGCACGTACTGTCGAACCAGGCATAAAGGTTGATGGATGTAGACCCCCACCTGAGAATCTAGCAACAACCAACCCTGACAAGGACTCTCATGTCAAGTCAATTGTTAGGACTTTTGAAGGAATTGATCGTGGGGGTGGTGTTAATTGGAGTAGGGCTGCAACTCCCCCTACCCTCTGCGATCCTCAATTTGTTCCTGCAACTAATCAAGCCCAAGGTTGGGATAACCCATCCAATTCGGCATTAGTGCAGAACGGCACTTTGGATCCCCCAGGTCATGAGGGTCGTTCCCCTCATTCTATCCTCATTGCCTCCACGACCTCTGTCCCTTTGAAGTCAAAATCCTTGATTGATGATGATAATGTCCTCTATGAGATTATCTCAGCTGCTCCAACGATTGACAATCCTAAAACCTTTTGCTCTTCTGTGACGGGCATGTCTGAGGGTGATTCCCCTAAAGATGCCTCCTCAGTTGACATTAATGAGTCTGAGGTGGAGACTCAGTTGAGATCCAGCCTGTCGACCATTAATGGTGAGGAGTTGAAGGATGTTGACAACCTAAATGAGGACATATCTGAGGCCGACGCACTCACCAAAAGGAAAAGAGGGAGACCGTTGGGCTCTAAAAACAAGCTCTCTCCCATGCATAAAAAATCTAACCGAAAGGCAAGTATCCCTAAGTGCTTTAACAGCTTTAAGGCTGACAAGAATGATAAATAAACTTGTTCTCCATGAAATGCCTATCCTAGAATATTTGGGGGCTAGAATCCCCAGACAGGAAATATGTGGTGAGAAGACTGCTTAATAACCATAAGGAGTTGGACTTTGTCCTACTTCAGGAGGTTAAAGCAATTAACTTTGCATTGGAGGTCAATCTGAACTTTATTTGGAGAGACTCCCTCAAATTTTAGACTAAACATGAGAAAGTCAAAGGAGGAGCTACCATACTTGTTAACCCTAATTGGCGAAGCTCTATCCTTTGCTCAGGAATCTCCCCTTGCAATAGAGTTGTTTGGGTAACTTTCCAACATGGATACTCTTCCTTTGGGTTGTGCACCATCTACGCCCCCAATGACTATAGGGATAGATCTGATCTCTAACAGTGGATTGCCTCTCTTCCTGATATTCCATGGATATTGGGGGGAGATTTCAATATGGTCAAGCATAAGGAAGACAAATCAGGAGGAGCCGCTATTGAATGGAAAGGAGGGGAAAAACCTCATTGGGAGAGGATGAAAAACATTAAGAGACTTTTTGACCCATTGGAAGGCTTAAAGCATGTTCATAAGGGCATTTGGTTTACTTGGTGCAACTTTCAGAAAGTTGGTAGCAGGATCTATTCTAGACTGGATAGATTCTACACCAACAAAGATTTCTTCTCCTTTATCCCAGATCACCAAGACTATCCAGTGGCTGTCAGACCCTCCTCCCTCTCTGACCATCACCCCATTTTTGCAGAGATTGTCACTAGGAACTCGAGCAAACCCCTTAACAACACTAGTGGCAAACCCCTTAACATCACCCCATTTTTGCAGAGATTGTCACTAGGAACTCGAGCAAACCCCTTAACAACACTAGTGGCAAATTCATTCTTAACAACAATCTTCTTAAAGACCAGGATGTTTAAGTTGCTATTCATATAGTGAAGGTATTTAATAAATGGAATTCCAATAATGGTTCTTATATTCACAACTGGAATACTTCGGTTAAAAGTTGGCAGAAGATTCCTAGCACCATTGGCAAGAAGAAGGGCAAGGATGCCAGGCAGGTAGAGATTTTCCTATCCTCTAAGCTGCACAATGCGGGACAAGACATTCAAAACGATCCTAGCAACTCTCATCTTACCCACCTAGTGGCGGTGGCTAGAGATGAACACAGAAAGCGTCAACATGTTATAGCATTAGGAGCCCGAACCAGAGCTAGGATGCTTTGGCTGTCTCGAGGGGACCAAGGCTCTAAGTTCTTCTTCAACCTTCTGAAACAAAAACAATGCAAGGAAAGGATTGCCAAGCTTTGGGTGGACGGCAAGGAAATATCTATTGATGAGGAAATCATGAGTGAGTTCCTCAACTTCTATAAGCAGTTGTTCTCTTCTGAGGACACTCCTGCATCCACGATTGCTAGGGACAAATGTGGGACTCTTATTCCTAAGATTGTAACACCCGATGAAGTTAAATCTCTTAGTAAACCCTTCTCAACTGAGGAAATTATTAGAGCCATTAACTCCCTTCATAATGACAAAGCCCCAGGGCCGGATGGGCTTACCATTGAATTCTATAAAGGCTAATATCGCCTGGATTGTTGATGATCTTCTTGAGGTCTATAATGAAGCCACCAAGACAGGGTCTCTGGGAATTGACATCAATAGAGGACTGATCAATCTTATTCCCAAAGAAGGGGACAAGGCTCTAATCAAAAACTGGCGCCCTATTACACTACTCAATGTCTCTTATAAGATTCTTGCTAAGATGCTTGCTTTAAGGCTTGAAAATATCTTACCTAAATTTATCTACTCCAGCCAAACAGGATTCATTACGGGGAGATACATTTTGGAAAATCTTATTACAAGCTGGGAGGCTATGGAATGGGCTAGAATTTTGGATCAAAAGGTGGCCACGTTATTGTTGGACTTTGAAAAGTCCTATGATAGGATTGAATGGGGTTTTATCTCCACTATGCTTCAAGCCTTTGGGTTCCCTGAGATCTTTTGTCAGTTTGTCCAGGTCCTTCTTAAGGATGCTCATGCCCAGGTGGAAGTAAATGGTCTGATCTCGCAGCCCTTCGAGCTCAGTAGATTTATTCGGCAGGGGTGCCCTCTAGCCCCTGCCCTCTTTGTGATAGCCTCTGATGCTCTGTTTTACCTGCTCAGGGACAACTCTCTCTCCCCTAAGGTTAGAGGAATCTCCCTTCCAAATGATTCAGAGTTGCTTAACATCCAATTTGCAGATGATACTGCTCTATTTTTTAAATTATCCAAGGAGAACTTGAACGCTTTATCCTCCGAGCTCTCTCTTCCCTATGATGCCTCAGGGGCTAAGATCTCACAATCCAAATCTACTCTGCTCAAATGGACTGAGAGACCTCCAAACTGGCTCTCTACCTATGGGTATCAATGGTGAGGACCAAACACAATTGTCAGCTATCTGGGGATCCCCTTTAGTATCTCTCCTTGCCTTAAGGATATGTGGGCGTGGATTAAGGGGAAGATTGAGTCCAAACTTACCAAATGGAACAAGCACTATCTCTCACTGGCAGGAAGATTGCAAGTGTGCCAAAAGATTCTATCCTCCTACAGTATTTACTATGCGTCTGTATGGATGTTTAATAACTATCAAATCAATGAGATACAGAAAACCATTCAGAATTTTTTGTGGTCGGATGGTAGAGGCCACCGGAAAACTCATTCTGTCAAGTGGGAATGGTGTTGTATGGATAAATCTATTGGAGGTCTGGGTCTTAAGGATCTGAAAATGCAAGGGATTGCACTGGCTACCAAATGGATTTTTCATGCACTTGAAGGCAATGAACCGTGGAAAATTCTCATTCGCAATAATATTAGAATGGGGGTTCCCAAGAAAGCTAAATCATGGAAATTCCTCCCCATTAGTGATCTATTAGTTGGATCCTTTTCAGTCTCTACCGCACGCTCAGCTATCTTTAAAACCATCTGGAAAGCATGGGAAGCGATTAGGTATAGTATTGGCAATAGCTGGATCAGCCGAGATAATCAAGTCGTTGGGGAAAGGTCAATTTGGTGGAACTTAACCCACAACGGTAAGGCTCTGGCCCTCACTCAAGGGTGCTCGGCCAAAAAATGGGCCAACAAAGGTATTTGTTGTCTTAAAGACATCCTAGCTAACGACAATCTCATCCCGTGGGACGATCTATCCAATAAATATCAGCGTCCTTTATCTAATAAGAGGACTTATAACATTATGTGCAATGCCTTTAATCTCTTTCAGCTTCCCAAAAATTGTAATGTAAATGAAAACCGTTTTCTCTCCTTTGCTTGGACTGATGGAAGCCCGCTTGGGAGTTTAAAAACTATCTCTATTTATAAAACCCTCTCTTCTAATTTCAGTATTCTTAACCACCTCAATTCTATTTGGTACTCTGACCTTTCCCATGCTCAACGGAGCAATATTCTTAAGGCACTCTGCGGCTCTCCGCTGGCTCCTAGGAAGAAAACCTTCATATGGCTACTACTACTTGATAAGATGCCTGTTAGATCTGATTATACGAAAGAGGATCTCTTCCATTACCTAGTTGCATACTTGATGTTGCTATTGGGTGATATCCTTTGGTATTTATGGAAAATTAGGAATCTAAAAAAGTTTCAAGGGCAAGAAAGGGCCCTTACTGAGTCTTTTCGAACTCTCACCCTCCACTCTGTTTGCTCGCAGGTTACCATGGTATTCAGGTTAAATAAAGAAAAGTTCTGGAGATTTCTAACAAACGGACACGCTACAGTCTTCATCTTCGAGCTCTCACATAGCTACACCTGGGGAAGAACGAATGCTGAAAGAACACCATTTGTCAACGCCTTAGATGCTCTCATGGAAGAAATCAGAGGTAATGGCCATCTGGTGCGACAGCAGATGATCCAATCTGCCAGAAAGCTGGATGATCGCAGACTAGTGTGGATGGAAGGGCCTTCAGGATGGATCGCCTGGATTTAGTCCAGACATATACCATGGACAGTATTTTTGTATTTACCTCCTTTTATGGATAGTCCTTATATCTATATCTCTAGTTGTGTAAATAGACAGTTGTTGTTCATGACTCAGTCGTTAGACAGGCATGTATTTTGTGTAAAGAAGCATTTTTGACTTAGCATGTACAGGAAGGTCTTCTTGACTTATTTTGCACAGTCGTGACCTACTGATAAATCTGTAATATCCATATTGTACCTCAGTTTATTTGCTATAATCAATCCAAAAAAAAGAACTTCTGCAGGTGTATAAGTACAATCACACAATAGATAATTGCTCTTTACACTCGTGCTAGAGAACTGTCAAAAATGATAAGTGGAAATGTGCTTATTAAAAGGAAAATAAAGAAAACAATATTTACGTGTGCTGCAATATGAAAAAAAACTACATATACCAAATAAATCATCAAAATAATAAATGGATATATGCTTCTCATTCAAATAAGAAAATAGAGGATTGTTCTTTACATTCACACTACCACATGATAAAAAAAAAACGCCATACAAATACCAAAAATAATAATTGTGCATGTACATCTCATTAAAAAGCAAATAAGATGAAGTGCAAAACCTGGCCCGTGTCAAATAGATTGCAAATAAAAATGCCAAAATCACGTTGCAGCCATAATATGTCTCTATCTGCTCCATGCATCACCTGTCAAACAAAAAAATGTGCCCAAAGTGATCAATTCATGATGCCTACTCTACATATTTCAAGATTGGGATCTATTCCAAATAAGATTGTATATTACACTAGCAGATTGTCACTCTGGCAAACCAGTCATCTGTAAGTCATGCCCTGGTTTGAAGAGCAAGAGAAACCCAAGAATGGCTTCTAAAAATTATTGACAGGAGTAAATAAAAGGAATCATTTCCCCTACCATGCATTGAGTGGATGTCATTTTCAATGCATAGAATGAATTAACATTGTCCTTAAAGATCCAATACACACAAGCTAATATGTATGGGGAACAAACTCATGCCAACCAATAGAATATTCTCAACTCTGAATGCCTATTGAAAAGTATTGTACAAGATACCCTTTATTTAGAACACAAAAGCCCATATAACCCCTCAGTCTAAAATGCAAGCAAAAAATTGGTAAGTATCAGTAAACAAAACTTAGTCTTAAATACTGGGGGAGACAAAAGGTACAGATGCTGCCAGCGAATCAAGAAAAGCTTACCATTCCGGAAAAGCAAATTTCACAATCTGGAAAAAATTTGCATCCATCTGAATGAATCTGTTATTAAGTTTGTTTTATACATCTAGATGAAGCCCAAATAAACTATCCCTTTTAGTCTGAGATTAGAAGTTTATGTCAATAGAAATGATAAGGGCAGATGAGTGTGGAGTTTTTGTTAAAGCTCATTTTGTTATATAGGAAACTTGACAACAGGTATTATTCAACAGTTCAACTAATAAAATTGGAATATTGTTGATGGATGTAATGATTTAGTAGCCATGTTCAATTAAAACCAAAATATAAGAGGTTTTCTTTGAAAAGATTTTTTATAAAGAAGGTATATAAGCACATGCAGCCTATGGAAAACTTCAAATAGAAATTGTACTTTATGAGTTTAACCAACCTCTCATTGTATTTTTCAACGGTCAGCAGCCTTTACAAAAAAAATTATATACATAAAAATGGCCTAGCAGGCCATACCCATATAATAATAACTTTATAAAAATTTACAAAGTCTGGCAGCTCTATAGTATAGGGTCGATAAAACAAAACAAACAAAATTCTGAGAGAACAAATAGCAAAATCTTCAAAAGAAGCTAAAGTCTACACAACTATATTATCTTATTTCAGATTGCATCTGACCTCCAACCACACCCAAAAACACAGAGCCTTTAATCTTCATCTTCACTGCCAGAAGACACCTCAAGTGCAAAGGATGAATCGATGCTGCTTTGAACAGCCACCCCTATAGAAGAATGCAATTCCCCACTGCAACAAATGAAGACACTAACAACAAAGATAACAAGCAGAATCCAATCAGAATTACCCTGAAATGCTGGCCAAGAAAAATAAGACATCAGCCAAGAAAGATATCTAGCAAGGCATAAAATGTTTCGATAAAAACTAAAAGTTGTCTCCTCTAAATGGCCTCTGCTTTATAACTACCCATGATAACATGGCGTCCATGACTAGGTCCTTGACAGGACTTAATAATTAACCAATGTAAATTAATGATTATCCGTCAACATTGCATACGAGTCATGTATCAACAGGAAGCGGCTCAACATTGCATGTGCATATGAGTCATGTATCAACAGAAAGCGGCTCAACATTGCATGTGAGTCATGTATCGGGGAGCTGCTCAACATGAACTAAAGTTGGGCACCGAGTCAACCACAACTTTAAGGCTGCCTGTAAGGTCCCCTTGTTGAAATAGAATTTATTAATAAATAATAATAAACTAAAATATAAAAGAATAAAAATTAAATTTTATATAATTAAGATTTAGTTAAGTTTAATGAATGGTCAAAAGGCATGAAATGAAAAGTTGTGACTCCCTGAAACATGAGATATAAAAGGAAGAGAAGAGAAGTTCATTTGGGAGGAAAGGGATGAAAAAAGAAAGAAGGGAGCAAAGAAATTAAGGAAGCATTAATGGGAAGAAGATAAGAAAGTGACTCTTTCAAAGGGGCAGCAATAATGAAAGGTCGTGACCCTTTCGAAAGGTGGTAATTGTGAAAGATTGTGACCATTATGAAGAGATCTGACTCTCCCTCACATATTGGAGGGCATAAAGGGGAGAAGTTTTCATTTGAGGAGGAAATAAAAAGGGAACAAGGGCAACAATGAAAAGTGGTGACTCAATTCTTATGAAAGGTGGTGACCCTTCCACCAATAAAGTATAAAGGAAAATTCATTCCAAGCATTGAAGGGGACTTATCAATCAATGGATGAAATCAATACTGTGAAAATTTGCTTATAGTAACCAAGATCTAGAGGCCAATGCAAAGCACATGAATAAGAGAGAAATAATATGTGAGAAGAACAAACTATATTCTCATCAATGATGCAATTAGATAGATTAGCATACAATACCCATGAGCCAATTTTTGCAGGTCTAGGCAATTTATAGACCAATTTATGGCGACTTTAGGCTATTTTAAGCCAAAAACCATCCGTGAGTGACTCGCGGCCATGGATAGAACACGAGTAATCGTGATTCTTGTGAGGTTTTAGCAATTTTTTCAACTACAGATAATTCCACTTAAGTTGGATCACCCACCAAAGGGGGAATGAGATAACATGATAATCCCACAAAAGGTGGAATTTCTCCTACAACCATGTTCCCTAGTTGCACACTTCCCTAAGTGTCTCATATGCAAACTACAATGAATGCATTATCCTAAGTCAACTTAAGTGTAATTTTGAGACATAATTTACACCAACACCCCCCCTTAAGTGCAACTTAGGGGAACATACACTCAAGCTAACAATGCAAGATGCGTCCCGGCTACTAGGCCCTATTAGGTAGTCATGTACAAATGTAATGAAATCTCTCACAAATGGAGAAGGAGAAAGAGAAAAAAAACCAATGGGAAAAAACTCCCCCCTAAAAGAGAGATGAAAACACACAATGCTCTCAATGAAGAATGAGAAGAACAAAACCTCATATGAGGAAAAAGTCCCCCCCCCCATAAGAGAGGATAAGAGAGACCATGAAGCCCCCCTTCAATGTAGAATCTCGTGGAAAGATGGTCCAATGATACCCTGCCTAGGCCAAGTGATGAATTGGTTATCCCAAGGGATAGAATTGGTAATAGTTGGACGAACCTACCTCTTGTGGGCCATGTGATGAATTGATTACCCCAAGGGATGGAACTGATCATTGTTGGACATTCTTGCCTCTTGTGTTGGAATTGTTTGTCATTGATGTCAAGATGTGTAAGTAAAGTTGAGGTCAAATGAATACAAATGACTAGATATGTTCCTATCATTGTTGATAGTTTGTCAAAATGACAATATCATTGATGTTGAGGAAAGATATGTTCTTATGATATGAATACTATCAACTAGAGTTTTCAACATTGTATATGCACTTGGCATGTTCAGGAGATTATATACTCGTTGTTGAGTAATGAATATTTTGCTTAACAATGTGGAGATATAGTCTAGTTCACTGACTTCAAGCATATGTCGTGTTAGTCTTGATTCAGGCCATACGTTCAGTTTATGGAAGCAAATATATGAAGCGTTCCTTATTATACCAAGTTTGTGGAAGTAAAAGCAGTATCAAATAAATCTGAATTTCCATGATGAAGACATGTGGAGTTAAGTACGGGAAGAAATTATCATGATGAAGACACATGGAGTTAAGGCTGCAAAATGCTTAAAGGCTATTCATTTATTTGTTTACTTATGAAGAACATCAATTCGATAGGAATATTGTATCTATTCCTTGTAGAGATTTTCAAAGTGACAGCAAAGATGATTAGTGAAGCGATTAAAGATAAGTATCATTGATACTAGTTGAGTAATTAAAAATGCTAGTTGAATATGAAGACACAGAGTATAAAGCCACAGAAGATGGCAACGATTTTAAAGAAGAGTGATATCCAAATATTACACAATAGCGTACTGAACATATCAAACTACAGTGCCAAAACAGTATTCTTCAAGAGCAGCGATAATATATTAAAGCGTGGAAATCTACTTGTGGTTCGCAGTCCTCTCCAATATTCACTGAAGATATATTCTCATAGAAATCGGTGCAATTTCTATTATATGGATGAACAATATTAATCGATAGAGACATGAATGATGCAACGACTAATATAAAGGTGGCTTAACATAATAATTAAATTATATAAAGGTGGAGATCTTTTTATGTGATGAAGGCTGTGTCTTCAGTAGCAAATAATGTTATTAACACAGACAATCTCATAAACAGCAATTGTTATAAGAACAGCGATCTGTATCAAATGGTATGAAGATCGAATAAATTCAGAAGCCGCTTACAATGCGATTAATACAAAAAAAATCATCAGCAAAGTAGCGAATTAATGAAAAATATTACACTACAGAGACTTGTATAATATAGCAGCATGAAGAATGTCAACTTGATATGCTAACGACTATGCCCAAGGAAAGATAAAGCAGGTTTTGATGATTAATCATATCTGAGATAAAATAAACTATATCCGATTGGTATTCACTGCCTAGTATAATCTATCAATTTGAAAGAGTCGATAATTCTATCATTGACTTGTTAATATTAAAAATAAAGGAAGAAAAGTTACAATTTATATTGTCTGATGGTGCGATTCGTAAAAGATGGAGTTGTTGAGCCAAGGCAGCATACATGTCAGAAAGAAGATCAGAATATGTTGGTTGATTCCATAAGAATAAAAAGATTAATACTTGTCAAAAAACAGTATATGAATTAAGTGTACAGCGATTTATATGATCATATAAGATAGTGGGGATGTTTATTAAAAGGCAGCGATAATCATTAGTATGGCAGCGCTAAAAAGAAGAAGACATGGTCATATAAATTATGTGTAAATTGCATAGTATTAAGGCATTAAAAAAGAAAAACAACTGACTTCATAAGTCTATGGACTGCAATCATCAAGATATAAGCAATGATTATGTATTAGTAATTCCAAAGTGACAGCAAGCTGGAAACAAATGATATTATAAAGTGTCATTACAATTATGAAGTGCTGTCCACGTGTTTGTAAAAAACGATTTGTTAAGAGTCTAATTGTGAAGTAATACGACCATAAAACAAATATGAAGAGGTGTCGTGTATTCACTGAACATTTAATGAGATCCTAGTTAATGAGACCACACATAACGGTGTGAGTTAAAAAGATAGTACATGGTTCATCATGAGAAGGTGCGATCTCTTAAAAGGCAGCGTTTAAGATAAAGACTTTTTGTTTATCATTTTGATGAGGTTCGACTTAATTAGAGGTATGTCTTTCTAGCATAAAAGGGAATGTCTCTTCATTATGAAAGGATACTATCTTTAAGAAATAAAAGATATATGTAGAGAAGTGTAGTGTGTAGCAAAAGAAATATAAAAAGAGATCTATCCAAGAGAGTGATGAGGTAGATGTGAAGTATGATATGTATATGCTGAAGAAAATTCAGAAGAATGTGAGGAAATAAAAGAATATATATAGGACAGATCATGTATGTAGTGTGGAGAAGAATATGATGTATGTGGTGGCAGTATAGAAGAAAAGGCTGGTCAGATATATATATAGACACCAATTTGTGAGGAGGAATGTGAAGATCTATGAAGTTTTTCTGAGCAAACTCTAAGTAGTTCACTGCAGTCCCTACCAGCATAATGTATTAGCAGATTTTCGAAGGCTACATTTTGGAGCAGTCATATGAAAGATAAGAACAGATTTGAGAAGGAGATTACTTGCAAATATTATGAAGAAGTTATGAGGAATATTTGAGCAGAGTTTAAGAGGACCGTATGCAGAGATAATAAATCAATATTATGAGGAAGCTGTGATCAGTTTTTGATCACCATTAAAGCATATTGAAGAAGTTTTTGAAGTGTTTATAAGCAGATACAAAAGTGATGTATAAGCAGAACTAGGAATATTTATGAGAAGAATTAAGAGAATTTGAGTTTGATTAAGAAGAAAGTGTATGTAGGATGATGTATTCCTTAATGTAATGCAGATTGAGAAGAATAGAATCCTTCGTCCGTTGTTATAGCAACATTTTCAAGGTGGAAAATCAGATTTATGTGAAGTGGGTTGGTGCTCACGAATTCTAAAGTGGGAGTTGCTGCTTTTAGTGGGTTGGGGCTTTCAGTGGGTTGGTGCTCACAAATGTAATGTCCCCTACCTGATTAACATAATTAATCTATTTCAATATACTAAAATTGATTGAGAGACTAATCATGAAGCCTGTCATTGATATTCTTCAATTTATTAGTTCTTAACAAGTGCTTATTTATTGTCCTCATTAGATGATTAATTTCATTATTCATAGTTCTTAATATAGATATCAGACCCTGCAACTACTTCAGTTTTAAGGGAGAAGGGTCTATGTATGTTACCAAAGCGGTTAGAGACCAACTACAATAGGTTCCCTCAAAGTTTACAAATCCAAGCCCTTACCTCTCTTGGGTTTATACCCTCAAGGCTTATGGGTCGCTGATCCCCACCCTATCTTGGGACTTAACGTATTGCTTGGATTTAGATTGCCCCTCTTTGGAACATCTCATTCCCATCTTCTTAAATACTGACAATAATAACTTGATTCAAACTATAAGTATACTAACTTCTCATGTACGATGAATATATATGAAATTAAGTACGGCTGTCATGCATATTGCACTCTATATTAATATTACTACTAAATTCTGCATAACATTATCAGGCTTCATATATTAACCATACATATTCAGCACGCCCTCATGCATACCACCAAGCACAAAGATGCTATTGACTGTAACTTAATAACAGTGCCCCCATGCATACCACCAAGCACAAAGATGCTATTGACTGTAACTTAATAACAGTTCTGATCTGATCCAATCCATGGTGATGTTGTTGGATGTTTTGATTCCTTTCCTTTATATCTCTCAATGTGAGGGAAAGGTCACACCTCTTCATCATCCATGCCCTTTGGCAAGAGACACACCCTTTCACCATTAGCACCTTTGGAAGGAGTGCAACTCTTCATTATTTCTACCCTTTGAAAGGGACATAACCTTTCATAATCAGATCTGCAATTATTTAATTCAGATGTGCACTTCTCATTTCCGAATTCCCCCTCTTCAAATGAGTTCTCTTCTCTCTTTTATATCTCACATTTGAGGGAGTCACAACTTATCATTTCATGCATTTTGACCATTCATTAAATTAATTAAATTTAATTAATTATTTTTCATTATATTCTTCTATATTTTTTTTTATTTTTTTTTTATTCGTTTGTATTTTAATTTTATTATTATTATCATTATTAAATTATATTTCAAAGTAGGGACATTACTGTCCGTCCCTCCCAAATTTGCTTGTCCTCAAGCAAAGTCGATTTTAATTTTCTCAAACTAAGTCATCTACCACTATGAATCAAAAACACCGAGCATACACAAAAAACACGAAGCATACACATAGATATTTGCAAACACGAAGCATACATGTTGTATACACCTAAAAATGGTCTGAAGATAATTAATTGAATAAGCAATTATTTAATTAATCCCCCTTCCTAATTTAATTGAATTCATTAGCAATTCGATTAAATTCTCTCATTCATCTACTTATTAATAAATCTAAGGATTTATTTAATAGGTTCATTTCAATAGTCCCCTTTGATTAATTAATCTCCCCCCCCCCCTTTAATTCATTTCTTCTAATCCCCTAACTAATTAAAACAAATCAATTTATGAGTTGTTGAAAGTTAATTAGCCTTTTCCCATTATTTGAATTTTTAAATTCAAATTACTCACATGTCTCCTAACTTCTAACCACCTAACCTAACCTCCCTCTAGCCTAACCCATTCCACCTAAACCTGGGTTTAACTAACCCTATCCTATCTTGCACATCCTAACCTCCTTATCCTAACCTCCTATGGTGTGGATATTCTCCCCTTGAGACACATGGCACTTTGGCCACATGTCTCCTCTCTTGGACACTTGCCCTCTTATGAGCAAGGCTCCTTGACACTTGTCACCACAGAGATGACAAGTGCCCCTTCCTCCAACCTCTTCTCCAACCTCTTCTCCAACCTCCTCCAATTTCACCCTTGATATCTTCAAACTCAATCTTGACCGTTGATTCTTGCCACCTCACCCTTGGCCTTGGAAATCCTATAAATATTCCCCATTTTGGAGCACAAAGGATCCCATCTCATTTTCATCTTATGCATTGTTACTATTGGCATATCCATTCTAGCATATCATTTGAGCATTGTTATTATAGGCAATTATCTAGTTTAATTTGATCATTTTCTAGCATAATTGTTGAATCATGTGGCTTGATCAATCTCTTTTCTAGCTTAATTGCATCATCATCATAGCTTAATCATGCATATCATTAGCTTAATTAGACTCTTGGATCAAATCTAGCATAATCAATCTCATCATAGCTTGCATATCATCATCATTTCAAATCCTCCGTCTAGGTGTAGTCAAGTCACAGGGATTGCTTATCCAGATCTGAGAGCAAATCCACACTCGCATCTCTTAGGAGGAGATAGGTCGCTTTATCACGGTTTATCTTTCATTTGCTTTTAATTTGCTAACCATGCTTGTAATGATCTATTGAGTGTTTGTGTTGCAGTTGTAGGTATCCTACTTCACACACACGACACACGTATTGTCAGAATTCTTCTAGCGCTCTCTCTCTTCCCTGAGCGCACTTTGCCTAGGGTGGAGGAATTCTAGAAAAAACTACTTTTCCTCCTTATCATGTGTTTTGCGCCCACCTACCTGGTCGGAGCATATTTTCAAGGTGGAAAATCAGATTCATGTGATGTGGTTTGGTGCTCACGAATTTTAAAGTGTTGCTGCTTCCAGTGGGTTGGTGCTCACAAAATTCAAATTTGGGAGTTGGTGCTTCTAGTGGGTTGGTGCTCACAAAATCAGATTTGGGAGATGATGCTTCCAGTGGGTTGGTGCTCACAAACTTAGGGGTCAATGCCTCTAATAGGTTGGTGCCTACAAAATATTGTAAAAGAAGAAATATATAAAAGCAATAATTTGTCGTGGTTTTCCCCCCAAAGGGTTTCCACGTATATATCTTGTGTTCTATTTGTGTACATGGTAGATAGATCACATATGAATGTTGGTATGCAATTAATATGTAAATAAGATAGGTTACATACTTGTGATTGAAGTTGAAAAAGATTAAATTGGTAAAGTTTGTTAATATACTGATTCACCCCCCCTCTCTGTTAATTCTTGTGCTCTTTATCTTGTGGGCCAAGTGATGAATTGATTACCCCAAGGGATGGAACTAGTCATAGTTGGACATGTTGTGACCTAATCACACATTAACCCATTCCAAATGGGGACCCCCTACATTTTTGGTCTGCTTGGTCTTTTGGTAGTGGTTTTTTGGGTTTTTAGCAACAGTCTCTTTGATCTCCTAGTGTTTGCAAGTGTTTTGGTAAACTTTGATCAAGTCTGCAAGTGTTTTGAGCAAATTTGGCTAAGTTTGGAGCTTGTTTTGTCTATTTTAGGGTTTTTGCCCTTCAAACTTAGATTTGAGGTCATTTTCTTAGGGTTTTGGAAAATCTGAAAAGTCAAAACCCTTCAAGGAAGCTACCAATGAAATTTGAGCGAATTGTGAGCACTTACTATTTTTAGTGAGTTCACTGCATCCCGAATTGGCCTAATTTTAAATTTAAACAAACTTACTATTTTTAGAAGTGTCTATTTTTAGTAAGTCTATTTTAGTAAGTGTCACTCTATCTCGGTTTGCCCTAATTTGTTGTTTGGAAGAACTTACTAAATTTAGTAAGTCTATTTTTTGTAGGTCTATCTCAGGCAATTGGCAGGACACTGATGGCAAAGCATTCCTAAAAATCCATGTTCCAAATCCAGAAAGTTTAAAACACAGGCAAATGATCAGAAAAATGGTTGTCTAGAATCCTTTCCTGAAGTGGAAAATGTATCCTAAGGTAGGAAAATGTTCCTTCAATGAGAAATCCACCTCAATAAAAAAATAGCATCTAAGTCTAGATGATGAACATAAAATGCATAAGGCAAGAAAGAATTTCTAGACTCGACAAAATACCTTCACCATGGTCAAACTGCACCCAAGATAGGAGGAGGGCACTAAAACAATGTCAAGGAAGAATTTCTTAAATTCCTCGAATTCCTTCCTTACCCCGAAAGGGCAATCTAGAAGAAGGTTGAGCACGAAAATGAATACATTTTCCTCCATGCCAAAGATTCCTCCTCGTGAGAAATGCGCCCAAGATGAGTTCGGAGCACTAAAACCAAGACATAGAGGAACTTTCTCCTCCACCAAAAATTCCTGCACCATAGTCAAAATGCACTCTAGGGAGAGACAAGGCACCAAAACCATGCAAGGGAGGATTTTTCCAACATAGCCAAAATTCCTTCACTCCTAGGCAAAGTGCGCTCAGGGAAGAGAGAGAGCGCCAGAATGGCATCAAACATATGCTCCAACATGATAAGGAGAAAAAGTAGTTTTTGCCAGAATTCCTCCACCCTAGGCAAAGTACGCTCAAGGAAGAGAGGGAGCGCTAGAATGGCATCAAGGAGGAAATTTTCACAATTTCCAAAATTCCTCCTTCCTATGCAAAACACGCTCCAGGACAAGTAGAAGATACAAAAAACGTGGTCTAGGAGGAAACTTCAAAATTCTAAAAATTCCTTCCTCAAGGTGGAATTACACCCATGGTGAAGAATTTCTAGGCACGAAAAAAATTTGGCTAAATGAGAGAATTTTCTCTCCAGAATTCCAAAAAAGGTAAATTCCTCATATATGGAAAAATGGTCAGTTGATGGAAAAATCTCCCTTAGGGACAAGATGTGAACGAGAACACGGAAATATTCCTTCAAGACAAAAATCTCTCTAGAAAGGATTTTCTCTCTCCAAGAATCCCAGACGTACAGGATTCCTTCAAAAGTGGACAGAAATTGTTATAATTCTTTCAAGGAAAATCTTTCAAAATTATCTTTATGTGTCCGGAATGGAAAGATTTTCGCAATAAAAGTTAGAATATTCCATATTTATGAAGCACAACTCGAAAGATTATAGACGTTTCCATTTTTTAACTCAACAGTACTGGTGGCGTCCACTTGCATGGTGAGTTGTCAAAGGAAATATGACGCATTTTAATGCAACTGCCAATTTCTACCTCTCGCCAACTTAGGAGGCTTAGTGGGAGACTTCTATTTAAAGAGTGAATTGGAATTCATTCCTCACAACGAAGTTTTATTGTTTTTCAAAAGGTCTTGTTCTTTGAGGTTTTATTTTATTCCAAGTTTGGAATTTACAGCTTGGAGTTTCTTCCTCAATGGATTTATTGAATTTCTTTATGATGAATCTAATGTTAATTATTTTAATTTGCAAGAATGGCGGAATGCAGCAAGGTTGCAAACACCTCCCGGTAGGCGGAAATCAAAAATGAGCAAAAAGGAATTATTCCAAAATCAAAGATCATTTCAAAGTGGAAGGAAGTCAACGATGCTAAACTAAGAACATTCAGGCTGGGAGAATTCCGAAAGAGAGTTTATTGAACAGCTTGACGTGCTCTGTCAGCCATTGCCACAAAGATTGTCAAGAGTCTGATACTTACAGTTGTCAACTTCCCTCTAGCCATCCAATGTCGGAAGCTGATTATGGAGTGCGCAAAACATTACAATGTTGAAAGAAGGGCAATTTTGGCACCAGATGGCAAACTTCTGACCAACTTCACAGCTAAAGCAACTAGAGAAACACTTCGAATTCCAGCATACCATTCCATGACATACAGGAACAAGGAAAGAGCAATAATGATATATGATTATGGCTTCGAGAGATGTGCTAGAAGAGTCAATAAAGTATGGATGCAGAAGTCGAAGCCACATATTTCAAAGTTACCTAAGCAAATCACCAGAATGGATTTTAAGCAAGAGTATGTCGACCTTGTGTTGATGACGAGCAAAATCATGGGATGTTTGCACGCCTTCATGTTTGAAACTTGGATGTTTTGCTTCATTAGTCAAGTAATGGAAGGCGAAAGAATGATAGATTGGGCAAAGATGATCAGCAACAACTTGGACCAACAGCTGAAGAATTTAAAGCAACCCCAATCTTTCTATATGAGTTCATATGTCATCTACTCGTTGGCTAGAATGGGCAAATTCAATGGTTTGCCAGGAAAGGGACCCATGGGATGTAGACCAAGACAACCGAAAGTTCATGAATGTTATCCACGGTTGCATTTATACAAATACTACTTCTTTCAAGGAAGTAAAAGACACCTTCACAATGCATATAACCAAATCATTACAAGGTGGACCCCATACGAAGTTGTTGCAGGAGGCTAGAAAGCTAATAAAGAAGTATGGAGCCTGGTATATACAATTTTCGAAATTCACTTACATCTGGGTCCAAGGGTTCTTTGACTAGCCATATAAACTGCCAAGATATCCAACGGCCAAGATGGTGCTACTGGAGGTTACAAGGCAATTGCCCACCTATGACAAAATGCAAAAGAAGAAGTTGTCAATAGAATTTCCAATTGTCATAGGAGATTACATGGAAATGTGGACAACATTGGCAGCAGCAGAAAAGTCAGTAGATGAATTGTCATTCTATCACTTGAAATTCCATACTGCAAGATCATTCTTTGATCCATACAACAAAATCAAAATGGTTGTTGGAGTAAGACATAAGCATAAGATTCAACTGGAGGATTATTGGGCCAATGCCAAAGATGACTTTCAAGTCAAGAAGAGGATGTTTTCCAAGTTGCCTCTCAATCTGATAAGACTTTGTGAAGTTATACAGGGGCCAGATCATGTTGAAGAGGATGAAAATACAGCTCAAGCAGAATATGCAAAGGAAAAGGGCAGGCCCATTCAAGCTCCAGATTGGTCATAGTCAAAAGTTGATGATTTAAGTGTTCAAAGTAGAATCTTGAATTTCACTGGGCACTAGGTTGAGCGACACATCACGAAGTTAAAGGCCAAGAATGCTCACCTGACTTAACAGTTGATGGGAGAGTTGGACTCACACAACGAGGCAACAGAAGGATCATCAGGAGCCCAGGCCAGAGAAGAGGAAATTTTGTAAGAAAGAGAGAAACGTTCTTGGTAATTCGCAAGTAAAGAAGAGAAAGGAAGTCCAGCAAGAGGAGCTACAACAAAAGAGGCCAAGGATAGAAGAAGCGCAATCACCTACTAGCTCTTCCAACGTGCATGAAGTTGAAAAGTTCCAAGGAGGAGTCACAAGGGACCAACCGCAAGAAGATGATCTTAACATGGCACAAGCACCAAATATTCCCAGCATTAGTGCTTCGCATAGACCTGTTCAACAGTTCAACAGAGGAATCAAGAACAAGAACTTCCTTTTAATCTAGAACAACAAGACCAAGATTGTTTCATGGAAACAAATTTTGGAGACTTAGGAACTTTTGAGGAAGTTTCATAGGAATATGCGCAAGAGGAAGTTCAAGATCAACCCGCAGCCGCTCCGGATTGGTTGAAGGAAAGAATGGAAAAGGAGCCAGAAGAAGAGATAGATCCTGCACAAGAATTGGAAGAAATTCTAAACAGCATAGATAGGCCAGCAAAGAAAAACTCGACAAGGAAGTTTTCCAAGATCATGAGGGATGAGTCAAGATCTAGGACATTGCACCTAGTTGTGCCAAGAGTCAACAAAAATAGGAATGAGATCACACTCTATGAATATGAGATCACTGAAGTCGACTTAGGGCATGCTTCCAAAGCACAAGTGGTGGAAGACTTTGATGAATCTTCATTAGCACTAAAGAAACAAATGAAAAGAATGGAAAAGAAGAACAGGAAGCTAAAGAGTGAGAACAAAGCCTTGTGTGAATATTTGCGACGCTTGAAGCGTCCACTTAGAGAAGAAGATCAATCCTTTGTTACTCCCCCTTCTCTTCCAAGGGAATCCATTGATGGCATTGAAGAAATGAGAAGAGCCCAATGTTCAAGGAATGGGTAGACTTGGCCCACTTCCAACGGAGACTTGGCTTGAGACTGTAAATAGTTCGTGGGAAGATGCACATATCTATCAGGCCTTGACAATTACGCCTCTGAGAGCATTAATGGGAATTCCCACGCAGACTTTGATTGCTGGGAAGGTCATCCAGGAGAATGAAATTTACAACTTCCCTCGGTGGTTTTATGCAATCTACACTCGGAAGGAATTCTTTAAAAGGTTCAACATGGAGTCAGCATCATTGAAAGAATCAATCAGGAAGGTTCCAAAAGAAGTCTTCAATGTAGTTGAGGAGTTGTTTGCAAGAAGGTTGATTGAGGAAGAGCTAACAGTTGACCGTCTAAAGAATAGGTTGCACGAATTCTTCTTTGTAGAATCATTCTCAAAGGAACATTTGGAAAATGTTTCCTTGTTCTCCAGAACAATGCACAAGATGCAAGAAACAACATCAAGATGGGAGAAGTTTTTCTTCAAGTGTGAAGAGGAAATCCCATTGCTGGGATTCAAACTGGAGACTATGCCAAGTGTCTGCATAGGAGAGCTGGAAGCCATCATAGCCAAGTCCATCGCATTCGCCATAAATGAACGAGATAATGGTCGTCCATTTTTGGATGATAATCTATTGATTGCTTGAAGGCATGATGACGCATTTATTGCATGGTGGCTGCTCATTTATTGCATAATGAACGATTTTGAGAAGTGATGGGCATTTAATGCATTATGGATGCCATTTTTGGAGCAAAGGGTAATTAATGTATAGTGGGCAAGATTCATCATTAATGACTCTCCCCACTACTTGGCGTCACATATTTGGGAATCTCTTGGTCAAACCCTAATTAGGGTTATGCATGTTAAATCTTAGTCGTTGATAGGATTTTAATCTAGGCCATCCATTTTCCTCCTAGAGGCCTATAAAAGGGGTTCACCGCTTCATTTGTAACAGAGGGAGAATTGTATGAGGTTGTTGCGATAAGTTTTTAAAGTAATAATAGTGATACATTGGCTTTTGGTGTTCACTTGTGTTGTTTCAAAACATGCATGGTTTCATCTTCCTCACTTAGTTTAGATTCAAGCATTTAGATGAACGAGATACATTGCATTGTTTTGTGGTGAGATCAATACACTCCTACGTTTTGCTGGTAGATGATTTCTTACCACAGTGCAAGGTTGGACTGAGCTATTATATGTGCTTTATTAACTTAGATTATTGGATGAACATTATTCTTTGATGGTGTTCATTAATGGTTTACAATCTCACAAGCACAACCTTTTAAGATTGCACCTCCTTTACATAGTTGTCTGATAGTGGTGAAGTAAAGTGTGGTGGATCTTGCCTGAATCATTGTCATTTGTCAAGCTCTTAGATTTAGTTTAGTCTTTCTAAAACCCTTTCCCATTTTACTTTATGCATTACCTTATTGAAAAGTCCTAAAAGGAGAGCTATTTATTGCCAAATCCTTCACGAGACTCTTTGAAGTTTCAGAATTTGTTTGTCTTCTTCAATGTGCATAAGTCCCCTTGGATTACCAACAACATCAACCAAACGAGTCTATATCCATCGTAAAGTCACTAGTACGCAGTTGGAACCTTGGAGTCATTGTATGATCTTCCTACAATCTTAGCATACACATGATTTTGATCAAGAGAGGATAGAATGACCATTCAAAACTTTATTCTATGTTGGTGTGGTCAAAAAACACCTGTCAACAAGACATTCCTGCCTCTTGTGAGCCAAGTGATTACTTGATCACCCCAAGGGATGGAATTGGTCATAGTGGGATGTGCCTGCCTCTTGTGGGCCAAGTGATGAATTGATTACCCCAAGGGATGGAACTAGTCGTAGTTGGATGTTCTTGCCACTTGTGGGATGTGAGGAAAATGGCCACAATAGGGATGTGATGCAGTCTCGGGCTTAGTTGGGGTGGGCAATTAACTAGTGCCCTTTCGAGATCCTACCAAACTAAGCAACGATTGGTAATAGGTTGATTAGCATACTATTTATTGTAATCTGCCTATTCACTATGTCTACATATATTTATGTGCATGCTCTATATTTTCATGTGTATGCTTTGTGTTTTTATGTGTATGCTTCATGTTTTTAATTCAGGTCTGATGCATTCCCAACATGTCTATTCCATGAATCTCTATGATTATTGCCTTGGGTTGATCTAGAATAAGAGAATAACAAGAGTAAACCAAAAAGATATGAGTTTATTTAGGGTAATAGATATGTGCCATGCTTCTAATCCTCATCTTACTATATGTTTTCATTTGAGGAGGAGATAAAAAGGGGAAATCAATTTGAGAAATAATATAAAATTCTCAAGGGCAACAATGCATTATGAAAGGTGGTGACCCTTTCACCAATAAAGTATAAAGGAGAATTCATTCCAAGCATTGAATGTAATGTCTCCTTTTGGGAGGACACTAAATCTTGCCCAGTATACTTGTAGAATTATAGTCTGCTGTGGTAATTTGGACAGATTTAATTCGATGTTGTTTCCCATTTTAAATGCACAGGTCTGCTGTTTATATAGTCTGATCTACTGCCTATACTCAGATATATATGTGTGAGTGTGTGTGTATGAGAATCCTTTCTATTCCATCAGGTCTGATTCTCTGGTTATTGATTTACTATTTCCTCTTCTTTTCCTTTAATACCTGCTTTATTATTGTTTGCAGATTTGTATTAGTGCTCTGATCTCTTTGATAAATGTTAATATCATTCTTCCAAATTTTATTATAATTCTGATTTAGGTCTGCTCCTAAATCTGCTTCTAATGCTTCAGATATTGTGTTCTATTCCATGGATCCTTCCTTCTCAAATGAAAACTTCTCCACTTTATATCCTCCAATGTAAGGGAGAGGTCACACCTCTTCATCATGTATGCCCCTTTGGCAAAGACACGCCCTTTCCACCATTAGCACCCTTTGAAAGAGTGCAACTCTTCATTATTTCTTCCTTTTGAAAGGAACGCAACCTTTCACATTCAGATCTGCACTTCTAATTTATATCAGATCTGCACTTCTGATTCCCCCAAATTATCCCCTCAAATGAGGTTCTCTTCTCCCTTTTATATATCATGTTTGAGGGAGTCACAACTTTTCATTTCATGTCTTTGACCTTTCATTAACTTAATTAAAATTTAATTATATTTATTTGTATTCTTTTATATTTTAATTTTAATTTTATTATTATCATTTATCATTAAATTGTATTTCAAAGTGGGGACATTACACTGAAGGAGACTTATCAATCAATGGAGGAAATCAATACAATTAACATCAATTCTCCTAAGAAAGCAAATAATCTTCAGCAATCAGATACAGATCGAACCATTCAGTGATACTGCAAATATATGCCTTTTAAAAAGGTCAATACTACAGTTAGCAAGTACATTTGCATGCTTGTTCCCTTCTCTCAAAATATGTTTATATAAGAATTCCTCAAAATTATTTAATATTAGCCAGACTTGACTTATAATTCTATAATTTCCAATTTTGAGTCCCCTTCTTCCTTAAGATCATTAATGACAATTTGTCAATCACCTTCAATTTCAAAATTCTTTATCCCCAACTATGAACTGGTCGAAGACATAGAAGAAGAGCTAAAGCCTCAACTGCATCGTTTGTCCCATACTACAAACTTTTACAACACCAACCAAGCAACCTTCATGATTCCTTACTATACATCCCATTCCAAAGATGCCCAGATTACCCCTAGAACTCCATCAAAATTTAATTTGCAACAACCGATGGGTGGAGAATTCCATTTGACATCCATTTTGCATATTTCAGGTGGGTTATTCCATAAAACCCCTTGAACAGGGGGCAGCTAACAAACTGCAGATGTAATGAAATAAAACAAGTAGATATATCAAACATGCATCCTATAATATAGCTAGAAATTTAATGCCAATGGTTTTTAGAGCTAGAACAAGATTCGTGTTCAGCAACGGGAAAAAAGGAACACAGGCTTGTCTGCTGAAAAAGCAGGAAAATTGAGAAAGAATATAAATATACATTGTTATTATTTTTATTTGAGAAAGAATATAAATTATGACAAATGCTGATATTAAACAAGACATTTAACTCAGTGATAATGATAGTATCAAATCAATAAATAAATCAAATAAAAAACTAAAATATTAATATTTTTAACTATAAATCATATCTTATATTTTAAAGAATTTTATAGACATTTCAATTCATTACAGACATTAAATTTCCAGTCCAAGTAAATGAAATTAAGAATGTTTCTGGTAAAAACTATGTGAGTGACTGCAATGGAACAGCAGCATGCAGAATGAGATCAGAGAGAGAGCAAGATCAGAAGGCAGTGTGTTCAGTGTGTGAAGATTTCTTTGCAAAAACAAACAGGTTCAGTGGCACAGAAGCAGTCTATTTGGATGTTCGGGAATGAAAAAAAAAACCCATAAATTTGAAAAAATCAATTTTCTAATACCGCTAATCCCCATAGAATTGTAGGGGCCCACAGAGTTTATAAAATCCTTTCCCAAAAAAATATGAATTTGTACAGCCAAATTTGTAGGTGAATTGGAACAAATTTTGGGGGCTGCTGATTATGTTTGATGGATTTTAAAGCATTTGAATGGAAATCAGCAAACTCTCGGACATAGCCTGCAACCACTACCACTTTGTCTGATTACCCCACAAGCTTTCACAAATAAAAGATTTAGGGCACTTCTATTCACTTTACCAATCAAATCAGTTATCTAAAAAGTTCAAGCATAAGCAAGACCTCTACAAACTACCCATAGCACAAAATAACTATTCCACACATAATTCAGAGTCATAGACAATATTTCATACACACGATCTTTTAAACAACAAAAGAAGGATATATAGAATCAAAATTCAAGTGAACAATGGTACACTTTAACAGTCATTACCTTTTTAATAAAAGGGCTTGAAAATATGTCTTTCAAACAAGGACCAATGTGATAGCGCAGTATCAAGGTATCCACAACAAAGTCCTCTGATCTTGTAGAAATTTGCATTAAACAAGTTAAACCCTGAAAGGATCTATACTGATTGTGCTCCAAATCAACCTGTCAGCATGTCAAACAATAAAAATTAAAAACGATAAAACTCCCTCCAAAAAAAATCTCATCTACATCAATCCTAAATACAAGCCACATAGAATCTCATACATAAATAGATGGCTGATGCAAAGGAAAAATGAGAAAAGAAAAAAAAAAGCTTCAGGACGAGTTCAAAACATTAGGAGTACAATGAAACATGCTTGGATCTTTTGTTCCCAGATTTACGAATCCAGTGGCTTATAAATTCTACAATCTATAATTTCATATCAACAAGAATTTAGTTCCTCCTTGTGAGTTGTAATCTTAATCGCCATATTTGCATGACTTTTATGATCAGATTTAATCACCATGTTAATTAAACTAAATATATAGTGTATTTTCAATTGATAGTCCACATCTAATATAGTTCTTATCAAGAGGCATTAGCTGCTGATTGTAGACGCATCGCCCAAAACCATACCGGCTAGAATGCCTTCATTTGATTGTAGAAGGTGATGGTGGAAGATGTGGAAACTGAAATGAAACTGACAGAGAAAGAGCAACGGTTGTGAAATGAGTGGTATAGCTCACCTCTTGTATGGTTGGAACAAAGTGAATGTCTGAGGCGATGTCATGGGGTTGACATTCATTTCTTCTATGGTAGGATGTAGGCTTTGTGTCCCCGAAGTTTGACAAGTCAATTATGACACCAACAAAGGCCATTGTAGATACAAAAACATAAGGAAGGTTCAGAGTTCCATCCTTGCAAAAAAACCAGAAACCTAGAGAGAGAAAGGTCTGTTCCTATATCACCCAAAGGTTGAGGCAACAAAGAACTACCCACAACAGTAAAGTATGTATGAACTTGCAACAAAGGAAAATCCGAAAAAGGAATAACTTGATAAGAAAAAGGTATGTCAGAGGGCTTTTGCTGAGGAATTTGACCTACTTGTTGAGATCTTAAAACTTTTGCTCGTTTATCTCAATCGGTAAAGCCTCCAAAAACCCAAGGACCTAGAATTCAAAGGACCTAGAATTCAACATGCAAACAGCCCTAAATTGTAGCATAGGAAATGCTTAGGCAAACCCAAAAGGTGTTACTACAATTGTGGTGGCATGTTGCCCTGCATCTTGAAAACTCCCTCTCAGCACTATCCTCATTTTTATCTAATCATCGTCACTGATTCAGGAGCATTCTTCTTGTTCTCATTTGCAAGATCAAAATTCATGCCTATACTCCAAGTATAGCTTGCCTGAATGGAATTTGAGAAGAATGTATACCATTCCTGATTTCTCATATGCCCTTAGTTAAACCTTAGCAAATTTGTTAGCTTCAATTTCTTCTGAATATATCTCTGTTAAGATTTTGAATATTTGTGACAATTTCAAGTGCGAATTTTGGTACACAGCCAATTCATTGGTTTTCAAGACCTCAATAACTCCAATGATAATCTTGTATTCTACCATTTGTAATTGCAACATGTTGATAAAATGCTTTGGTAACTTATTCAATACTTCATAATCCAGAGTTACCGGAAACGGCACACCTCAACACCTGGTACGTGTACCACTGTACCTAATACGAATACGGAAACAGTACGGCAGAAAAACATTTCTGTGCGTTTCAAGAAACTTGCTATTTTTTGATCCATGCTGGATTTGACGGGATTAGATTTCTCACAAAAAATTGCTAAGCTTGGAGTTTCTAGAAACTTAATCCAGAAAAATTAAGGATTTCTTTTGCAAATGAACCCACAACTATGTGAAATCGTACGGCAATCTGGGAGTTCTTTTTGTAAATGAACCTGCGTGCATTTTAAGTTGTGGTCTTCCTCTGCATGTGTTTTGAGTTCCAGTCTTCTTCTGTGTGTGTTTCATGCGCCCTTCTTCCTCCACTCATGGCCGCATACAAGTAGAGAAATTTTAATATGAAGTTTGGAACTTTATTATTGCATTTAAAATTTTATTTAATCAATTTACTATTTAAATTTTCTTTCATCAATTTATTTTACAATGTTTGCATTTTAATTTTTTTATTTATATTTAGTTTATTTTCTTTATAAATAATTTGTATTTATATTTAATTTCAATTATATTTAGATTTAAAATTTATTTAATTGTTCTTTGATGCTATAGCTTTTTTGTCTAGCTCGTTCTATGCAATCTCAGTTTTTTGGTCTGCAACAGATGTAACTTCTTTTTTGGTCATCCACATGCCCTAATTGACATCATTTGGACTCTGGTTGATGTCATGGCTTTCTTCGAAGAATCAGTAGGCATGGGTTCCTCATACTGCTCTGTTAATAAGTCAAGGTTGGATGTTCAGTCCTGTTTTGTAGTGCCTGCTGCATTTAACTAGGGCATCCCATGCTTCTGTTTGTTCTAGCTGAATACAGGATGTAACTTGGCTTTGAAATTCTCCCAGAAAATGTCTTGGAAATTTGCAATTTTGAAATTTTTCAACACTTGGCCAAATTTTTCTCAAATTCTTTCCCTTAGACGAATTTCCTCATGCTTTTCACTTTTGTTTTAATCATCTTTCCATTTTCCTTCAATAGATGGGCGAATTTTATCCTTTGCCTTGATTTTTCTTTACCGTTTTAACTTTCCTTTCTTTACCTAGACGAATTCCCTTTTGATTTCAACCTTTATTTCCAAAAAAAAATTTCTCAACTTGGACGAATTTCTCTTGACTTTCTTTACCCATTCCTTGGGCGGACTTTGCATGTGGTTGAGGAAGTTTATGCCTTCATGTGTGGCCAAGAAACTTTCCAACCTTTTGTCTTCTGGGGCGAACTTCACCTAAGATTTCACTTATCCACCTAGGGCAGGCTTGGCCATTGGTTAGGATTATTTTCTCATGCCTTGGTGGACTTTAGCATGTTACAAACTTTTTCTACATGGGGGAGGCGGATTTTGCCTTGTCTCAAGACATTTTCTTTCCTTGATAGACGTAGTTTGCCTTGGCTCAGGACATTTTCTTCATGTGGAATGCGGAGTTGATGTTGTTCTAAGAATTTTTCTTATTCCTAAGGCAGAATTAACATTTGGACAAGGAATTTTGGCTATCCTTAGGCAAACTTGGCACTTGATTTCAACTTTTCTTTCAATCCACCAACACTTAGCCAAATTTTCCTTCATCTTCCTTGGGCGGATTTGCTTCTTGCTTAGGGATATTTCCTTGACACTTAACCAAATTTTCAAATTTTATTTTCTCCAAGGTATCAACACTTAACCAATATTCTGAATTTTTTCTCCCCAAAGTATCAACACTTAGCCAAAATTCTGAATTTTTTTCTCCCCAAGGTATCAACACTTGGCCAATATTCTAAATTGTTTCTCCCCAAGGTATCAACACTAAATCAATTTTCTTATCCTTTCCTTGGGCGGATTTGCTACTTGGACAAGGAATTTTCCTAAGTGTTGGGCAGACTTCACCGTGTCTTAAGACATTTCTCTCCTTGATGGGCGGAGTTTGCTTGCTACCAAGCCATTTTTGCTATGTGTAGGGCGGACTTTGCTTGTTGGCAAGTCATTTGATTGGTGCCTTGGGCAGAGTTTGCTTGTTGTCACGCCATTTTCTTGGTGCCTTGGGCAGAGTTTGCTTGTTATCAAGGCGGACTTAGGGCATTGCACAAGACGCTTCCTTCTCCATGATATTTCAATTTTTGTTCATCATAATGTTCATCTGAAACCTTTTGGATCAACACCTAGCCTGGAGATTTTTCCTTGCTTTTCTACCTTGGAGATACAAACTTTTCATTTTGAAGACAAGAACCTTGTTGCCATGACTTGAATGACCCAATCCTAGGTCAACTTTCAAAAAAGCTAAAAAAAAAAGACATAAAAAACAAACGAAAAAGATGCTTCCCGAATTGGTCCCAAAGTGCCAAAAATGAAAAAGCAAAGAGCAAAAAAAGCAAAAACCCACAAAAATAAGAAGTTGTCAGAATGGGTCCTAAGCGGTTGCATTTTTCCTCCTTTGGTTTGCCTTAGCACTTCTGAGATGTCAAAATGCCCATTTGATCATGATTGGTCCGATTGACCTAAAGACCTTAGGAAAACTCCTGAAAATCCCTAACTCTAGACTTGCAAAGATTGGCAACTCAAAACACTACCCTAAAAAGTGAAAACAAGGAGGTCCCCATTTGCAATGGAGCAATGTGTGAAAATGTCACAACACCAAGCGAAGCAAGGTTTTCAACAATATAACTCCAGGCAGGTCTCCTAGTAGAAGCATTGAGCATGTGATAGAGATGGAGGAGGCTACCAAACTTATTATTACCACTCCTTACAAGCAACATAAGTGACATAAAGATGAGATTAGAAAAGCAACTAAGGAGCTATTGGAGATGGGGCATATTTGGCCTGATAAAAACCCATTTCCTTCTTCAATATTTTTGATCAAAAAAAAAAGGATGGGACCATGCCCATATGTATTGACTACAGGGCATTAAACAAGAAGACTATTAAAAACAAGTACCCCATCCCACAAATTGATGAGCTACATGGAGCTATGTACTTCCCTAAAATTGATTTGAAATCTAGATACAATCGGATAAGGGTCAACGAGGAGGATATAGAGAAGACAGCCTTTAGGTGCAACTATGGTCATTTCGAGTTTGTGGTCATGCTCTTTGGTGTGACCAATGCCCCTGCCACATTTTAGTCCTGTATGAATCGAATATTTCACAAGCAACTTCATAAGTATGTTTTGATATTCTTTGTTGACATCTGATTTATAGTAGAACATGGGAGGAGCACATGAGGCATCTTGATAAGATTTTAAATATTCTTGAAACAAAATCTTTGTATGCTAAGGTTAGACTGTAAGTTTGAGATGACGGAGTTGTTATAACTTGGCCACATAAATAGCTCTAAGGGAGTTAGTGTTGACCTAGAGAAAATCAAAGCAACCCTTGATTGGCCTCCACCCACAAATCTCTAACTCCCTTAGAGTTCTATAGAAGATTTGTTAAAGGGTTCTCACAGTTAGCTAACCCGCTTACAAATCTCACTAAAAAGGGGGCTTTAGTGTTGACCTAGAGAAAATCAAAGCAACCCTTGATTGGCCTCCACCCACAAATCTCTAACTCCCTTAGAGTTCTATAGAAGATTTGTTAAAGGGTTCTCACAGTTGGCTAACCCGCTTACAAATCTCACTAAAAAGGGGGCTCTTGCTTGGTCAGAATTAGCAAAAAAATCATTTGATCATTTCAAACAAGATATGAGCATACACCTTTTTTAAGATATCCCTGACTTCACCAAGCCATTTGAGCTTGAATGTGATGCTTTTGGTGATGGTATTGGTGTTGTCCTAATGCAAAACAAAGCGCATAGTTGCTTATGAGAGCAAGAAGTTGAGAGGAGAAGAGAAGAGCTACTCGATCTATGACAAGGAGATGCTTGCCATTATGCATGCTTTAGCCAAGATTAGACAATACCTTGTGGGAGGTAAGTTTATAGTCAAAATAGATCATAATAGCCTTAAAAACGTCCTAAACCAAAAGGTTCTTAATAACTGGCAGGAGTGGGTGAAGAAGCTACCAGCTTACAATTTTGATATTAAATATGTAAAGGGGAAGAGGAATAAAGTGGTTGATGCATTGTCAAGAAGACCACATTTGGATTCATTAATAGAGATTACAGCAGATTCAAAGGAGCAAATTCTAACAGAGTATGCCAAGGACACAGTAGCCGATAGTATTGTGGATGGCACCATGCATGATGACAGGCATAAACTGTAAAGGCATGATGAACTCATATTTTATAAGGAGAGGGCCAATCTAGTCCTTGAATTGAGGCTTAAAATGAAGTTATTGAGGAAATTTCATGATGCACCTATAGCTGGTCACCTGTGTTTCTATAAGACTTACAAGCAGTGACCTAAATGTCAACAGAATAAAAATGAGCATACTTATCCTGTCGGTTTGTTGCAGCTGCTTCCCATTCCCAATCAAAAATGGGAAAGTATCTCTATAAATTTTATTACAAGACTTCCCAAGGTGCAAAGGAATGATTGCATATATGTGGTGGTACTCACATTTTTGCCATTTCAGCAATGTTTACAAGTTACAACAATACAGGACAAGGACAACAAATTCTTGAGCTTATTTTAGTAGTTCTTCAGATTGAGTGGGACCACCCACAGATAGATAGGCAAACAGATATTGTTAACAAATGGGCTGAAAGGTATCTCTATAAATATGCTTGAGTGCAGCAAAAGGCATGGGTGAAGTGGTTGCATTTGGGAGAGTACCGCTACAATTCCACCTGTCACATCTTCGTCAAAATGTCTCCTTTAATGGCTTTGTATGCGTATGAAGCTCCAAGCTTCATTGATTTTCTATTGGATGATGATAGAGTGCCTAAGGCCAAAGACTTGTTGCAGCATAGCCTGGATATAATGAAATTTTTGAAATACAATATCCAACATGCTCAGAATCAGCAGAAGTTGTATGTAGACTAGAATACAGTGTCCACTCTCTAGAAGAGTGGATCGGAGAAAAGTTGAAGCCACAATTCTCAATTCTATAGCCCATTAACAATCTCCAAGAAGATTGGAGAAGTGGCATGAATTGGAGCTACCTGATAGTAGCAGTATGCAGAATGTCTTCCACGTGTCTCAACTCAAGAAGGCACCTGGACATAATGTTGTTCCCTCTACTGAGTTACCCCCTTTGAATGAGAAAGGGAAACTTATGTTTATTCCAAAGGCAGTGATTGATTAGAAGGAGCGTAGTTTGAGGAAGAGGACCATCAAGGAGTTTTTAGTGAGGTGGAAGAACTTACAAGTGGAGGATACTACTTGGGAGAGTGAACAGACTTTACAATATCCAAAATTACAATTGCTTGGCAACAAGCAATATTGAGGAGGGAGGACTACAATGTCCCCTTCTCAAACCTAGTCAGTTTTCATGACCATTAGCCTATTCTTGGTTTCTCGTAAGCTAATTGGTGGTGCTATCAGTGGTAGCTATCAGATGTCTATCATTCTTGGAAAACTTTGTTTCAGTTTTCTTGGCTTTCATTAGCAATGTGGTGATCAGTTAATGTTTTGGTCAGTTGCAATGCTCTTTGTAGCGTTTTAGACCTTTAGGATTCTAACTTCTACCCACTTCTTAGAGATAGTTTTGGGCCTGACTTGACCCTCTTTCATGGTTGTTTAGCAAGCTAGGAGTGCACATCAGTATTGACACCATTGGTGGTTGACCCAAAGTGAGTTTGGAGGTTGATGACAGAGTTTTCCCTTGCTGTAGCAGACTATATCAGACCAATTGCCAAACTCTGCTTTAGGCTCTTATCCTTGCCCTTGTTACGAATTCTTTTACTCATGTTTGTTCAACTCTCGTTGGATGTTAAGATGTGAATATGCTCTACTTTTACAATCGTAACCCTTCAAAAGATCAAGAGATCAAGATCTCTAAGAATTGCAGAGCTCAAAGATTAAAAATCTTCAGTAAATGGCAACACAAAGAAGATTATAGGCAAACCCAAGTATATGAATTAGATGGCATTGTAATAATCAGATTACTTCTAGGATGGAGAAAAATCAATTTCACACTTTTGTGTGCATCCTTTAAATTCAAATCCCAAGAACAATCTCTTATAAAAATAATCAAGCTAATGGTTAATCCCACCATAGAACCACATGTGAAAGAGCTCTAAGAGAAATGCTTTGAAGAAATGGGCAATGCAAATACCTGCCTTCATTATATAATAGTACCTACAAAATTCACTATGAAACTTCCATCTCAAGCACCTAATAAATAGGAGAAGCAATACCAACCATCAAATGGTAATTGGAAAACCATGATCTAAAACCACCCAGAATTTTCAACTCCCAAATTCCAAGATGATTCCACAAGCTAAAAATAGCATATTCCTTTCACCAACAATAAGCTCATCAGAATAGGGTTCATCCTGTAGTGTAATGGTTTAGTGGTTGCATTGTTAATGGTGCAACCAAGGTTCAAATCCCCACTTGGCTCACACCGTGTTCATGTTGATTATGGGCTATCATTGTGGAAGTGTTGTTGGTGGCAGATGATAGGACGTGTTGGGGGACGTCCTCGTGGTGGAGGAGAGACAAGAGGAGAAATGGATGGCCAGGTGTTAATGCCAAGGAGAAGGAGAACGGCCAAGTGTTAATGTCGGGGATGAGGCCCCCCGTTTGTGGCCTCACCTGAAGCTAGGGCCAAGCTAAAATTCCTAGTGCTTTCATCGATCCAAAAAAATAAGCTCATCAGAATCCACTCACCAACTCAAGTGCTACATTTAGCTCCATTGTCTCCATTCAAATATGTCTTTATCCATGTAGCTTGAGCCCATTTTTTATCAAGTAAATCTCATAGAGATCCATGTCACCATAACCTATTTGCTTTGATTGAGGCTCATTTCGACATTTTTTTTGAGGCCAAAATCAACTTCCATAGCCTGAAAATAGCAGTATCATGTTCTATAGCCTGAAAATTGTTTTTAACGTTCTCAACATTAGGATGCAAGGTTGAGACACCTTTCCTAACAATACATTTTGATTTTAATACATATTTCTGCCCAAAATATATTCTCAATAATATATTAATATACAATTAGAATTAATGGTTTGTGTTATTCCTTTCTAAGTAGATTAGAGTTCGCTTCAACAGTCAATTGTTAGTTTTTAACCTCTTTCACATTCTTAATTTAAAAAGGTTAACTTCTTGTAAGGGAATATATCTCAAGACTGGCCCATTAATGGGCCTAAAAGGGTTAATCCTTTAAAAAATACAAACAAACAAATGGTGTGGTCACCTCCAGAGAAGGATTAAATTAAGGTAAATTTTGGCGGGGCAGTCAAGGTTTAGGGGTAAGTACTAAAAATGAAGCGGAAGCCAACGCTGCTCTATTGACAATCCAAATGGCAAAAAGGATTGGGGTGGTAAATCTACACTTAGAAGGAGATTCACAAATAATAGTTCAGGTTATTCTGAAAGATGGAGCTGCCTACTGGAAAATCAACAAAACTATTCAAAACATCAAACGCCAGTTAACCACGTTTCAAAAATTCAAGGTATCCCGTGTGCTTAGAGATGCCAATCAAGAAGCAGATGCGCAAGCTAGAGAAGCAGTTGAAATACAAAATGGAGAAATCAAACGGGTTTTTGAAAGGCCAAATGCTCAAGTTGCGAGGTAAAGACAGTAGGTTGAATGACACGAGTGCTTTTAGAACTCGTATATGCTTTATCAAGAAGGTGATGACATTCGCATTTATTAGGAGATGATGGAGTTCAAATAGATGGGATTTGTTTCATGGCTTGAGACCGATGAGGACAAGTCTAAATAATTGCTCTCGTGCGAATTTGGGTGTGGATTGGAGGATGTACGGCAAACAATCGAAAGGGATTTGTATTAATGGTGAAGGCAGCAGAGGTGGATGTCTGATTCCTAATGCATGGAAAATTTGTGGTCGAATGGACTGCAGATTTCAAATTTCTAAGTCTATCAGGGTGTTAACCACAGTTTTTTAGAACTCATCCAAGTTAGCAAGGCTAGAGTGGAAAGCCGTTTATGAAACATAAATGCTCCATTGATTTGTTGTTGGTAGCACATTTTGTAGGTGGTATTTGTAATTGTGAGGTGTTTCGGCAGGGTGCTTTTTTGTAGCGTCTCGATGAAGCTTGGCAAACAGAGTGTGCATTACTCGGAGAGTGAACAGTATGGAGGCCAACTTCTCTCTGCATTCGTCCAAACAAATCATGGCCTTTTGGGGTTGCATCTCTGATGAAAGATTGTCTCATATCTTCTTATTTGAAGACCGAGACTTCCTCACTCATGTCAAGATAGTCCTGGGCAATGAGTACACCAATGCACAATTTCGCTACCGCACAAGACATAGCCTCTATGTTTTTAGCTTGGGACCTTGAACTAGAGTTGAGGGACACTGTAAACTGGATTATGAACAAGTGTGTAAGAATGGAATGGTGTGGGAGACTGGAAAGGATCATAGGAATGGCAAGCGAAGGCGAGGGGTTTGTGTGCCCAAGTGGTGATTGGCTTCACATGAGTGAGTTCACTCCTCCTTTGAGGCCTTTCCTCCTTTGGAGTGCCAATTGCAACAAGGAGGTTCGCAAGGCTTCAGCCCAGATTGGAATGAACAGCGTCAAGGCTTATCTCAGGTCTCGGAAGCACAAAGCATTCAGGAGAAGCTTGCCAAATGGGGGCCACGTAATGAATTTCAGATGCCTACGGTGGTGAAATGTCCTATGTGGCATAAGCGTGGTCAATCAATGGGTTCAACAAAAGCAAACTGAGCTCACTGTTGGCTGTGTGGAGAGTCCTCGAGATGCAGGGATGATACAGAGAATACGGCCAGTGTTCCAGCTCAGGTCGAGGTGATAGATGGGAAAGGAAAGGTGATCAAGGAGGCAAGCTAGGACTAAAGATTTAGTATAATTTCTGTTTTTGATAAATGTAAATGATGAAAATTATTTTGCATGTAAGGGGTAGATGGGAAGTTCAAAGTAGACATGCACTGTAGTCATATAGGCCAGGAGATGGGATATTTTGTTTCATGATATATTTGCAGACTTTTAATGTAAACTTTTTCAACATTAATATAAAGACCAAATAAACGATCAAAAAAAATATATATCTTAAGACTAAGTAAATAAATGCTGTGCTGCAAGAACTTGAATATAGATAGACTCACACAAAAAACACAAAGATATATATTTTTATTTTTTGAGGCCAAAATTGAACTCTAGAGCTTAGACAATTGTATTTTTATTTTCTATAGCCTGGAAATTGCATTTTTTTTCCTATAGCCTGAAAGTTGCATTTTTTTGTTCTTAAGATTAGGATGCAAGGCTGAGACACCTTTCCTAACAATACATTTTGATTTTAATACAGTTATTCTTAATAATATATTAGTATGCAATTATGATTTGTGGGACTACTTTCTAAGTAAGCTACAATTTGTTTCCAAAAATGCAAGGATTTACTGTTAGACTTTATAACCTCATTAACATTCTTAATTTAAAAAGGCTATCTTCTCGTAAGGGAAAACATTTTTTTATGATTTAAATTTAAAAAGTGTTGCACTGCAAGAAGTTATATATTAATAGACTTCAAATATAAATTTTATTCTAGGCAGAAAATACAAAAATGATAACAAATATCGAAAAAGTAATAGAGGTAATAGACGAAAAGAAATATTATATTAATAGACCTCATTCAAATATAAATTTTATTTTAGGCAGAAAATACAAAAAAGATAACAAATATTGAAAAGGTAATAGAGGTAATAGACGAAAAGAAATATTACAGCTATCTCACTTGCAGCTTGCAATTTGATGGCCATTTCTTTCAAATCTTGAACTTTCTCCACAAGTTTAAATGGTGTGCTCTCCAATGGGTAAGGCTTAAGAGGAAGAGGTGCTTCAGTCTGAATGTCTGAAAATTCTAATTTATTTAGCTCCACCTGCACAGAAGAACACCAAAACCAAATTACGGAAATGAAAATAAGAATATAAATTCTAAACAAACAAACAAAACAATTCAATTCTCTATCAAGATACACATAAAAACTGCATCTATATTCCTTTGTTAAATAAGTCATCTGAATTTGTAATGCATCAATACCAACATGTTGTCCTTTAAATACTTCTGAAAACCAACAATCCTAACATTTGGCATTAATTATTACCCCACCACCTTCTCGTAATATACTTTAAGAAAAAATAGCAAAAGTCCCAATAACAATACACAGGCATAAGTCTACATATGTCCCTTCTCTGAATAACTGAGCAATAGAATGGTCAATTACAAATATAAATGTTTAAAATCAATAGTTTTTTATATATATTATACATCAATAATATGTAATTAGCATAGATATTTGAAAGCTACCCTATTATACTAACCCATCAATCCATGTAAATTAGGATTTGGTATACCACATTAAATTCCAGAAAATGCAAATCCTCATCATAAAGACAAAGTCCAACGAAATTTACTTTTGATTTTTCTTTACAACTCTGGATATACTTTGCAAACTGATGAAATAATAAAATATATTACAGCTAAAGATGTAGGCATGTTTAAGTTTAATCAGCTGCCATAAATTGAATGGTGCTTTAGATAATTGATGAGAGAGTCTAACTTCTCTATAATGTGTAAATAGGACAGCATATCTTAACCTAAGAAGTTATATATATCCATATTCCTCGTAATTAACTAGAATTAACTTTAGGATTCCACCAATCAAGCTATGATTTCACCTAAATTATTCAAATATAAAGAAATATTAAGCAACAAGAGATCCTTAATAATCCATGCACCTAATACAGGCAAGAACCCTCATCTGATGGGCAACATCTGCCTGATGCATGGGGGAATCCTGAGGATCATGATCGGCCACTTACTGGGTTTAGTACTCTAGCTGCTTGGTCTACAGTTAATCAGCATTTGAAGTTGTGTTTACATTGTTTTAGACTTTGCCTAGCTTGGACGTTGAGGTGTAATTCCATCCAGATGGGTTGATTATTTTCATTCTGCTTATGTTGCTGCTCCTCTTTAGTATTTCATCTTGCTTAAGAAATCGGTAATTGTGTTATAACTAGTGTTATGAGAGACTTGTTACGTCAGCATTAGGACTTGCACATCCAGGTTCAAAGCAGCTTCATTGAATCAGTAGACTCAAATTGCAAAATCACAATTTCTGCTGATCCTTATTTTACAAAAAAGGAACATAAACATGAATTATAAACCCTAAAAAGATGAACTAGGATCCAAAACTTCACAAGCCTTTACTAGAGATCTGTAAATACAATATCTTTTCAGATTTAACTGCCATAAAACTTCAATCTGCTATGAACACTGCTGTTGGCATCAAACAGCTAACTATATTATTTATTGTTAATGTTAATACAAATGTGCTACCAGAAGCATTCCTGCAACTCATACCATCCTTTTCTTGTAGCATATATCACACTCCTACATGGTAGCTCATACTCCTTTTGATACTAAGTCACTGTGTCGGCATTTCAAGTTATTTGGTTTTCAATAGTTCAACTTTGAAATTTAAAATAGTAGGCATAGACAGGTAGCACTATGAATACATAACAGACCTTTAACATGGACCTCAGTAAAACTGATTTTCAAGTTTGCAATGAATAATCATTTCTAGATTTGATAATTATTAATTATTAGGAATGTATAATAGTTAGCAAAATAAAATCACATGTATATGGTGCCTAATCCAAGGAATATATTATGTCTTGATGTATACATGTGTCTGGAAGATGTAACTACCTGGTTTCAAAAGTATTTTAAGTTGATTAGCTAAGTTGCCAGCCCTAGTACGTGGACAGGAAACAATTCAATATGAATTCAATCGCGCACATGAATATAACCTAGCAATAGGAATGTATGATTTTGTCAAATTAGAAGCCTCAGGTCATTCAAAATGATTTTGACTGGACTTGGATAAATCTTAGAAAATAAGACGGCATGATTTCTCCCCCAGTATAAAGTTCCTCCTAACATAATTGGAAGACTCTGCGGACTCGCCGCGGACTTGCAATCCCGTTGGTGGGCCGAGTCAACTCGCCATGGACTCACAAGCCGAGTCTGGGAGAGTACAAGACAAAGACTCCCAAGTTTTTATAAGAACTCGTACGAGTCTGATGTCGGGACTCCCAAGTCCTAATGAAGGACTCTTGCCGTTTGCTGAGAACGCCCAGACAAACATAAAAAATGTTTTTCTTTTCACTTTCCTCATTTTTGTCATTTGTTATTGCTCAAACAGGTCTGTAGGGTTTGAAGAAGGTGAGAAAACAAAATCAAAGCAGCAAAAGATGTAGTCTTTAGTTTGCTGTTTTTCACATTTGGAAATATATCATTATATGTAATTTTGTAAACATTTATAAACTTATGCTGCTGTTATACATTTCAAAGTTTGGAACTATGAGTATGAATGATAATATTTCAAATATTGAGTGTTTGGAGATCATATGACATGTGTAATGTTTCAATTATGGCTGGAGATCATATGACGTGTAATGTTTCAATTATGGCTCTTATGTTCTCTAAATGCATTAATTTATTTTATTTTATTTTTATAACTACGGTTTCCTTTTTTGCCAAGTCCTTTCCCGAGTTTTTGCAGAGTCTGAGTCCAATTTTTGGGATGCCGAGTCCACAGCGAGTCCAAGCTTTCCAGCTATGCCTCCAACTTACTCCCACATTTTACTTTCTTGAGATACTCCCTAGACAAACCCTCTCTTCTTGTTGAGCTAGAAACATCGCAGAGTTGTTTGGCAACCAAATTCACTTTCTCAAAAGCATTTCCAAATTGAACTTTCATACAAGCTGTGAAATTAAATTTGACAAAGTTGAGTTTTTTTGAAAGAAAAACATGACAATACCAAAGTTGGGACCACCCTCCTACCATAAAGGAATCAACTAATGGAGGGGTCAATCATAAAGCCAAATAAGCTCAAACCAAAGGGGGATCAACGGTAATGAGAAACGAAGAAAATGTCTAGTTTGATAGGCCATGAATCCAATAACATTACATCCAACACAAATAAGGAAGCAAGAAAACCTTGGAGAAGTCAAAGATCATTGACATAGCAATCAAATCTTTACATAACATTGACAAAGCCCATTGATCTATTATTCCAAGTAATCATATTTTGAGAATCTCAACATCAAACATATTCCATTAGTCCAAAAAATTCTCCAAAATCTTACCAAAGGAATCAATTCACCAAGTGCCTCCTCTTTTTCAATGAGAGAGATAACAACCTTGAAGTCTCCATCCCCAATTAGAGGGTACCTAGGATGGCTATTATTGAATGAAAGGATTGCTTTCCATTGCAATGCTTTTAACCTAATATCTATAGAAGCATGGGCATTTAAGTCTAAAAGACTAAGGCCTAAAATGCTAACCAAAGGGCACTATTATTGCCCCAAGCCCCAAAAGTTGCTTGGCCAAATGAAGTTGAAGCCCCTCTACATATTAGAGATTGTGTGATCTATTCCTTGAAGGCTTGCCTTGATTTCCTAGAGAAAAGCTAAGGAAGGTAGTTCATTGAGAAGTACCTGCACCTAGGATTTTACCAAGAATTAGCATCCAGATTCCAAACCCCTTACATTACAAAATGTCACAACCATTTCTAAAAGTAAGAAAAGTAGAAATTGATTGTTTCAAATATTACCATTGTTAAAAATAGAACACAAAAGCTACAAACTCAGATAATAGAAACTAAGAAAAGAAAACAAGAAACACAACAAATTATCCTGGGAAAACCCTCCACCTGAGGGTGAAAAACCCAGCCACACCAAAAATAGATTTTATTGAATGCTCAAAATAAGTACACAACTCTCACACTTAGTAGACAATCATTTAACAATGATTGATAATCCTCAAATAGAAGATGACTATCAGAAAACTGCTTACAAAATAAGACTGAAGAAGATGCTAATAGAACAAATCTTCACACACTAATGACACAGCTGAACGTAGATAATTATCTCGGAGGACTAGAGAAGATGCAAGTTCACAACACCCAATTTCTGAGTCTTTTATCACAGATCATTAGGACAGAATGTCAATCACCTTCTAATTGACTCTCGGCATCTAAATAAATAGCATACACCAAGACCCGATAAAGCTCACGAAGAAGAGGAAGACGAAAAGCCAAGCATCACGAAAGATAGCAGTTACACACCGACAAACACCACGAGCCAAAGAACTTCGGCGGAGGAAAAGAAAAGTTTTTCAGCTCAGCAAAGTCGGTGGCAGCTACGTAGAGTCCGATACAAGAAGGATGAAACCAATACACTTACAACTATTTATGAAGCAAACTGAAAACAAATTTAGAGCTCGAGAGTATCATAAATACAGTAGGCATGATATCTACTAAAGTTACAATCTTTAACACTCTCTCTTAACAAAGGAGATATCATTTACAGATATTCAAGTCATGGAGTCTCTCAACATGACAAACAAAATGTGAAAACAACAAAATTTAATCACAAATTCTCTCAACGTGATAGGCATCATGGATTCACTCGACATGATATTCATCATGGCTTCTCCCATGGATGAAATAACACAAGCTCTCATCACGGAGTCGCTCAACGTGATGTTGTCATGGAGTCTCTCAACATGACATCCACTAGGGCTACCCCCATATAAGTGGAAAGAGCCTCAAGGGCTTTCACCTCAAATTTCTCCATCACAGAGAAGAACTCATTAACAACATATAAAAATTTATTGAAGCTGAAATTCTCTCTCAGAAAGAGCATCATTCTCTATAATACCAAGGTTATCTCGAAAATAACAAAACTTCACTCTGGAAGTGGCTTGGTAAGAATGTATGTTGTTTGCTCTTCTGTGCAAATGTATTTGAGCTCCACTGCTTTCCTTAGAACCATATCTCTCAAGTAATGATATTTTATTTCCACATGCTTGGTTCTATCATGAAAAATAGGATTAACCGAAAGCTTCACACAGCTTTGGTTATCACAATGAATTACTGTAGGTTCCAAAGGCTGTCCAAACAATCCTGCAAGCAATTTACAATGCTGCACTGCCTCTTTGGCTGTTGTAGCAGCTGCAACATATTCAGCTTCTGCTGTTCTTTGGGCCACACATGATTGCTCCCTGCTACACCAAGAAATCATAGCTAAACCTAAGCTAAAACAACAACCGGAAGTGTTTTTCCTATCAGATGCACTTCCTGCCTAATCCGAATCGGAAAAACCTTGCAATTTCAGACCTTCACAAGAAGTATATTTCAAACCATGTCCCACTGTACCACATACATATCTCAATATATGTTTAGCTGCAACAAAATAAATCTGTCTAGGCTCACTCATAAACTGACTAAGAGTGTTAACAGCATAACATATGCCAGGCCTTGTATTGACTAAATACATCAAAGATCCAATCAATTGCCTATACATAGTAGAATCAACTAAATTTGAACTAGCTGCAACTTCATGTAACTTTTTCGATTTGCTTCCATGGGATTTGCCATAGACTTGCAATCTAACATACCAAATCTTTTCAAAATGTCAATGGCATATTTCCCTTGACTCAAAATGACTTCATTTGGTCTTTGCCACACTTCTAAACCAAGAAAATAATGCATCAAACCAAGATCTTTCATCTCGAATTCAGAAGTTAACTCTTTCTTACATCTAGCAATGAGATCATCCTCTCCAGTAAGAAATAAATCATCAACATATAGAACTAAAATTAAAGTTTTATCATCAATTACCTTGAAATAGATTTTTGGATCTGCATCATTTTTGAGAAAACCCAAGCTCAACAAATACCGATCAATTCTTTCATACCAAGCACATGGAGTTTGCTTAAGGCCATACAATGTCTTTTTCAATCTGCATACATGTGATTCTTTCTCATGAATCACAAATCTATCTGGCTGCTCAATAAAAACTTCTTCTTCAATTACACCATTCAAGAACGTTGTCTTTACATCCATCTTATGCAATTTCCACCCTTTAACAGTTGCAATAGCAATAATAGTTATGATAGAAGTGTAACGTGCTACAGGTGCAAAAGACTCTTCATAGTCTATGCCTTCCTTTTGTGAAAAACCTCTAGCTACAAATCTAGCTTTATATTTTTCTACACTCCCATCAACTGCATTTTTAATTTTAAACAACCACTTAGAGGAAACAACAGATTTAGCTTTGGGCCTAGGAACAATATCCCACACATCATTTTTGATAATGGATTGATACTCCTCCATCACGGCATCCTTCCACAATTGCTGATTTGAGGCTTCTTCAAAAATAGAAGATTCGGATGCAATAAAGTCACTCATCAAAGCTACATATCCTGCAAACTTATGAAGCCTTTTACTCTCTCTGAAGGTGCCACGAGGGGCTGCATATTTTTCAGCCTCTTCCATAGTGTTTCAAGCCCACAAAGGTCTTTTCTTATTAGCTGGAATATTACTGGGACCTACAGAAGTATCTATAGAATCAATTGGATCAACGGGATCAGCAGAGTCTTCTAAATTTGTATACTCCCTCTGAGTCTCTGAAGGTGAATCCGGATCAGCCATAGCTATGTCTTGAGGAGACTCAAGGTCTTCTCTATCAGATTATATGTTAAACTCTTTGGATTTCTTGCAAGCTACATCTTCATCAAAAGACACATCCCTGCTGATTTCAATTTGTTTTTGACCTGGAATGTAGATTCTGTATGCTTTTGAAGATTCACTATAACCAACAAAGATGCCTTTCTTCCCTGAAGGTTCTAACTTAGTTCTTTTCTCTTTTGGAACATGAATATAGACAGGACATCCAAAAATCCTGAGATGACTAATGTCTCGTTCAATACCTGAAATAGCTTTTTCTGGAGTCAATGTTGTCTAGAATTTGATGAGAACTATGGTTTTGAATGTATACAGTTGTCCTTCAAGCCTCTGCCCATAAAAATGTTGAAGACTTTGATCATGGATCATAGCCTTCACTACCTCAACAATTGTCCTGTTCTTTCTTTCAGCTACACCATTTTGTTGAGGATTGTAAGGGACACAGAACTCCATCTTAATCCCAGCTTCAACACAAAAGTTATGAAATAAACCAGAAACATATTCTCCCCCATTATCAGATCTTAGAATCTTTATCTTCTTGTTAGATAAATTTTCAACAAGTGCTTTAAATTCTTTAAATCTGGACAGCACTTCATCAAATTCATTAGACTTAAGAAAATAAATCCAACACTTCCGAGAAAAGTCATCAATGAAGGTAACATAATACCAAAAACCACTAAGAGAAGCAACTGACATAGGGCCACACAAATCAGAGTGAATTAACTCTAGGATATCCTTTGCTCTATTTTCACTACTATGAAAAGTACTCTTAACATTCTTACCTAGAGCACATCCCTTGCAGACACCTTCATGGTTTTGATTCAGCTTTGGAAGACCAACAACTACCTTCTCCATTGAAGACAAAAATCTGAAATTTAGGTGACCAAATATTTTATGCCACAACTCACTTGAGCTTGTAGAATCATGAGCTAATGCTTGAATAGGACAAGCTGAAAGCTTGTAAAGACTGTCATGACGAACACCAATCTCACGTGCAGACTGAATGTTGGTGTTCTTCCATGCAAGAACTTTTCCATCAACAAAAGCAACATGATAACCCTTGTCTTCTAATGCTGAAATAGAAATCAAATTCCTTTTAATACCAAGAACAAAGAGAATATCGCTCAGAAGAAAAGGAATACCAGAATTCAACTGAAAAGAAGTAGAACCAACACCCTTCACAGAATAACATGCATCATCACCAATGATAACTTGAAGATGAGAATCTTTTTCCTTCAAGTTGGAGAGATGTTCACGATAACCAGTAATATGGCGGGAGGCTTCACTATCAATAAGCCATGTATCACTGTCAGTAGGAATGTTACTAGAAAGAGCAGAAATAAATAAGAACCCCTTTGAATTTTCACTAGCTCTCTATGAGGAGAAACACTTTCAACATTTGTTGCTGCAGCTTGAGGCTTGGGTCTCGAAGGTCATTCTCTAGCAAAATGACCAAACTTGTCACATCTGAAGCATTGTACCCTAGAGAGATCCTTTCTTTTTTGAGATTCAAGAGCTGAATCAGAATTTCTATCTTTGTTCCTTTTGAAGTTTCCTCTTCTTCCTTTTCTTTTTAGACGTATGGGCAGCAAGAACATGATCTTCTTCATGATGAGATCTACGTCCAATTCCTCTTGCCTCCAATTTGCATTCCTCTTGAATACAATCAGCCCTCAATCGATCAAACTTGGGTAACTCATTTCTTCCACTAATACCTTGAATGAAAGATTCCCAAGAGTGAGGAAGATCATTCATGGCCAGCATAACCAGGTCTTTATCCTCAATAGAATCACCAATAGCATTGAGCTGATCCTTTAATTCAATAATCTTCATAAAGAAAGAAACAACAGATTCACCTCTACTCATTTTAATATGAAGAAGTTGACGTCTCAATGCTAGAGCTCTACTAGTACTATTGAATTCATACAAGCTTTGAAGGCACTCGAACATATCTTTGGCTGAATTCAACTTGGATATAACAGGTACTAGATGATCCTTAACAGAATCAATTAGAATCTTTCTAGCCATAAGATTATTCTTCCTCCATTGAGCTTTCTTGGTGTCATCTGAAGGTTCATCTACAACAGACTTCACATAGTTAAGAAGATCATTCTCTTCTAGCACAATAAGAATCCTGAATTTCCATGAAGTGTAATTGGCTGCACCATCCAATCTGTCTTCAACTTTGAAGACTTTCACCATGATGAAAAACTTGAAATAAACAGACTAAGGCTCCAAATAAAGAGAATTTCAAAACTAAGCAATCTAATCATGGATCTTTTCTTTATACCCACTCTGATACCATGTTAAAAATAGAACCAGAAAGCTACAAACTCAGATAATAGAAACTAAGAAAGCTTAAGAGAATAAGAAATAGAACAAATTATCCTAGGAAAACCCTCCACCTGAGGGTGAAAAACCCAGCCACACCAAAAATAGATTTTATTGAATGCTCAAAATAAGTACATAACTCTCACACTTCGTAGACAATCATTTAACAATGATTGATAATCCTCAAATAGAAGATGACTATTAGAAAACTGCTTAAAAAATAAGATTGAAGAAGATGCTAATAGAACAAATCTTCACACACCAATGAACACAGTTGAACGTAGATAATTATCTCGGAGGACTAGAGAAGATGCAAGGTCACAGCACCCAAGTTTTGAATCTTTTATCACAGATCATTAGAACAAAATGTCAATCACCTTCTAATTGACTCTCGGCATCTAAATAAATAGCATACACCAAGACCCAACAAAGCTCACGAAGAAGAGGAAGACGAAAAGCCAAGCATCACGGAAGATAGCAGTTATACACCGACAAACACCACGAGCCAAAGAACTTCGGCGGAGGAAAAGAAACGTTTTCCCAGCTAAGCAAAGTCGGTGGCAACTACGTAAAGTCTGATACAAGAAGGATGAAACGGATACACTTACAACTATTTATGAAGCAAACCGAAAACAAATGTAGAGCTCAAGAGTATCACAAATACAACAGGCATGATATCTCCTGAAGTTACAATCTTTAACACCCATGAGCACTTGTTCACCTCTCTTCATTCTTTCCCAATTAAAATTTCTACCAACTCTTGTGTGTCTCCTTGGGATTTTCCAATGGTGTTTTTTGAACCTCAAGCTTGGGGAATATCTTGGTTTTTTGTTTTAAAATTCTCTTTCCAAATAATCTAAGGACTTTGGACATGTTTCTATAATTATCTCAGAAACTAGAAGTTTGTCAACATCGATAGGGATTTCCAAGACCTACATCATTTTTGTTGTTGGAGTAAAAAAAGCTAAAAGCGAGTAATTTCAAAAGGGTTTAATAGAACAATTAATGGGAAAGAATATCTCCAATTTCAACAATCAACAAACGGTCTTTGAAAGCTAAGAGGATGATAAGCCACAACTTCATCCTTCCCTTTATCTTTGGCCCTATTTCATTTATGAGCTTTGACCTATGTGAAATCATTCTTTATACATATCTTGCAATTTCTACCCAAGCAAAAGAAAACAAGGCAAAAAGGATACTAGGAGACTTAATCTTATAGCTGTAATCATGACCAAGTGATTGTATTGGTGACCATTTTTGCATTCAAAAGGTAAAGACTCATGGTCCAATAATTACTCCAAAATTATTTATCTAAGATGAATAATGTTGGCTTTTGGATGAGGCTTGGAGAGGTTCATTCCGACATAGATGTTAACATCTTCCATAGCTTTCCTTTCCTTGATGAGGCCAAAGAGCCCTAGGTAGAATCCATGGGTATCTATAATCATTTTCAATATACTTTCATGCTAGAAAATCAAGGCAAACCTAAACAAAAGAACCCATACTTGTATCTCAAAGGTAAATCCTTCAAGTATCAAAACTATAGTGAAAAGTTTTCATGAGGCTTGCTTGTGAAAATAGTAACCTCCCTCAAAAGCTCTAGTCATGTCCTCTATCTTGTTGAAGACTATTATAAATGTCCATTGGCTACAAGAGATAATTCCAGGTCACAAAGTGGTTATCATGTTTTTCCAAACCAGTTTTCTAAAACCAATTTTCTATAAAGAAAGAGTGGTACAAGCTCCAAAAATTTGCAAACTAAAGCAGGTCATGAGAGAAGAGTTGTATCTTTAGCCACACAGTCAATGAAAACTGTAAGTGTGAAATTCAAAATAAAATATAAGATTTCCACAAATGAAATGAAAACTTCAAATTGAATCACATACTCAACCTCCAAAAGACCAAAAAGACAAGTTGCATAAACATGATGCATTGAAAGAATGATTCAAACCAAAATGCGATACCTCTTGACAACAAATGGATATGCTTTGTAAATGATCAAATTTTTGTTGCTCACTTTGACAACAGACATTTACTCCAAATTGAGATAAAGAAATGATGGATTTGATCTCAACTAGAATTTTGACGAGATGGATGAAAGACTAAGATTTGTTCTTATATCATGAGTTCACCCCATTGATGGTGCAATCGATGTGGAGAGGTGGCATCTATTACACATTTTCATGGAGCTAATTAGTTAGTTATCTCATGTTAATCGATGAGTGAAGTGATTTGATTGGAATGTTAGTTAAATTGATTGGTGAGTTAATTGAATTGATTGATAAGTTAACTATGTTAATTGATTTGCTAACTAAATTGATTGATTAGTTAACTATGTGGATTGCTTAGTTAACTATGTTGATTGATTAGTTGACTTACAGGGTGTAAATCGTGTATTTTATTAAATTATTATGGATAATGCAGGGTGTATATCATGCTTTTTATTAAATTATATATGGATAATAGATTTACTTAGATTTATTTTAATATTTCCGAGGAAATGATTTATTTAAATTAATTAAATAATTAAGATTATTTAATCAATTTGATTATAATAGCGTGAATTAATTAAGGGAAGATAAATCATTTCAAAGAGTGGATGAGTGATTATGTTATTAGGTGTCAACATGTGGGCAAAGGCATAGAAATGAGCATATACAAGATTTCAATGTCTACAAACCAATCAAATGAGGCCTGAATTGGGCTTTTAATAGTCAGCATTTGTATTTTCGGATTGAATCGCCATTAGGAAGTAGATTAACAAACCCTGCATCATTCAAGTGAAAACAGAGAAGGGACCAACTGAAAGCGAATGGAAAGGGTAGATACAAAAGGCTTCTTGCACACTTAAAAGAAATCACAGCCCTAAACCATCAATCAGCTCATTGTAAATCAAATGTGGGTGATTCAAGAAATCAAACGAGAATCCCAAAGGGGTCATCCATTTGAGTGTTCACTAATATAGCTTCATTCAATGATAAATACTCACACAAATTGACTTTTAACAATCTAAATTCCTCAAACTAACACAATTTTACTTCCAAAAAATCTTAATTCAAAACACTTCGCAGATTAACCTAAAATAAAAACTATATCTGCCCAAAAGATTGTAAGCTAATAGTAATGGACAATCTTGTAAAAGAATGACCTAGGCTCACTGTGCCTCAATAAGAAATTCCTCAATACCAGCCATAATATGGCTAGGCTGTAGTGTAATGATATTTGGTACATTCCAGTATTATCCACGTTTACAAATCTCAAGAATGTGATCCCCGCTCACAGCACGGTGCAACAGTCCCTTATGTGCCGTAATGATTTACCTAACCAATGTAAAAGTATCTTAAGAACAAAACCTGTTCAACGAAGATTTGTCAAGTACATGAGGCAATATTGTGGTGTAATAATTATGTGCTTCATTTAAGTTTGATTCATGTTTACTACATGTGGCAACATTGTAGTGTCATGATTTACCTAATGAATGTAAAAATCTGAGGAACAAAACCTAATCTCGCCCAAGACTCATCAAGAACGCGATGCAATATTGTGGTGTAATGATTATGAGCTACATTTGTGTGCGATCCATGTTTACAACTCTTAAGAATGTGGTGAAGTCTAAGCTTATCCCAGGATACGGCCAAAATTTATCAAACACGAGAGGGGAAAAGATTAATATCAATCTTAAATCTGTTCGACAAGAAATGAGGACTAATTTATGAAAGACGAGGAAAAAAAACCATAAAACAATTTTAATTACACAAATTGACCTAAATACAATCTTTATTCAGCTCACCGCAGCATCATACCTCTAAAGGATGAATATATTTGCTTCCATCTTCAGTGGTTTGCAACCCGTGGTGCTTATACGGCGTATTTTTGTTATCCACAAAAATTTTATACCTATCCTGCGGTCGACTAATGTTTGGCAAATGAAATGGCACACGGCTGCGCCCGCCGGCAGTTTTTTTGTCCCTTGAAACCACCTTCACGCCAGAAGAGCCACCTTCCACCCTAGAAACCGCTGTCTTCGAAACCCCAACCTCCCTCCTGTTATTCCCGTCCCTCTTTTTCTTGCCATAAACCAACCGAAAACCGCTCTCCAGGTCATCCAAACTGCCTGGTTTGCCGCCTTTCCCTAACTTCTTGAATTCGTCCATTGAAACGTCCACGCGCTCAAGGATATCGTCCTGGACATCAACAATCCATTCTTGGGCATCGTCTGGATCCACCGGAATGCCAGCTACCCGCTTGCAGAGCGAAGGGGATGTTCCGATTTCATTCAGAAGGCATTCCGAGCGGTTTTTGAGATCTTCGACTGGGTGTTTGAAGTCAGGAAAATTGTTGTAGAAGTGGAAATCTGTTCCGAGCGGTATATTTCGGAGAGAATTGCTGAGCTTTTCAACAGATGAAGCGAGAGGGCCTCTTACGAGTTTCTGCAAGTTTTCAGCACGGTCCTTGACGGTTTCTTCATTATCTGAGTCCATTTTTAGCTGAACAATTTGAGTATGAGAACAGATTACTTCATGCGGACAACAGCGATCAGCGGCCTAATGAAGATTTCCGACCATTTGGCAATGGCGTTTTGTCCAGGCTAAAATAAAAACAAAATTTTTTGTTAGGGTTTATTTTATGACCTTTGAAAACACTTAACCGCGATTTAAAAACCTGTGAAGTTTCTGCATTTGCTTTTTTGTCTGTTAAAGATGGGCTTAGACTCTCTCTCTTTTATTAATTGAATTTTATGGGCGAATCTCTTTTCCCTCGACGGGTAAAAGAATGTCTGGAAGATTTAAATTGGTGGCGAAGTATATATCCTACCTACCTTTTACTTATTAGTTCCTTATTATTAGTTCCTCTCATATACCATATTTATATTTAAGGAAATTTAAGTAAAAAATCTTGATAGATATCATTATCACGGTAATGTAAAAATTCAAATTTAATTTTTATTTTTAAAATTAATTTCATCTTTTTTATAACAAATCAAATCTAATTTATGCTTTACTTTATATGATGGATGTGTTTTTTGTTTTTTACATGAATTATACTAATTTCCATTGTAGAATGCAATAATGTTTATAATTAATTGAATTAAAAATAAAATGTGATCCATCAAAATTCAACAAATTGTTAAATAATAAATTGATTAAGTTTAATATCTAATCAATTTTATTGAATATTAAATGGAATGGCGAGCGAGGAGCGACGGGTAGAGTGCGAAAGGCAGAGGGCGAAATGTGAAGCGCAAAAGGAAGACTTTGATGGTTGCTCGATGGAAGGCAATTCCCAGCAACAGACAAATGACCGCGAAAAAGGTATAGCAAAAGGGAAAGGCAAGGAACAACCAACGGGCAGGCAGACACCCGGAAATAATGATAGAATCGCAGAAGGAAAGGATAACACCCCAAATCAGAGCCTTGCGGAAGAAAGCAGTAAGCCGAGGCTAGTATAAATTGATTTAACATAGGAATTTATCGATGACAATTGTATGTGGGAGGATCTCGCAGTTATTGCTAGAATCATTGGTCCGAAGAAATCCAGGCAAAGCATTAACCCTTGGATAAAAGAGAACTGGGGTAATCAAGTGGTGGTGAAATTTATACCGAAAGGTTTTTTTGTGGCCATCTTCACAGAGAAAGAAATAAGGGACCAAATTTTAAACTCAAAGAATTGGTTTTTTTATAATTTGCCAATTTACATCCAACCTTGGACACCCAACTTTAACCCGACCACACTCGCAGTTTATGAAACTCTGGTATGGATTAGACTATTTAATCTCCCAATCGAGTATTGGGGGGATCAGTGCCTAGAGAAAATAGGGCGAACGCTCAGTACCCTTCTAGAGATTGATGAAGAAGTTATTGAAAGTGATTCATACATATACGCCAGGATGAAAATAGTAGTGGTTGAACAAATCCCTCCCCACATAAATCTTAGGACAGCCAATGGAATTTGGAAACAAGGCATCGAAATTGAAAAAGAGCTTTCTGTCTGCCAAAGATGTGGAAGCAAAACTCGTCAAACCAAAAGGTGCAGAATGTTTGTGCGTAGGGCATTTAACACGAAGCAGAGGACAGAAGATAAAGAAAAAGCTTTGTGGTTAAGGAAAATGAATGAGCAAAAACAAAGACCAACTGCGACAAGTGATTCATTGTCTGACACAAGTAAGCACCCTAAACTCTATCAGAAAGAATCAGAAACCAATAAGGGAGAAGGGATGGCTATCCCAAGCCAGGAGACGTCTCCTATAACAGGATCTCAGGCAGTTAACATTATCAAGGAATGCACAAGCGATGCTAATATGAGTAATTCAGACAGAGAGGGTGAAGATGATGTCTTGGATAACCTAGACCCCATATGCATTAGCCAATCAGCAAATACTCTTCTGGGCAGAGCAAAAGGATTTAAAGGCAGGAAAAGCAATAAACAGATTAGAAAGGAGAAAGCATCAGAAAAAGGTATTGTAAGCATTCTAGAATATATGAAGAACTCCAAGGGAGGTAGCCCCTCCCTTGGACAGAAATGAGAATCGCATCATGGAATGTCAGGGGCTTAACAACCCCTGACAAAAGACACTTGGTCAAAAGGTCTTTGGCCAAGTTAGAGTCTGAATTGATCTTACTTCAGGAAACCAAGTTGAATGGGCAAAAGGTGGCGGAATTCATCAAATACTACAATAAATGGGAAGGTTTGTTTTAGGATGCCAGAGGATCTGCTGGAGGCCTGGGAATCTTGTGGAATTCGGAAGTTTTCAAGGTGACCCCATTAGAGTCCAACAAATTTTGGATGGCTTCCAACATTGTGTACAAACCAGGAGGTTTCAGTTTTCCCCTATTTAACATCTATGGGCCGACCAAAACAGATGAAAAGCTAAGAGTTTGGACAGAAATACATGAGCAGATGCTATCATTAGAAAAAAAGAAGGCTATCCTGGCTGGGGACTTCAATGCAATTTTAGATATTGATGACAAGGAAGGAGGATTGAGGAAGAGCACAAGAGTAGTGGAAGATTTCAGGGAGTTCATTTCAAAATGTCAAGTGGTGGATGTTATTCCGAAAAATGGTAAGTTCACCTGGACTAATAGAAGACTTAACTTCTCAAGAATCTCAGAAAGATTGGATCATTTTTTTGTGGGGGAATGGTGGATTAATGGTAGTTACTCAATTGACACTAGAATCATCCCGCAAGCTGGATCGGATCACCTCCCGATCACTTTGTCTATTAATCATGAGGCTCTGAAGAACAAAAACTATTTCAAGTTTCAGAGTATGTGGTGGAGGGACCCTAAATTCATTGAGCTACTTAAAACATGGTGGTTGGAAAGCGACATCTTTTTGGGATCCCCCAGCTTCTGCTTTATAAAAAGAATTCAATATATCAAAAACAATATTAAGTACTGGAACACATCCTCATTCAAGAATATATTCTCTGAGAAACTCTGAATAGAAGAAGAATTGGAAGAAATCAACAAACAAGTCATGTTAGTAGGGATGGCTAGGGATGATTATCTGAAAGAAAAGCTCCTTAAGGAGTAGTATGCAGAAATATTAAATAGATAAGAGGTCTACTGGCGAGACAAATCGAGAGCATTATGGATCGCTAAGGGAGACCGTAATACAAAGTTCTTTCATGCAACCTCAAAAGGCAGAAGGAATAAGAATAAAATTACTGTAATCTTGGATGACAGAGGGATTTTGAGAAGTACTGAGGCTGAATTACAACAAGCGGCACTTGAACATTTTGTTAAATTACTGGGGAATGATTGTCAGACAGGACACGCGACAGAGGACAGGATCTCTGAGCTTGTGCAAAAGATGGTAACGGTGGAGGAAGCTAAAATGCTCTGCGAACCATATTCCTTAGAAGAAATTAAAAGGGCCACTTTCGAGCTCCACCCCCACAAGGCTCCAGGTCCGAACGATATGACAGTTGAGTTTTACCATAAGTGTTGGGACTTTCTGGGTCACGATGTATGGTTGATAGTAGAAGAATTTGGGAAAAAAGGGAAGTTTGTAAGAGAAATGAATAATACCATCATTGCTCTGATTCCCAAAAAACAAGAATGTGCCTCAATACATGATCTAAGACCTATATCGTTATGCAACACCATATACAAAATCATCTCGAAAGCAATTGCCAACAGATTGAAGAAGCTTCTACCCCACCTCATCTCAGAAAATCAGAATGGGTTTACACCAGGAAGAGAATTAGTGGACAACATAATTTTAGTGTCAGAAGTCATGCATTCTATTCATAAAGAAAAATCAAAAGGCATGATTATTAAGCTTGATGTGGCAAAGGCTTATGATAAGGTGGTATGGCAATTCTTGGTGAAGGTTCTTAGTTGCTATGGTTTTCCAAAGGAGTGGATTGATTGTGTCAGGTTCTGCATTTCCACGGTTAGTTTCTCCTTGCTTGTAAATGGGGCAGTCTGTGGCTTTTTCAAAGCTACCAATGGATTAAGGCAAGGGGACCCTTTATCCCCGACCCTCTTTGTACTCATGGCAGAAGTTCTTAACAATCTAATTAAAACCAAGCAGTCAACCAGGCAGTGGAATGGTGTAAGTGCTCATAGATCAATAGAGCCATTAGCGCACTCACAATTTGTTGATGACACTATACTGTTTAGCGAAGCAACAATGAAAGAAGCCAAAGGAATTAAAGAGGTACTGGATGAATATACGAAGTTATCAGGATAGGTAATGAATGTGGATAAATCATAGATTTTCTTTTTTAACACTGAAAGATTATTATAGAATCGCATTTTGCATTTGCTTGGATTCAAACCGTTGTTCCTCCCATCAAATATCTTGGGATCAGAATGAATATGGGATGTAGACAAATACATATTTGGGAGGATGTACTTAATTCTTGCAAGATCAAATCAGGACAATGGAAGAATAAATGGCTTACTCAAGCCGGACGGCTACTAATGATAAAGTATGTGTTATCAGCTGTTCCAATCTACAGTATGCAATGTTTCCAAGTGCCCAATTCGATTGGAGCAAAATTAGATGGAATATTAAAAAAGTTTGTGTGGGACGGGACCAAGGAGCATAAGAGGATACCTTTGATAAACTGGGATACAATGTGTATGCGGAAAGAGGATGGGGGAGCAAGGCTGAGGAAAATGAGTCTACAAAACCTGGCATTAGGAGCAAAGTTGTCTTAGAAAATGTACAAAAACCCCAATAAATTATGGTGTAGGATATTTCAAAAGAAGTACTTAGACTCTGGTGATCTTGATCGTATCTTCACAATAGCAGACGCAAACAAGGGATCTCCCACATGGAATTTCCTTTGGATCAGCAGGGACATAATTACAAATCATATTTCTTGGAAGATTGGGAATGGAAGTAAAGCCAAATTCTGGCGGAACTCATGGGATGGGGAGCCGCCACTAGCAAAGTGTTTTGAAGATCAAGATTGGGTCAACACCATCGAAACGGTGATAGGCACGCAAGTTGCCAGTCATTTTGAGAATATTGAGTCCCATGGTATGAGGACTTGGAGAAGGATAACTATTGGCGATACACAGATGTGTAGGAAATTAGAAGAACTTCTTAACAATTGATCAATATTGGCATCAGAGGAAGAAGACAGAGTATTTTGGTGTGCAGCAAAGTTAGGGGAGTACAATGTGAAGCTGGGCTATGAAGTCCAAAGGCATAATGCTCTGAATCCGAACTGGCCTAGCAAGTTGTGTTGGAACAAATGGGTGTTGCCCAAGGTAGGGGCATTCTTATGGATCACACTAAATGGAAGAATACTCACTAGAGATAGACTGAAAACTATAGGCATGAAAGGGCCAAGTTGGTGCATGTTATGCAACAGTGGGGAAGAAACAGGGGACCATCTACTCTTCAATTGCAGGTTCGCCCGTAGCCGTTGGGATTGGTTCCTAGGAATGGCTAGCCTTTATACAGCTAGAAGTATGACTCTAAAAGAATTTCTTGTCACATGGCCACGATCCACTCAGTCTAAATGGGGAGTCCTATGGTTAATTGACCCAACAATGATTGTTTGGGCTATCTAGAAAGAGAGAAACAAACGAATATTCAAAGAATCAGCCAAAACAATGGAACTAGTCATAAATGATCTTAAGGCGAGCATAGAAGAAGTCATATGTGGTAGGTCACGAAATGTCAGAAACTTCAAATTCAATGATTGGGATATGGAAATGGAAAGGAACTGGTCCTTCAAAAATGCTTTATTCCATTATCCCAAAAAAAGAATCAACAGGAAAGAGGTCAGATGGGAGAAGCCTCATAACAATTGGGTAAAGCTCAACTTTGATGGGGCTTGTAGAGGCAATCCGGGATAGGCTGGATTTGGAGCAGTTATTCGAAATAAGGATGGGAATGTGGTGTTTGGCACATATGGCTATATTGGCCACACCACAAACAATGAGGCAGAAATAAGAGCTCTAGAGGTCGGCTTTTTACTCTGCAAGGAGAAGGGTTTGACCAATGTTCAGAATGAAGGAGATTCTTAGATAATAGTAAATGGGGTGACTAATGACAAGTTACTTAATTGGAAACTAGCTAAATGGTTGTCGCGCATTCGGACCTTACTCCAAACAATTAAACCGTATGAAATAACACATATACACAGGGAGGGAAATAAAATAGCAGACCTATTAGCCAATCTAGGAGTCAATTCACAGGCTACAGAAGTGTCAATCGATCCCAAGGCCCTGAGCTCAGAAGTTATGGACCTGTGCAGGAAGGACCTATGGATAAGGGAATGTGACGGAGTGGGATGATGGCCCTCAGAACTAGGAATGCGGATGTAGGACAGATGGAGGAGTTCTTAGGCAGGTCAAAATATTCGAGAGGTGCAGTGACGGCGGTCCAATCTGCAGAGGATGGGTAGAAATGACGGAATGATAGATTCTTGCAATTTTTGGGGCTGAGGTAAATTAGGCAGGTCAAACCTTCTAGAGCATAGAAAAACTCTATTTATTGGCCTCTGCAAATGCGGAATGCATGGATTGTAAGGCACATGGAAGGTTTTCTCATACCGAATTGTGTAGGAGTTGGACTGAGATCTATCCATGGCCTATTTTGGCAGCATTGGATGCATGAACTATGAAGAAACGCTGGATACGCAGATTCGTAGCTTGTTTGTCACAAAGGATTATGTTCATGATGCTATTAAAGGGCTCGTGGGGATCACACTGAACTTTGATCGCCACTGGTGTGATAGTATGATTTATGAAGTCGTCCTTATGCCCTTGGTCGATATTATTGAATGCAGGGAAAGAGCAGTCGAGGTTTTGAGTGGCTTTGTCAAGCCAGTCAACGGCAACAACATTGCAGAGTCCATCTTAAGTTTGTCGGAGGGTGAATGGATTAGCATACTCAAAACTTATTTTCAGCCAAGCTACTTTCTATCATTGGATTCTGAAGAAGAAGAAGAGGGGAGTGAGGATGATGAGAGCCAAGGATCAGATGCCAGTGAGACAAGTCAAGCAGAATGTAGATGCATTGAGAGGGAGGAGTTGAAGGAAATGATGAGAACATTTCGAGAAAACGCATGGGAAGTGTTTAGGTGCACAGTGCAGAATGACAATATGGCTCCTTTCCGCAAAGTAACTAACTCTGAAACGTGGTGGTTCTCGACTGAAGCCACGACAAATGTACTTACTATCGGGGAATATGCACGGGTCATTATGCAGACCCTCAATGGGGAACAGTAATAACCATATGTGTCCCTGTTTATGTATGCATTGTAGATAACAGTGTTAGGATATGGTAGGAATAGTAGTATTCGTTGCAGATAGCAGTGTTAGGATATGTTAGGAACAGTAATCATTGTGGAAGCAGTTTTTGTGTATGATCCTTTTTTCAAGCAATATAAGGGTACTATCCCCACAATGATAGCTCTTACCTAAAAAAAAAATGAAAAAATTATTGAATATTTAATCAAGATTTTTTGAATATGTACATAAAATTTAAAATATACATCAACACATATTAAATTAATCTAAAACTAGCATGTCTATCTTTAGAGGGGGAATATAGGTAAAGTACACCAAAAATATCATATTTGTGCATTATTCCACATAAAAAAATATTATATTATTTTGTAGTTAATATTTGTTCATCATTCCACTTTAAAAATATATTATATTATTTTATAATTAATATTAAATTATTATTAAGATATGATTATATTATTATGTTTTAATATATTCTTATTTTATATTTTTATATTTTCATTAAACTATGTACAAAAGTAAAAAAAAACTCTTAGTACCAAAGTATTATTACTATTATTATATTTTTTATATCTATTAAACTCTTGACCAAAGCAAAAATCTATTACCCTACATTATTATTATTATATTATCATATCATTATATTTATGCCAAGGCACTTTTTGAAATCAATGGTTGAAAGTTGAGAAGGATGCAAGACTATGGAACTAATCTCACCCAACACTTAAATTTATATTAATTTTAAAAAATAGATCTTTTATGATAAAAAATTAACAATATATATTTTAATTTATTAATTAAAAAAAAATCTTTAAAGAGGGGGTTGACCCCAATAAAGTTGCAAGTCGTGTTGATATAGCATTCAAGGTTCGAGTCTCATGCAGGTATGCAACACAATAAAGAGGGAAGTTTTCATGCTAGTCAAGACAGACAAAACCTATAGACGTGCATGGAGACTAGCGATGGTATGCGTTGGAGAAGGAGTTGTCAACACACGATAGAAAAGAAGAAGAAGTCAACGATTAGGGGACAGATAAGGATAGAGGAAGGAGTGGCACAGAGAAGGTGGACAAAGGGAGGAGTGACGTGAAGAAGGTACGTGGAGGAATAAGGAGTTACAAAATAGCAAAAGGAAGTAGGTGGATGGATAACCAACAGAGAGGAGTGATAAGAAGATGGTGGTAAGATGATAATGGAGTGATAAGGAGATGGTGCCCCAAGGGAGAAGTAATGGGGAAGGAAGTATAGGGAGGAGCGAAGAGATAAGGAGCAAAGAGATAAAGAGGAAGGAGTGATAAGTGGTGGAGAGATAAGGAGTAGATCAAAATTTGATACAACTAGCCTAACTAGTTCATAGCTCCAATCAAAAGCATTCACAGATAAAATAAAATAAAGAATATTCATAAAGAAAAAAAAACTAACTTCTATTATTTTCTTTTCATAATAATATCTTTTAATATTATTTCTTTTATTATCTTGTTTTTAAGTTCCTAAAAAGAAAAAGAAATAATTAAAATTATTTTTTAAAAATCAACTTTATTCCGATTCTTCTTCTTCTTTTTCTTTTAAGGATTTTTTTTATTAAATTTAATATTTATTTTAATTATTTATGTATTTTTATGAAATTAAAAATAATAATTAAAAATTATTAAAATCAATTTAATTTATAATTGTTTATCTTATTAAAATTTTAATTATTGTAGAATAATTATATTTTAAATTAAAATCCATCTTTTATTGCTATTTTCTTTCATACGAATGTCTTTTAATCTACCTTGTAAAATAAATGTATTCTAATTCATCTCCTCCTTTACAAGAATAATTTTTAAGCCATTTTTTTTAAATTTTTTTTTTTTATTTCTTCTTATGAAATCACAAATAATAATTATTGTAGACATATAAAAATGACCATATTCCTAAATGAATATTTAATGTTCATTTTATTCTCGTTCCTCTATTTAGTTAAATCTAATTTAATTAAATCATCCACATTCCTCTATTTAATTAAATAAATTATTCAATTTATTTATTTAAATTCACTTAAGCCTTTTATATCATTTAATTAAATAAATCATTTTATTTAATTAAATCCCTTCTCTCTACTTTTAATTAAATTTATATTTAATTCAATAGTTCATCCCAAATAAATAAATCTAATTTACTTAAATTCCCCACTTACAACCAAATTAAAATAAAACAATTTTTTTTAATTAAATCCTATTATCCCTCACCCACTTGAATTTTCCTAGATCTCCCACTTGCCTCCTAACCCTCTTCCTAAATTCTTCTAGAACCCTCCTAATCCTAATCAATTAACCTAAACCCATCAATTATCCCCTTTCCCTAAATTTGAGGAGGTCACTTCTCAAATTTGGAGTAAAGTCTTCCAAATGCATTAAAGCCTTTATGCCTTCAACAAGCTAACTTGTTGAATACCCCCAAATTTGGAAGGACTCTTACAAATTTATCCCCAGAGTCTTTCAAATCATTAATGGTTAACTAACCCTTAGTGGCATGGTTAGAGACTTTTTGCCTAACTCAACCCTCATCTAACCCAGGGGTCTCATCAAGCATTCATTGCTTTGACCATGGTTATCCCTTTAACCCTTGCACAAGAGTTTATCCTTTGGGTAAAACCTTTATCCATTGGATAACCCTAACCTGACCTTAACCTTTACCCCCTAAGGTAACCATGAGGTCTTCTCAAGCATTTAACGCTTCTTACTTCTCCTCTCAAGCAGTCTTATGTTGACAATTGTCACCATTTCATTGGTGAGAATTGTAAACATGGATTGATAACTTTCAATCCTAACCATTGATTGGATCATTCAATCTTGACCATCCATTGCCCTGTTTCTTCTATAAATAGAGCCATCATCCCTCCATTTTAAAAGTTCAAGTCTTTAGCATCACACTTATACTCAAATTTAGCAAGCATTTAGCCTCTCTTTGTAATAGAAATAAATCTAATAGACATTTTAGAGTATTTCTATCATCCTAGATTAATCGTATAACTAGAATATCATGTTAGGATAGTATTTTTACTAACCTTGTCATCCTATCATCTAGTTTATTTCATTTGTTAGAATCATGCATAAATAGGATGCATTCATAGTAAATTTGATCTAAAGCATCCCTCTTTCTTGCATTTGTCATCCCTAAGTCACTTTGCTTAGTGATCTGAGAGCAAAGGCGTTGGCTTGAGGGACCTTGTGAGATAGAGAACCATGGAACACTCCTTGGGAAGTTGATTTATTCCTCATAACTCCATAACTTGCACCAAGAGTCCCATGAGTGTGTGGGCAAGTCTTTGAATATTTTCACAATTTAAGTTTCATTGAACCGCTTTTCCCACATACATTTCTGGCACCCATCGTGGGGCATAACCCCATTTATCAAATCGGTTTTTGAATATGACCAACTTTGCAGGTACGTGGGAAACGAGAATCGGCGTGTAGAGAACATTTCCTAGCGCATCCAGTCGACACTTCAACGCATCTCATTTTTTGGTTTAGTGCGTTGGAACCATTTCTTAGTGCGTAGAAACCCATCTTTAGCGCATAGCCATTTTTTGTTTCCTGTAGGTTTCGGCGCCTGAATTAAATAGCCAAGTGCATGCAGCAAACAGTTTAGCGCATCAGGTCTTTGCAATAGTGCATCACTGGTTTTCTATAGTGCATCCAGTCCTTTCTGTAGCGCATCACTGACATAAAGCAGAAAACAAATTGTAACAGAAACCTAATTTAGACCTGTATAAGTCCACGAAATCGATTTTTTTTCTAACTAGGTTATTTGCAGGTGACTAACAGTTTGATTGCAGGTTGTGGAGTTTATTTTGTTTAAGCTAGGATTGAAGTAGTTTAAATTTTACTAACTTTGCTAAGTTAGTTAAAGATTAAAATTTCCTTCATTTTCTTGTTAAACTAAAATTGAACTCACACTTTACTTTGGGAATCTAAAAAGAATAACAACAAAAATATTTCTTGCTTTCATAGGAGAGAACACATTTCATTGTGGATATTTAAAAAGAACCAACAACTTTTATTTTTGCAAAACAAATCTTTAAAAAGAACCTCACCATCCTTTGGTGTTTAAAAGGATTCATTTTAATTTTGCAAAGTTATAAAAAACCTCATTTGTCAAAAGTTCAAAGTAAACCAAAAGAGGGAAATTCTTCCCCTTCATTGATTTATTTTGTTGACCAAAATCAAAATTTTGCTTTGTTGACCAGGTTTCTTTACTAGAATAGACAATCACTGATTTGAGGAAATAAAATAAGCACCATGTTGTTTTTTGGAGCAATATCTCCATATAGACTTTAAACAAATCATTGCAATAAAAGGCTAAAAAGAACACTTGTGTGCTTTGCTTCAAAAGTGGTAGGTATATGCTCTCCTCTTAACCAGGTGATAAAAAAGCCAAACCACTCTTACGCTTTTAGTGTTTTTAAGCATTAAATCCTTTAGCAGGCCTGCCCTCCCGAGGAGTTAACAACTCTTAAAGTCATTCTTTGGCCGGTGTGAGGGGAACGACCTAAGTGGGGAACGACTTTGAAGGCAAGTGTTCCAACCCACTATAATCAAAAGTGAAAAGTGATGAAAGTTCTTTTCAACGGTTGTACGCAGCGATTAGCCTTCCCCCGGTATCTTTACGATATGCAAAGCCTTTGTTCTAAAGGTTGGGAAGCCTCATGAGGGAGTTTATCACTAACGGCCGAACAGGAAGCCTGATTACGAACTTTAGCATTAGAAACTTTGAACCAAGTCAATATCCAAACATTTGTAGTATCATAGTGCAATGGTGGGGAAGAATCCACCCCCAAGATTACTCACCATATATCTCCCAAGATAACTACTCAATTGTGAAGCGATTCACTTTGAGTTAATTTCTGGCAAAAGGCAAAAAAATGGGTGCTCCCTAGGGGGTGACAAGGCTGTTTGAGCTGATGGGGTATCGAGACTAGTGAGTTATGGTATTGTCGATGACCCTTGAATAAAGAGTCTGACTGAATTGTATTTTCTATATCAAGACCTGATAAACACTAGGGATTTGAACACATCCTCGCAGAACATACACTCATTGTTTAGACTAAGCAAAATGGCTATCTCTTTTGTGTTGTGCTTTCATTTCTTACTTCAGAAAATCATCCATCATCATTAAAAACAAAGTTCAAAAATCACAGAAAACCACCAAGTCAAACTACCAGGGCAGTTTAGCGCGTAAGAGCAATATCTTAGCGCTTTGGAACCATATTTTAGCATGTGCAAGCTTCCTCATAACGCATCAATTCTAAACTTTAGCACATAATCAATCCCAGGATTCAACAATTCAAACCTTAGCACTTTCTAAAAACATTCCAGCACGTTGGAGTAACAACTTAGCGCGTAAAAATCAAACATTAGTGCTTTAATAGGACATATTAGTGCATAGCTTTTCAAACCAAACCAACATCAAATAGTCTGAATTAGCACGTCAGAAATGCAACTTAGCGCTTTGAGATCATTCTCTAGCGCATTGAGGGTATTTGGTAGCGTATTGGGTTTCCGGTTTAGCGCATAGCCAAAACTGAGAAAACAGAGGGCAAAACGGAAACTATTTTTGAAAATTCTGAAAACAGTTTAGGAAGCCCTTTTTCCTCACTTGGACTCCACCATTAGATAGACAATCAAAATCAAAGTATCAAAACTACTCCAAAAGCAAGTTCTCCTTAAAATGAAGTTGTCAAAAGCCCAAAACTAGTCAAAGGGATTAACACATCTTTCCTATCAGAGTCAGGTAACACCATCATATGTATCAAAAGGTTCTCCAAACAAACGGATTTTATCCCAAAAACATACTTGTTTCAAACTCCAAGTTTTCAAATCGAGTTTCCATATCGAGAAAGCTCTTGTTCCATAACATTTGACACACTTTGTCGTGAGGGGGCATCTAAACCTTCATTTGATAGAAGTAAAATTTTAAGTTTTCAAACAAGATATCTTGAATCCAAACAAATCAAAGGAAACCATTGATCACCTATGCATAACTAATCCTCATATTCTGAGAAGAAAGAGTATTTATCATAACACTAAGTTGAGGAAACAACAACCTAGTTCTCTAAGACTTGCTAAACGGAATAGGTTTTTATACATCAATCATCAACTCTTCAAATCTCATAGAACATTCCTTTGTCATATGCGGGTGTATCTTCAAGAAAAAACAAACAAATTTGATGAGGAACCATTGAGGAGTAGAGCATTCTGTCAAAAAACAACATTCAACCCAATGCCTAAATCAAGGAGGAAAAATTAATCCAGCTTTCTTCTCAGAAGTGTGCATCACTTACAACATACCTCGATTTGAACCACCAACCCCCAAGCAAAACATCGAAGAGGAGTTTGTTCCCTTTGTCACAAAAAGTTTCTACTAGATGCCTATTGTTACTCGCTCTCAACGAAATAAGCAAAGTGAACCACAACCAGAGTCTGGCATGGGTCGAAGATTATCAAATCCTTTTGAATATCCAAATCTAGAAGACACAAAAATTTCTGAGGAACTCCTCCAAGAATGTTAAGAAAGTGCTTCATTTCAAAAACTTGTGGAAAAACTCATGGAAGTAGACAAAGAAAAATACCTACTTGTGCTCACAAGCAAATGAGTTAAACTCCCTTCGATACTGACATATTTAGAACAAGGTCTCTACATTATGCTTATCAAGAACAACAAAGAGAGGAGGAAGCACGTGACCCTGAACAAAACATACCTGAACGAAACATACCCGAGCAAAACATCCCTGAGCAAAACATGCCGCTACACACGCCATTCCAAACTAGAAACAATGGAAGGGAAGAACTCTTCCCTCATCAAACAAATGCACCCTTGGTTGCTCTTACACAACAAATGCAAATGCTGCAAAAACAAATGCAATACATGCAACAAGGATCAACAGTACAGTATTCGTTGAATGAAATTTATCCTTATCCTTTTGACAGAAGGTTAAACATGGTACCTTTTCCCCCAAATTCGATAAATATGATGGGAAAAGCGATCCTCGTGATCATGTCCAAGAATTCTATACCATGAGCCTGGAATTTGCCCATGATGACACTTATTTAATGAGATTATTTCCAAGAAGCTTGGGTGGGCAAACCATGGAATGGCTATCCAAAATCACACCTCCTGTCAGATCCTTTGATGAATTAGTCAACAAATTCATAACTCAATATTCCTACAACATTCAACATGCCATCACCATGCTAGATGTCTGCAATACCAAACAGAAAAACAACGAAACGTTCATGGTATTCCTTCAATGTTGGCGACGAATGGTTTCAAGATATCCTTGAGATGTGCTTGAAAAGGAAAAGATGGAAATTTTCATCAACAACTTAAATAGCGAGATGAGTTACATACTCAAACTCCAATACATACCATCTTTTGCTAAATTGATTGAAAATGCCATCCAAGTAGAGGAGGCATGTGTCAAGAAAGGAACATTGAAATTTTTCAAAGAAGGGACGAATTCATCCAACTCTAATTACAATAACCAAAACAACAACAACTTAGACAAATCCAGGTTCTGGACCAGAAACAAAAATAATGGAAATGAAGGAGGAAACGAAGCTAATGATGTGAAGTCCAAGAAACTGGTGTTAGCTTTATCAGGTAATCCTCAAGCTACCGAGAATCAAAAAGGTGCTAACCAAGGTACTAATACTTATGCACCAACTACCAATCAAGATCATCTTAACACAAACAATACCCAAGACAATAACACCACTCAAGGACCTAATATAAACTCATGAGGTAACACCAACAACTTTACAAAATGCATCTACACACCATTAGGGCAATCATTGGAGTCAGCATTCAGAGAGCTCCTGGCAAACAAAATTATATCTTTACCAGCAATAAACAACTTTGAACCACAAATCAAACCACCCTGGTGGAATGACTCACACTTTTGTGATTTTCATCGAAACAAAGGATATCAAACAAATGATTGCATGAGACTGAAAAACATTGTTCAAGACATGATTGATAGAGGCGATTTAACAGTTGATGGTCTTAAAAAAAATGGTGACCATGACGCCTTTAAGAATCCTCTTCCAAACTACAACAAGGATCGAGCTTTGACCTCAAACGATACACATGGAGCTTGTATCAATCACATATACAATAACACCATCAATCATATATCAACTGGTGACAATCAAGTAAATGTCATTACAATCAAGGACAAAAACGAACACGAATCAATCAATGTAACCACCAGAGCTCAAAAATATGTCTTAAAGGGACATACGTCAACAACAAACACCATACCCAAGATTCAATATGACTTGGCCAGTCAACTGTGCAAAACTCCTGCTCAAATATCTATACTTGAGTTACTGAAACTTTCACCAAAACACAAGGACATCTTGGAACAAACATTATTGGAAACAAATGTACCCCAGGATCTGGATACTGACAAATTCCAAGCCACAATGGTTCACATGACAAGGCCTCATAATCTCACCTTTTCTGAGCAGGATAATATTTCATTGAGCCATCCACACAATACTCCACTCCACATTGAAGTCTTGGTCTACAAACATCGAGTCAAAAGAGTATTAATAGATGGAGGAGCTGGACTCAATATATGTACCTTAAAAATTATCCGTGCATTAGGCTTCTCTGAGCAGTCTATTGATCCACACAAAAAAATCACTATCAAAACATATGATGATGAAGAAAGATCATCCAAAGGAACAGTGGTGTTGCCAATTCAAGTAGGACCAATACAAAAGGACACTATGTGCCAAGTCTTAGACATAGACCTCACATATAATATCTTATTGTGTCGACCTTGGATACATGAAATGCAAGCAGTACCTTCAACTTATCACCAGTGTGTTAAGTTCCCCTACAATGGATAGGAGATTTCTATATTAGTAGATCATAACCCTTTTCAACATTGTAATGCTATGGGGGTAGCCCAAGACAGTTTAGTTCCCCATAACAGACAAAAACAAATTTCCTCAGCACCAGATCTTCAACAAGAAAAGCCTAAATCTCTATCTATGGATTTCAAACAGAAAATAAAAATCAAAGAACAAGGAATGGGAGAATACTCTTTAGAACCCTTGTGTTTAGCCAACTTACCAACATCGCCTAAATCTCATGGATTACCTACAACATCAACACATCAAGCAACACAACCCATCACTAAGTTCGATGGCAAGCTTATTCAACTAGGCACACTAGCACATGAATCAGAGGAAAAGGACATCCTTAGTTGGCTATACAAGGATGATGAAGAAGATAGATCAACTAATATAGAAGTAGCTATACCAACACAACTTTATGGAAAAGGCTACCTAATCATGCAACAGATGGGATACAATGGCAAAGGACCTATTGGCAAGCATTAAGAAGGTATTACAGGACCATTATATCCTCCTTCACAATTCCGTAAAGACAAAACAAGATTGGGCTATGAACACACTCTACCACCAAAGAAGACACCAAGCAAATACCAAAAACCTTAGTGGAAAGAAAAGAAGAAATACAAGGAAGACTTGTGGCAGAAGGCACTATTTGAATCAGCAGAAGCAATACAAAAGGAATGTGAATATTAGGAAAAAGATAAACATCAAGAGAAATCAGTCAATCAAAAGAAAGAAGCACCTTGTGAAAAAGTACATCATATTCAAGAACCTGTTTCAAACAAATAAGAATCACCCCTTGATAGCATCATTACTCCCTGAGGAGAGATAGTATATGAGCAGATGCAAAGAGTAGAAGCATGATCTGATATAGAATCAGAGAAAACTATCAAACTCGTATCAATCATCAAGGACCTGCTTTCACCCTACAACATACCTATCGACAACATTGCAAGAATCTGGGATAATACCTCAGAGACTGATTCAAATGAATATGAATGGGGCAGTTGTTCCAATGTTACTGAAGATATTGTTGCAAATGACAATCATACACCCATTTCTTAATAAGAATAGAGCACAGAACCTAGACTACTTGAATTTGGTCCACAAAATATTTATGACGCCAAGGAAAACGAGCAGCGACATTACGAGCAAGTCTACACAGAAGATGATACCATCGAAGACCTCGGAAAAATCATTAACTTATTTAATATCTCAGCCAACCACGATGATACCTCCATCCTGACACTTACATTAGTTGAACTCAACCCACCCAATGACTCTTTACCACTTATCTTTCCTGACCTCGTAGACTAGGATGAACCTGAAAATCATGACATACCAATTTTCCCAAATGATGATTCCATTATCCATTACTTGTGTACCGTCAACCTGGAAAACAAATTCTACCAGTGAACAAAGTAATGACATCTACAATCAGGGGAGTGCCAAGTCTCTCAGTCACAAAAATGAACGAAATAAAGGATCTACTGCTGAAAACCAGTCAATGGCAACACTAGATCACAAAAAAGTAAAAATAAAGGATGCATCTGCAGGTGAAAACCTTTTTAAGGCACCTAAATATGGGAGACTTGACACTCTTCCTGAACATTATCAGGAGCAATCACCCATATTGATTGAGCCTACTCAATCAATCAACACTGGTACAACAGACGCAACCAAAAACATACATTTAGCAGAATCTCTGACAGAGGAAGAAAAATCAGAGTTTATCCACTTCTTCAAAGAAAAGCAAATAAATTTTGCTTGGTCATATGCAGATATGCCTGGGATTGATCCATACTTAATCATGCATCACTTGTCCATTTCTCCGGGAGCCAAGTTAGATAAGCAAAAATTGAGAAAGATGAATCCACATGTAGCACTCATGGTCAAAACTGAGCTAAACAAACTATTAGACATCGGATTTATTCGACCTATCGACTATGCTGAATGGATTTCCAACATTGTGCCAGTTTCAAAACCAGATGGCGACATCAGGATATGCATCGATTTTAGAGATGTCAACAAAGCCTGTCCAAAGGATGACTTTCCTTTACCCAGTATCAACATCATTGTAGACCTCACAGCAGGCCATGCAATGTTATCACTAATGGACACTTTTTCTGGCTATAATCAAATCAAGATAGCTCCAGAGGATCAAGATAAAACAACGTTTACCTATCCTTGGGGAACATACTCTTGGAATGTCATGTCGTTTGGCTTAAAGAATGTTGGGGCAACTTATCAACGAGTAATGACAACAATATTTCATGACATGATGCATACCTTCATGGAGGACTACGTGGATGATTTACTAGCTAAGTCATTTACCCGAGAAGAACATCTAAGCATCTTTTAAAAGATTTTTGACAGATTGGAAAAATTTCAAGTCAGGCTCAACCCTAAGAAGTGTGTCTTTGGGGTTACATCAAGCAAATTATTAGGCTACATAGTCTCAGAAAAGGGCATTGAAGTATATCCAGCAAAGGTACAATCCATCATGGAGATGCCACCACCTAAGAACATCAGTCAACTTAGATCCTTGCAAGGACGACTCCAGTCAATCAGGTGATTCATCGCTCAACTAGTAGATAAAAGTCGACCATTCAATCATTTGCTACATAAGAATGTACCATTCAGATGGGAGGCCAAATGTACCGAATCATTCTACCAAATCAAGCAATATCTAATGAACCCGCCAGTTCTAGTACCACCCATAGCAGGGAAGCCACTTATTCTCTACATATCAACAACAAACATATCACTGGGGGCACTGTTAGCACAAGAAAATCAAGAAGGCAAGGAATGAGCTATCTATTGCATCAGTAGAACTTTGAATGGATATGAGCTCAATTATACATTCATTGAGAAGGCTTGTCTAACAGTGGTATTTGCTTTCAAAAGTTCCGACACTACAAGCTAGCTCATATAATCAAGCTAGTAGCAAAAATTGACCCTCTAAAGTACTTACTCAACAAAGCAGTTCTCATTGGAAGATTGGCTAAATGGGTAATGATTCTCAGTGAATTTGATATCCACTACACAAAGCGTCGAGCTATCAAAGGACAAGTGATTGCAGATTAATTAGTCAATGCACCATTAACAGATAAACAACCAATGGAGATTAAATTTCCAGATAGGGATGTTCTTGCTATTTCCACCAAGCAATGGACCCTGTACTTTGACGGTTCCTACACTCAACATGGCTTAGGTGATGGCATTTTGTTCATCACTCCTAACGGACACACCATACCAAGATCATATAGGCTCATGTTTCCATGCATAAATAACATTTTTGAATATGAGGCATTGGTTACAAGGATCAAAATGGTCGTGGGATGGAGAATCACAGAATTAAAAGTTTACGAAGATTCACAACTAGTCATAAATTAGATCAACTTTGACTATTAGACGAAAGCTGACAAGTTGCTAACATACAAATGAATGGTGGATGATTTCAAACAATATTTTGTACACATCACTTTCAAGCAAACTCCAAGGTTGGACAATAGAGTAGTTGATGCAATGGCTACTATCGCTTCACTGCTACAAATTCCAGAACAACAGTCGTTACGAGTTTCTGGTAGAGCAACTGTTCTCCCCAGCCTATGACCGTTTCGCATCCCATGTTATCTATGCCCTAACTGGTTCAGACTCTCCATTATACGAAACAATATATGACTATCTTAAAACCAATACCCTACCCATTGACCTATCTCGAAACCAAAAATGCAACTTTATCTAGCAAGCCACCCGTTATACTCTCATTGCTGATACTTTGTACCGTCGAGGTCTAGATGGTACTCTTCTTCGTTGCCTTGATCATAATGAATCTAACTCTGCTTTACAAGAGCTTCACGAAGGTATCTGTGGCACACATTCAAGTGTTCCTACTCTTGCTAAAAAACTTCTATGAATGGGATATTACTGGTCGACAATGGAAAAGGATTCTTATCATTTTGCAAAGAAATGTCCAAAATGCCAAATCCATGGCAATCTTATACATGCACCAGCATAGGAACTGTAGCCATTCACAACATCCTAGCCTTTTTGCCAGTGGGGACTGGACTTAGTCGGTAAAATACATCCTTCATCTTCAAATGGACATAAGTTCATTATCATTGGAACAAAATACTTTACCAAATGGATTGAAGCGGTCCCCATGACCACAGTAACTGGAAAACAAATTGCTTCTTTCATTCTTAATTATCTGATCTGCAGATATGGTATTCCAAGTTCCATCATCACAGATAATGGACGACCTTTCAAAAACTAGGATGTGTGAGAATTATGTGAACGCTTGGTGTGATAGATAGCATGACCATTAAGGGAGGGTATTAGAATATTTAATTATATTTTAGTCACCTATATTTAGTTCCTTGTTCAAGATACAACATCGTTTCTCTACACCTTACTACCCACAGGGGAATGGTCAAGCTAAGGCATCCAACAAAACAATATTGAAAATCCTTAAGAAAACAATAATGATGCAGGAAAAGATTGGCACGTGCAACTCAATCCAGCACTTTGGGCATACAGAACTAGCATCCACACACCTATAGGATCTACGCCATATTCATTGGTGTATGGATCAGAAGCAATTTTACCCCTAGAGGTAGAAATCCCATCTCTCAGAGTATCTTTGAAAGGCCTCATTCCAGGTGAAGAGTATCGAGTCAACTGACTGCAAGAGCTAGAACTTCTAGATGAAAAATGAGAACATGCCTACACTCACCTCAAATCATATTAGCAACGCATGTGCCGAAGCTACAATCACAAAGTCATCCCTAGGATTTTTAAAATTGGTGATCTAGTACTCAAAGAAAATCCTATAAATCAATAGGATCAGGAAAAGAAAGGAAAGATTGAACCTAACTGGTTAGGTCCCTATGTCATCATATCAGCCTATGGATTAGGCGCTTATCAGCTAACAACTTCAGAAGGATATGTGCTCGACGAACCAACTAGCAACATACATTTGAAGAAATACTATACTTAAGTAGTCTAATGCGCAGAAAAGTCAAAAAATAAAAAATTGCAAAAAAAAAAAAAATCAGAAAAAGCAAATAAAAAGGTACAATAAAAACAACTGGTGAAAACGTGGCAATAGGTGCTATTGTGAGAGGATATCTCCTCTATCTATCTATACCCCCGAACTTTTATATCCACAATCAAGCACTACCGGCCATCACCCAACACTTTATCAAAATAATATCATCTAGGATATACTTAGCGTAGTCACTATCCTGGTTTATTCGAATATCATCTCATCATATCCCACCATGGCTTGGTAATCATTGTACATATCCATGTCAGGAGGTAACTTTAGCTAGGGGCAACATTGATCACCATTCCGTTCTAAATCAAAACTTGCAGTAAATTGAGAGCATCATTACAACAAGCAACCAAACAATCATGAGAACAAAACATTGATACACTTAACGATTCAAACACATGATGGATGATTTCTGAAGTATAAAATGTTTGCATTTGGCATAAAGTTTTGACTATTTTTTCACTTGAACTTTTTTGAACTATGGGATCCTCTATATTTTCTCAAAACAGTGCATCAAGCTAGAGAAAGTAATGGGGACTCCAATATTTTTTTAGTTTTCTGTCTGTGACGCGATCACTTGTACTGTGCAAATAATTTCCTCGAGAAGTGATTCAAGGCATATCACTGAAGACATGGTTCCACTTTGCACATACAACTGGTTTAATCTTGTCTATTTATACGCAAGCCGCACTTAGGTCATCTTGGTTCAATTCTACCTCGACGCTTGTGCCATCTTGCAAAATCAAAAATCATGTAAATTTTTCTCAGGTCATTATGGTTCAATTATACCATTATGCTTGTATAAATTTTCAACATATCCCAACAAATCAATGCTCAATGATGATAACCACAAAGAAAGCAAAAACATGTGACTATATAGGAATGACAAACAAAAGAATGAGAATGATCAATTAGTTGCATATCATTTTACAATTAGTTGCATACCGTTTTACAAATAGTTGCACATCATTATCATACATCTCATTTTTAAGATACATCTCACACTATATCATTATCATACATCTCATTTTCAAGATACATCTCACAGCATATCATTATCATACATCTCATTTTCAAGATACACCTCACATCATTATCATTATTGTTATCATTATCATACATCTCATTTTCAAGATACATCTCATACATCATCCATCATGCATCGAATATCAAATCACAGGCATCTATCTAAGCATTGCATCATCATCATAGAATCATCAAGATCATAGAAATAATCATCCATCAAAAACATCACATGTGGATCAAAGAAAACGGTGTCATATATATATATATATATATATCTCAAAAATGATCAAGTACAAAATGTCATGTTCGTTCCAAAGTACAACAAAATGATCAAAATATAATGGAGACAAGGTCTCTTAGGTATGAGTATCTCTCGAGGGTGACGGTCTCGCAGTAGATGCCCCAGCACCTCGATCTCCAAGTGGATCCTGATGAGTAGGACCGGTCACGCCTCTGCTCTCTGTCCTTGAACCAATCTCCCTGGATCAACTGGATCTCATCACCATGAAACTAGGAACTTTGCGCTCCCTGGGAACAAGATCCTCATAATGTCATCGGTAATACGCATCCTCCTTGGTTGTATACTGCATCTCTCTCTTAATGCGTCTCTCATCGAGCCAACGATTGTTGTTCTCTCTAAACTATCTGCTCGTGCCTCCGCTTGACCCAAGCGCTCCAAAATGATATCACGCTTGGCAGTCAACTATGTAATCTGATGTTGATGCACCAACAACTGTGTCTATAGATGCTGCACTGACAATTGTAAGGATCTAATCTGAGCATCCTCACGGTGTGTGGGAATCTGAATCTGCAGGGGTACCTATGTCGTGGTACCCCCTGTCCCTCTCCTTGTCCTCAGCGCTGGTGGGGGTAAAACATCTAACCTCCTCCTCTAGGCTGGCTGCCTAAAATCATCTGTCCCTCCCACAGCTGCTATCACCTCCCCTGCTTGCCCACCACCCTCAACTCCAATCACCAAACCTCCCCTGCCTCTATCCTCCATTGCCCATCGCACTACTCTCTCAACCCGTATCCCTCTATCCCCACTGCCTCCACCTCTATCTCCTCTCCTCCCCTGATCTCCTCTCCCTCTATCTCCACGTCGACCTCAGCCACATTCTCTAGCATCTCCATCGTCATCAAAACCACCATCCCCACCTCCCTGCTCAAACTCCTCTCCCTCCTCTCTCCGTCTCCCTAGCCTCTCGAGCTTCTCATCCTCATCGTCATCAAAAGTGGGAATAATCTCCGTTGGATCTGATATCTTGGCCACTGCATGAGCCACAAACAGCGTTGCAAACTCATCAGTCATCCCTGCATCCACTATCTCGTAGGCATAGTCCCATATCTGGCTGGCTAGGTGCATATACTCCTCAACCGCCACAATGCTATCAATGGTGGGTCCCCACTCTGGCACATCCTGCCTTCGTCGAGCATACAAGCATGCTCTCTATGGTACCCCCTGATGTCATCCATACTACCACAAAACTCGGCTGTGTAGAAATCTCTCAATAACAAAGGGCGTTCACCCTATCAAAAATCGAGACATGTAGACATAAGGCATCTCCATCCCATCCTCTGTTGACACCTTGCAATGCATATACGGTCTCCAGATGTCCATGTCAATATCATCAAGCACTCGTCTCCAATGCTTTAGTTTGCCCAGCTTACGCTGGACAACTATCCCTCTGTATCCATAGGCATAAACACACCCAGCAAGCCTGTCTCTATCTGCAAGTGGCCTCGCTGCGGGAATATGCTCCCATACCCACACCTGTAGCAACGTAACCCCAGTTGATAGACTCCCATATCCCAAGTAAACCACCAGATGCAGGTCCCTGTATAAGTGGGCCAACATAGCAGACCCCCATGCAAATCGGTGACCCTATGTCACCATGTCCTCCAAGACCAACCCCCATCCTACTACCAGTCCCTTCAACCTATGACCGAGACAAAAGAAGCCACCTATAAATCCTACCAACATTGATGATAGAGGAGCATAATCCAAATCAATAAACTCCTGCCATGGGATCTCATACCTGCAAATATGCTCATCATACAAAATCTGGCGAAGAGCCTCTGTCCCACCCTCCTCAGTTTGCTCATATGGTAAAAGTGCACCTAGCATGGGAATCTGCAAAATCCAGTAGCAATCCTCGAGTGTCACTATAATCTCACCTGCCGCCAAATGAAAGGTGTTGGTGTCACTATACCACCTCTCGACCAAAGCTGTCAATAAAACCCGGTTAATGATATACTGAGGTATCTCCAACAAAGAGGATAGTCCACATCTCTCAATAATGTCCTTGTCTGCCCGTGTCAGTCGTGGTATCAAAGACCACGGTCTCGAAAATCGCTCTCGCGACTACACAACCCCAAGTCGCTCCTGTCATATGCAAAACATGTCCAATATCAGTTTCCTCATCCAATCAAAATTTATATCAAAATAAAATTCATATCAACTTGAAACATTGAAAATCTAATCAAGTTCCACATCATATCAATCCATATCAGTATCAGATCATTTCAACTTGAAACACCGCAAATCAAATCAAGTTATCTATCAAATCCATATCAGCTTGAAAAACAACTAAAGTTTCACATCCATATCAGCTTGAAAAATAACTCAAGTTTCACATCCATATCGGCTTGAAAAATAACTCAAGTTTCACAACCATATCAACTCGAAAAACAATTCAAGTTTCCTATTCATATCAACTTGAAACAATGCATATCAAATCAAGTTCATATCAAATCAAATCCATATCAAAATCCATATCAAATCCATATCAACATCAAATCAACATCAACTTGAAACATTTAAAATCAAATCAAGTTATTTATAAAAAATCCAAATCAAAGTACCATATCGGAACTCATATCGGACAATTTATCAAAACAACACAGAGCAGGCACGCAGACTGACTATCGCACCCATCCCAAAAAAAACTGGTAAACACCTACCTATCTTCATTCATCGCATCATCCCTCCCAAAATCCTATTTTCTCCAACATTTTCTTCCCACGCACTAATAACTTTTATTCACACGCTACGCTACTCGCCATGCGCTACCAAATACACCCTAAGCGCTAACATGCACCTATGTGCTACCCTGATCTAGCTTTGTGCCACCTAGAACACCCTATGCGCTAAATTTATCTATCAGCTATCCTAATCCACCCCTGTACTATCGACTTTACTCTATGCGCTAGCCTAATCTACCAATGTGAACCCCTGTCGACACTATGTGCTAGGTCTTACCTATGCGCTCCCCTATACCCACTACGTGCTAGCCTTTTAACTCGCTAAGCTAAATAACTTTGATGCGCTACCCAACCCAACCTGGACGCTACCCTAATTTCTAAAAGTCTACGCGCTACCCCTTTTATCGTATGCGCTAGGGTACAGACCCTACGCGCTAAACCAATAAAATTCGCGTGAAAAATTGGAAAAAATGACCAAAAATGACAAAACGAAAAGCAAAAAGGGGCAAAAATTGATGACTTACCGGTGGTCCATACGTGGCGGGCCTTTGATACCTCTGAACGTGCTTGAATTGATGAGAAGCATGGGGAACCGACATTTTGTCTTTCTCTCCAAATGTCACTTTCTCCAAAGTCAACAAGCACAAATGGTACAAATAAAACCACTTTTTACCTTTTTATAGGGTAAACAAAAATTAGGGTTGCGTGGTGGAACACGTAAATTACTCATGGTCTCACTTCTAACCCTAACCAACATCATTATCGGGAGATGAATCAAATTAACGCATTCAACATAGACAAAATTTTAAAATGCAATAAAATTTATCAAAATCAAATCAAAGTTTCACAATTTTTTATTCATCTCTAGTGGGGGCATTATCAACATCATTTATCAAATCTGGGGTACGACATGAACATCTCGATACATGACATCACACTGATCATGATCAAATTTTGACGACACATCATTTTCTTTGAATCAACATGTGCACACACGTCACTTCAAAGAGGGGCAAAATGTAGACGTATAAAAATGACCATATTCCTAAATGAATATATAATGTTCATTTTAATCTCATTCCTCTATTTAGTTAAATCTAATATAATTAAATCATCCACATTCCTCTATTTAATTAAATAAATCATTTTATTTAATTAAATCCCTTCTCTCTACTTTTAATTAAATTTACATTTAATTAAATAGTTCATCCCAAATAAATAAATCTAATTTATTTAAATTCCCCACTTACAACCAAATTAAAATAAAGCAATTTATTTTAATTAAATCCTATTGTCCCGCACCCACTTGCATTTTCCTACATCTCCCACTCGCCTCCTAACCCTCTTCCTAAATTCTTCTAGAACCCTCCTAATCCTAATCAATTAACCTAAACCCATCAATTATCCCCTTTCCCTAAATTTGAGGAGGTCACTTCTCAAATTTGGAGTAAAGTCTTCCAAAGGCATTAAAGCCTTTATGCCTTCAACAAGCTAACTTGTTGAATACCCCCAAATTTGGAGGGACTCTTACAAATTTGTCCCCAAAGTCTTTCAAACCATTAATGGTCAACTAACCCTTAGTGGCATGGTTAGAGACTTTTTGCCTAACTCAACCCTCATCTAACCCAAGAGTCTCATCAAGCATTCATTGCTTTGACCATGGTTATCCCTTTAACCCTTGCACAAGAGTTTATCCTTTGGGTAAAACCTTTATCTATTGGATAACCCTAACATAACCTTAACCTTTACCCCCTAAGGTAACCACGAGATCTTCTCAAGAATTTAATGCTTCTTACTTCTCCTCTCAAGCAGTCTTATGTTGACAGTTGTCACCATTTCATTGGTGAGAATTGTAAACATGGATTGATAACTTTCAATCCCGACCATTGATTGGATCATTCAATCCTAATCATTCATTGCCCTATTTCTTCTATAAATAGAGCCATCATCCCTCCATTTTAAAAGTCCAAGTCTTTAGCATTACACTTATACTCAATTTTAGCAAGCATTTAGCCTCTCTTTGTAATATAAATAAATCTAATAGTCATTTTAGAGTATTTCTATCATCCTAGATTTAATCATATAACTAGTATATCATGTTAGGATAGTATTTTTACTAACCTTGTCATCCTATCATCTAGTTTATTTCATTTGTTAGAATCATGCATAAATAGGATGCATTCATAGTAAATTTGATCTAAAGCATCCCTCGTTCTTGCATTTGTCATCCCTAGGTCACTTTGCTCAATGATCTGAGAGCAAAGGCATTGGCTTGAGGGACCTTGTGAGATAGAGAACCATGGAACACTCCTTGGGAAGTTGAGCTATTCCTCATAGCTCCATAACTTGCACCAAGAGTCACATGGGTGTGTGGGCAAGTCTTTGAATATTTTCACAATTTAAGTTTCATTGAACCACTTTTCCCGCATACAATTATAAGACATTGGAATTAATTTAATTTATATTTTGTCTTATTTAAATTTTGTTTATTGTAGAATAATTATATCTGAATTTTATTTGGCTTGTTCATGGGCTTTCTAGGGTTAATCCTAGTGGTGGAGGGGTTTCGGACAATTTTTGGGTCAAGTCAGAGTAGGGATGGGTTAAAGTTAATTTTGATGGGGCTTCGAGAGGCAACCCAGTAATCTCAGGTGGTGGATGTGTAGCTTATGATGCGGAAGGTAATGTTTTAATTAAAGGAGCTCAAAGATTGCAGGATGGTACTAACAATGAGGTGGAGGTGCAAGCAACATTGCTTGCGGTCAAGTTGGTTTTCAACCTTAAAATTTTGAAGTTACATTTAAAAGGAGATTCCAAAATTATAGTTGATGCAATTTCGAAGGGTTCCTCTCCATGTTGGTGAATAAGAAAATTCATTTCAATTATTTGCTCAAAGTTACTCTCCTTTTAAGATTTTTGAATTTCTCATATTAATAGGGTAGGGAACGAAGTGGCAGATTTTTTGTCCAATGTTGCATTTGAATTGGACCCTTTTGTGATCCAGTGGTGGGGTAGTGTTGATGAGGAATTACTTTGGTCGACTTAGTTGGCAACTAATGTTATTGGTTTTAATACATGTGGTACTGATGAGAGTGTACTTGCTACCGAATTAAATGTAGTGTTCTTGGAGAATGATTTCTTTGGAAGGGTGACAATGCAACATTAGTAATGTGCATTTATGAGATGGATTGATTGTGCAATGGTAGGTTGGTGTAATCCTTTTCTTTCCCTTTCTCGATGTTTCTATGGAGATAATTGTGGAAGGAAGGAGTCTATGAGAAAAGGTATGAGGTGGTGCCACTATAGTTGTAGAGAGATGGAAGCAAATTTCACACTTAAGTTGAGAAAATAGTTATGCCCATTTCTTGGCTCTATTTCAGATACAAGATTGAATGGAATGTTCTTGTTCAAGAATGAGAACTTGGTTAAATGTGTGCAATTGATTTTGGGTTATTCTTTTGGCGACTTAAGGCACAGGTATCGAACAAATATGGATGTCTACTCCCTGATAATGGTGTGGGGGATGGATTAGGGAGATTCAGTGGAGGTTGTGAGGGGGGTTATGGAAACAACTATACACCACGACTACTTGGAAGGCATGGAGTCAATCTTGGAATGGGCAATCCCTCATGTTGGGTTCGATGTTCGGGAGGGCATAAAAAATTTAAATCATGAAGTGTTTGAGAAACACATTGATTTTGTGAGATGGTTGGAAGGTCCTTTCAAAGCCCATTGCAGAGAGGAGGCTCGTCAGGGATGAGAGGCACTGAAGGCCTAAGTGTGGGTGGTGGAGATTGAGGTTGAATTGCAGAGAGTGGAGGAGGAAGTGGGCCTTGCAAAACCTAGAGTTAGATGACAGAGAAAGAGGAAGGTAGCGGCCATTCAAGCTAGAGAAAGGCATAGGTAGCTTTGTTTAGTAATCTTGCTTTTTCTACTATGTTTAATGCTTCTTGGGGTCAAACTCTAGCTTTCATCTTTCATCACAAACAGTTAAGTTGTATGGTAGACTGCTTAGATATCTTTCATAGCTTAGATGGATAGAAAATTGGTTTTTTGAGCATTTTTTTGGTGCTCAGAATAGTGGCTCAAGTGGTTTTGGTAGGGTGGTTTGTCAAGTGGTGTTGGTAGGTTGCTTGGCTAGTTTAGAGGATGGTCGGTATCTATTTTTTTTGGATGGACTTTAATCTTGCAAGGATGTAAATATTTTTATTTTAATAAAAAGAAACCCTTATTATTGATCAAAAAAATCTATTTGAATTTTATTTTCATTTACATAATAAAATAAATTTCAACTTTAAACCTAAATTAAACATTTATAGTGAGAGAGAAAGAGAGAGAGAGACGACAACTAACTTTTGATTGCTCATTTAATGTCAATAATTCAAGGATAGAATGTGTCCTTGGGGAGTTATACTGAGGGCAGCACGTCATTTGATCTCTCTCTCTCTCTCTATATATATATATATATATATATATATATATATATCATTGTGTGTATCTCTCTATATCTCTCTCTTTCTCTTTCAATATGTGTGTATCTCTCCCTACTTCTCTCACCCTCAATCCATCTCTATTTGGCTATCTTGAGTTCTCTCTATTTGTCCATTTTCTTTATCTCTCTCTCTCCCTCTCTGTATCTCCTTAGACCTCCATCTCTCTAAATTTATCTCACTATATATTTATATCTCTATATCTCTCCATCTTCCTTTATAGATCTCTAAATCTCTTATATCTTCTTCTCCCCCCGTATCTCTAAACATGCATCCATCTATCCATCCATGTCTCTTCCCCCTCTCTCTCTTTCTCCCTCTTTTTAGACCTCTATATCTACATATAATTTCCTTTTGATATATATCCCTCCCTATCACTTCTTTCATTTATCACTTTATATCTATCTAGTTATCTCTATCTCTCTTTACCACTATATCTCTCCCTATCTCTATATATCACTTCCTATCTCTACATTTATCTTTCTATTTCTCCCTTTCTCTTTTTCTATTTATTTTTCTCTTCCACCTCTATCTATTCCTCCCTATCTCTCATTATCTCCATATCTCTCTCCTTCTCTCCATCTTCCTCTCCTTAATCTCTATCTCTATCTCTATCTCTATCTCTATCTCTATCTCTATCTCTATCTCTATCTCTATCTTTGTTTGTCTCTGTCTCTATCTCTATCTCTGTCTCTATCTCTGTCTGTCTCTGCCTCTGTCTCTATCTCTATCTTTGTCTTTGTCTCTACCTCTGTCCCTGTCTTTGTCTCTATCTTTATCTCTATCTCTTTATTATCTCTCCCTTGCTCAAACATAGCATGAGCTTGTTGGTAATGAAACTTGACTATCTTATCAGTTTAGAGGTTTTGTTTCCGTTATGATTGGATCCTTGTAAGTGGATGCATAGTTAATTTGAATTTATCACTTCTCCATTGAGACCCTTGTTGCACAAACAACATCATGGCCTACCAATTGACCTCATGTACTACTCAAATCTATGCAAAAAGTAGACCGAATTTTCCCTAATCGACCTTTCACACTTCTTTGGCATACCCTTGCACACCAGCGTGCAATTGCTAGTTTTATTTTATATTCATTCATAAAAAAAATGGATTTTATGTAGAGATACTTTCAATCCCCTATAATTAATAATATTAGATTGAGGCAATTACAAAGTTAACTAATTGCATGATGGAGATAAACAAAAATGATTGATCAGTTGAACTCAAAGTGAGTAGTAGTTGAGAGGAGTAAGTGAAGATATAATTAACATTACATAATTAAATATTATTTGATTGAGTGCATGAGAGAGAAAATAAATAAAATGTTTTTGTGTTAATTAATTTTTTTAATTAATTGAAATAAAAGTAAAATGTGATCCATCAAAATTAAATAAATTGTTAAATTATAATGTTTTTATTTTTTTGCTTGGTAATGGACTGAAGCTAAATAGCTTTTGACTGGAGCTATGAACCAGTGAGATCGCATTTTTGAGGGATCTCATCCTCATATTTTCTTCGCAAAAACATTCTTATATCTCCTTGTGTCATCCTTGTCTTCCATGCTCGGGCATTACCTTATCTCTCCATTGCCTATGTGTGGGACACATGGGCCTTGAGCAAACTCGAACCCAAGACCTCCCAAGTAGGAGACTCGTAGCTGATTGTTGTGTTGTGGGATCATCCCCATTAAATTATAATGTATTAAATTAATTAAATTTAATATTTAATCAACTTTACTAATTAAGATTTAAATATTTAATCAAATTTGTTTGAATATGTACATTAAATTTAAAACATACATCAACATATTTTAAAATAATCTAAAAGTAGCATACCTATCTTCAGAGGAATATAGGTAAAGTACACCAAAAGATATCATGTTTGTTCATTATCCCACTTAAAATTTTATTTTATTATTAATTATAATTAATATTAAATTATTATTATTTTGTAGTAATACATTTCTATTTAACTCCTGACCGAAACAAAAATCTATTAGCCTACATTTTTTTATGTTTGGTAATGGGCTGAAGCCAAATCGCTTTTGATTAGAGTTTTGAACCAGTGAAACCACATGTTTGAGGGGCCTCATCCTCATATTTGTTTGGCATTAACACCCTTATATCTCCTTGTGTTGTCATGTCTTCTACGCCTAGGCATCACCTTATCTATCCATTACATGTGTGTGGGGACACATGGGACTCGAGCAAATTCAAACCCAAGACCTCCCATGTAGGAGGCTCGCAACTAACCGTTGCATTGTGGGGTCATCCCCCAAAATCTATTAGCCTACATTATTATTATTTTATAATATAATAATTATTATTTTTATATTCATTCGTAAAAAGTGGATTTTATGTAGGGATACTTTCAATCCCCTATAATTAATAACTTTAGATTGAGATAATTATGAAGTTAACTTATTACATGATGGAGATAAACAAAATTGATTAGTTAAACTGAAAGTGAGTGGTAGTTGAGAGGTGCAAGTAAAGATATAATTAACATTAAATAATTAAAAATTATTTAATTAAATGCATGTGAGAGAAAAGAAATAAAATGCATTTTTTTTGTTTTTCATGCATTTAAGTATCACAAGCACGTCAAATTTAATGCTTCTATTTTTTATTAGCAAATGCTTTTGCATCCATTATGTGAGTATAATACGCCTTCAACGTAATGAATCCATTGCATTTAATTATTTCTATCCGTTCAGCCTATTATCACACATAAATAAAAAAATTGAACAAAAATTCTATTATTTATATTTATTTTTTATTTTAAATAATTATTAAAATATCATTTTTCTTTTCTAAATTGGTTCATATTGCAAATAGTTAGTTCAAAATTCCATTTTTCCTTTCTTTAAATTACATATTGTAATGTATTATATTTATTATATCAAATGTCAAATAGCATTAAATTCTCGTATGAAATGTTTACTATCGTATATGTCATAAATTTTGACTTTATTGTATATTCTATTAAAAGCATATCTAATTGAATATCCAAAATCTTATTCAAAGATATTGTTTGGCCTTGTTTTTCTATTAAATAACTTCTATGTAATAACTTGATAAAGACAAGGAAGATAGTAATAAAATTACAAAAATGATAAGCAATCTATATCTAACGAATCTTTTGAGGAAATTTTCTAGCTAGTGACTACTATGTTTTTTATTAGCTTTTCTTTCTACATTTTGTTTAGTGCGGGATTTAACTATACCAAAGAGATTTCTCTATAAAATAAATAGTGAAAAAAAGAAAGGAAAATATGTGATCATTCTATGTAGGATGATTATGCAATGAGCTTTAATTAGTTGTTTTCAATTCATCTTTTACATTATTCAAAATGATTAAACCGTTTGTTTGGATCTAGCGACCATTCGTCTTCGGGAATATATTTGCTTTTATAAATCATAAGGTGTTATTTTATATTGAACAAAATAATGATATATAGAATACGTCGTAACAAAATAGTTTCTATATAAAGAGGAATAAAATATTCTAGCTCAAGATAGTCACCTAGTATTAGCAACAAACAAAGAACATAACAAAAGAATTATTTTGCAATGTGAAAATAGATTACATACCTAATGAGTTGAAGTTGCCTTGTGTCTACTAAAAGAAGGAAAAATAAAATAGATGAACCTTCCTCGATAGTAGCGGATAGAGGATCTTAGATCTCAAGTGTGTTGTATCTCCATATATCTATAATTAAAATCAAAAAAAGCTTTGGATATATTATTTCTTAAATATTTATTTTTTTCTTAAAAAAAGCGTTTAAATTAACCATGATCCTAGAATATTTATTTATTGGAGATGATATGTGGCAAATAAATAGAGTTTTTTTCATGAATTGCATTGAAATGGTGCACTGATTTCTCTCAAGTTTGCTTCACCGAGTTTCATATGTTGAAGTTGCTCTATCTTGGGTAATATATGTTGTAATCTTAACTATATGATATACTTTCTATATTTGAAGATTATGTGGGTTTATAAGAATTTGCAATACATATAGGTGCTTGTTGTAAACATTCAATATCAAGCTTATCTCTGTAGATTTTAAATTTATCTAATTTTATCATTCTCTTTATCTAAGTTGACGAGGTTCATGGTGTCTCATAGTCATCTTTATTGTCAAACTCTTAGTACAATATCATGTACAATATCATTGATCATTGCAATGATATCATGAAACTTACCTTAACTTTTTTTATTTGTCTAGGTTTCTTTCTTAGTCATTTCTTGCAAATAATGTAGTTTAATGAACCAAAGTACTGCATGATGGCAATTAGTAGAGTTGAATCTTTAGCTATACTGGTATCCTTTCCTACATTTGATATGTTTTTCTATGCATTTGTGTCATTTATTGGCTAAAACTACATGAGTTCACATGTGGCTAGAATTGGATTGATCGATTATTTATTAAGTGACAACTTTCTTACGTTGTCTAAAGTTATCAAATTCTAATATGTTGCTACAATCAAGGATTTTGTCACTATTGTACTCAAAATTTTGGTTGAAATTATTTCCCTAACTTTTACTTCCCTTTTATTTGTTTCTCTAGTTTTTATATCTAGTTTGCATTTTTCCTAGATTGTGAAATTTGTGTTCTAACTAATATATTGCCACATCCATCTCAACATATTCTAAACTAGTTGTTATTAATAGTAGGACTTCTAATCTTTCTTGAAATGAAGTTGACCTTATATTTCGTTTGATCGTTTTAGGACATTTGTTTGAGCATTCCTTTTTAATCATAATTTTGGGAAAAACTACACAAAATGGAAATAAATAGTAACCATTTGTGAGGCAGAAAAATGAAGTTATGTCTTGGCATAAGTATTATACGGGGAAGTTAAAATTTATTTTTAAAATGAAACCTTGAATTAATTGTAGTTTGGCATTTGACTACACGATTGAACATTTACCACAAGACTTTTCAAGATACGAAATTTCTTTTTAACCCTCATTTGTAAAAATTGTTTAGTTGGAAGAAATCGGCCTTATCAAGAGTAGTTAATTTTTTTTCAATATTCTTGATATTGGAAAGTTGTGGAGTGAAATTTATTCTCTAGGTAAAACACTCTCTTCATCAAATTTGATTGTGTTCATTTTTTTTTTATCGGTAATTTTGTGATTTTATTTATTTAAAATAGAAACTTTACAATTAACTCTCCATACATTCTAACAGTCCCAAACCACCATCCAAAAAACCACCTTTACAAACCATCATCTAAACCCCCTATATTCCCAATCATTAACCATCATTGTATCATCAAACAAATTAAGCAACTTGAGCATCCAAAAATGGCTCGTAACAGTCTTAAACAAGAAAATTTAAGTAATAAAACAGTTCAAACAAGACCTACAATGGACCAAATAATAGGGGATTAACCCCCGAGACATAAAAAATGGTAAAAAACTCCAGGAAATAGCTAACCAGATGAGGAGAAAGGGTCCACCCAACTCCATTTTCTCGCTTGGCCTCCATCAATAACACTCGTACCCACGTCCTTAAGAGCTCTGGCCTCCTCAATGGCACCTTGCAACTCCACATCCACCTCCACCATATCCACAAACACCTTCAAGGCCTCCCATCTAATTTGTGCCTCCTCTCTAAAGCGAGCATGCATTCGGTTGTCCCACCACCTCAAAAAAGGAGTGTAATGTTGCTCTAATTTATAGTGAAAATTCACAATGCCTTCGCACAAATCAAACCCTTTGTGAGGGACCGCCCATTTGAAAATGGAGGCAAGGTTTAAATTGTAATCTTCTGGAATAATTGCACTCACCACCCTCTTTACCTACTCCAAAGAATGATCCAATTCCAACCCCCATGCAACAATTAGGGAGTATGCATCCATATTCGTTATGTAGTGGTAATCTACAATCCCAATTCTCTCCCCCATTAATCTTTGGATGTTTTTCATCAACAATTAGTCTCTATGAAGAAACATCCTTTTCAACCTCCTTTCCGTGAATGGTCCAAAGAAAGGGTAGAGTTGTTTCTTGGTCTTGAGCGTGAAGTTAGCTTCCATTTCTACCAAAAACACTACAAGTTCACCACCACCTCGAACTAGAGTTATTGTGCACGCTTTCAACATAAAAAGAGAGGAAGAGAATCTTTTTTTTTTTTTTTTTAAAACAACAACTGGAAAGGCCATTTAAGGCAACATTGGAATGATCTCAAAGTGCCGCCTTTCTAGTCCGATGTGATAGTGTGCATGTCTCCCAATGAACTAAAAAGAGTTGGCATTAAAGGCTCATACTTCTCCAGGAGTGGGAGCATTCAAACGGATCACTTTCGCGCATTCCCCATTAATGCACCACCCCTGACATTAAATGAAAAATCAGGACATACAATAGTGATGGTACATCTCCAAATCACTAAAATTTGAATTGAAAGATCCAGCTAGGCATCCCAATGTGTTTCTTCATCTGTGAACCCCGACTACTTGGTTACAAAATTGTCCAACTCCCAAGCCGCATTCGACAAGTAATCTACCACCCCATTCCCAACCCGCAAAATGTGTGAAATTCAGAAGTCTAGGAAGGTTTTTTAATTTTGAACAAATGATAGAAACAAACTTACTGATTCATAAACACGAAGAAGACCCCTTAAAAATTGCATCCAAAACTACTTGGGAACCTCCTTCTAAATGGACCTTTGGATCCTTCAAATTCCTTGTCAGTTCTATCGCAAGTAAAGCTGCTTGATCTTCCACTTCATTATTTGTTCCATCTTGTAGAAGTTGGGCACCTTTAAATAGACTTTGACCATCATCATTGCATGCAACACATCATGCACCTGAAATACCCGGATTACCTTTCGAAGCTCCATCAAAATTAATTTTGATTCACCCTTGCTCCGGTTTAGTCCAAACATAATTTGAAACCCTCACATCTCTAAGACTAATCTTAACCTGCCCATGAATGGGCCTAAACTTCAAAAGAGGCCAACTAGCCTGAATTATCTTATTTGCCATATTAAAGGGTTTCTCAGGGTATTTGTGGCTACTCGTGGACATAGAAATGACTTCTGAGATCGCCCTTTCTACTATGTCGCATAACCTCTCCACTGATTCTTCTTTATCTTGAAACATTCATCTATTTCTTTCTTTCCAAATCTCCCACACAACCATTAAGGGCGATACAGATTAGATACATGATTAGACTGATTGGACCTTCTCCTCAAACCAAGTTTTAAATAAATCAATTACCTTAGTGGGCAATGCAATTTTCCGAGAAAGTTTTTGAATCAAAATAGTCCAAATGTTATGTGCCACCCTACATTGTAGCAAAAGGTGGTCTAGTGATTCACTCTCCTCCTTACACATCATACACTGAAAGGCTCCGTTAAATCCCAATTTGCTTAGTCTATCACCAGTTAAGATTCGCTCCTTTAGAACCAACCAAGCAAAAACCCCTGCTTCCATCTTAAAGCATCCTTCTTATCTCAGAGGTATGGTCTATATTCATTCAAAATATTTTTAAATCTGATTAGCTGGTTAGTAGACAATGGAAGGGTCCTAGCATCCTTCCACTTCCATGCATCCACTCCATTCCTTCTAAGGTAAACCAAATAATTGCAAACCTTGGATCCCCAATGTTGCTCCACCACCTTCTTAATATCCTCTACATCATCTTGCAAAAAAAAGTTGGCTTACCCTCCTAAGAATCTTTCAAAAAATTAGCTTTCTCTCCATTATCCAACTGTCAAGTAAGGTGCTTAGTGATCACTTTCTTGCACGAGACCAAGAAGTTCCAAATAACCGATCCTCTAGGCAAATCCTGGATAGTGAAAATTCTTTCTCTGTGATGTGAGTCCAAATATTTATGTGAATCTAAACCCACCTTTGATTAGGATTCAAATACATTTGCCAAATAAGCTTCGTGCCCATAGCTCCAATTATGCAATCCCACACCACTCGACTCTTTTGGCTAACAAAGTTTGTCCCAAGCCACCAAAGGAATTTTGTCTTGATCACTTTTACCATTCCAAAAGAATTTCCTCATTCGTTGATTTATAATTTTGACAACTTTCTCAGGGATTTTCATACACATCATTGAATAAATGGGAATGGCAGATAACATCAATTTAAGCATCAGAAGAGTGCCCTCTGACGAAAGCCACTTACTCAAGTCCATCCCTCTAGTTTATTTACACAATAGTCTACCAGTCTATGCCACAAGTCAATTTTGTTAATACCTCCAAAGAGGGGAGTACCCAGGAATCTACTCAGAGGCCTACCTGCTTTGACCCCGAGGATTCTCACAATCTCTCTTTGTCACTCTAAAGGTGTGTTAAAGAAAAAGATATCAGATTTAGCCCAATTAAGATATTGTCTTGAAGCCCCACAAAAAGAGGCTAAAGCCTTCTTAATTGTACAAGCTTTGTTGAGTGAAGCATCCCCAAAGAGGATAGTATCATTTGCAAACTATTGATGAGTGGAAGGTGCCACCCCCTCCGCAATGCGTATACCCTTTCATTTATCACTATTCCTCAAATTCTAAATAAGCCTCGTCAAAGCCTTTGCCAGTATAGTGAAAAGAAATGGAGACAAAGGATCCCCCTGCCTGAGCCCGCATGATGACTGGAAGAATCCTTGTGGACTTCCATTAACTAAAATTGAAAATCAAGGTCTATCAATGCAAGCATTCATCCAATTCAAAAAAGATTCAACAAACCCGAAACTTTTCATTACCTGTAACAAAAAAGATCTATCTACCATATCATAGGCTTTCCTGATATCTAATTAAATCATCATTCGATCTACCTTTGCTTTCCTCACAGTGTGGATTGCTTCATGAGAAATAATAATACTCTCCACAATTGATCTACCAGGAACAAAACCACTCTACTATTTTGATATGATTGACTTCAAGATTGGTTTTATCCTATTCATGATGACCTTTGTGATCACTTTATATAGTGTGTTACATAGGGATATAGGATGAAAATCACCAAAGATCTCAACTTTCTCAACTTTAGGGATGAGAGAAATGAAAGTGCAATTTAATTCCTTGGCCACACAAGCACTTACCCTAGAATCGTCTACCACTTCAAGAACTTCTTGACCCACTACATCCCAAAAATATTAAAAAAAGAAAGCAGGGAAACCATCTAGACTTGGAGCTTCATATCCAGGCATTGAGAACATAGTTGCCTTTAGCTCCTCCAAACTGATTGGTTTACCCATGGCCTAATTTTGTCTCTTAGTAATAAGCTGAGGTATATGAGTCAACAACATCTCCTGCTTCTGAATATTCACCTCCTCATTCTGCTTCTAAAGCTCTTGAAAGAAGTCCACTGCCTCTTTATTGATATCTTTCACTAATTCCAACACTATGTTATTCTTTGCCCTTGTAGTCGTTATCTTATTCAAAGATCTTCACACTTTGATGGAATTGTGAAAGAATTTAGTGTTATGATCTCATTGTTTCAACCAGCACTCCCATGATTTGTACTTCCAAAACAACTCTTCCCTAGCTAGAATTTCAACATATTTGCTTGTCAATAGCTTTTCCTTGGCATAGGATTTTGCATTCGTACCATTATTCATATTGGTCTCCTGAATCACACCTAGATCCAACTCCAAAGCAACCTTATCAAAAAAGATATTTCATGTAATATGGTGAAAAGGGATGAGGGGAGATCAAGTGGAAAGCTTTACTCCCTTCAAAAGAGGGATGAAAGTTTCACAAAGGATCCCCTTCAACTCTTCGCACATATTACATTTAAAAGAGGGGGTTGAGTTCACTATATCCAAGCCCAATGGGAAGGAATTGGATACTAAGTGAATTGTAGGGGATTTGAAATATATTAGGAAAGTAAATTAACCTTCTTTTAAAATAGACTAGTTGAATTAAGCAATTTGAGACTAAGTGTGGAAATGACAAAGAAACGATTATATCTTGAGATAGAGATGTAGGATGAAGCTGTGCACCTGGAATTAGCAATAGAATGTCGAGGTGAAGGTTCCCTGTAAATTTGAGCAAAAGTTGCAGGGACCAGGTTGAAGTTGCACCTGGTCCTCCAAAACATTCGCGCGTAGAAAAGGTTTTTTTTGTCTCTGAAAATGAAGCCTAAACCTGCAATTATAGTTGTGTACCTACAACATACACACATAAAAGAGAGGAAAATGTTGTTGGGATTGGGGATTTTCCTTGAGGTCAAACCTCATTTTGGAATTAACCAAGTGATTGAAAAATGCTACAAGTAAATGAAAGGAAATGTCTGAAGTAAAATCTACCTCAAGAAGGGGATGTAATTGAAAATCTTGCTTGAAAGGATATGTGAATTAGGATATCTTGAGTGTTGATAGATATATCCTCTTCAATGGTTGAATCCTTGACTTGAATGCAACACCTAGCCTTAAAAAGAGAATTGAAATGCTCAATGTTTGAATGAATGCTTGAATGCTTCGTGATCAGCTTATTATTGCTTTGCTTGTGCAATTTTGCTTATTGAACTTCGCTTATTTTTGCTTATGAAAATAGGAGGGGAAGTGCTCCTTATATACCTACCAATTAGGGGTGTTTAGGTATTTTCCCATCTTAGGTCAACATAGGAAAACTTTTCCCACTCAACAATTGATAATCCCAATGCAAGATAGGACCAAAGGGGGCACAAAATAGGACTAGGACAAGGGTGCCATGCCCCTATCCTAAGAGGATAGGGGTGCCACGCCCCTGTCCTGCCCTAATTTAGGACAGGGAGTGACAGTAGGCAATGCAACATGATGGAAAATGCAAGTTTCGGATGGCATGAGCATGTTTCGGGTCTCCAATCATTCTTAGGGATTCGTCCACTAATGCAAAGACCCAAATGCAGTCGAAAATTGAAAGGGTCACAATTTTATGACGCTACATTTCCAAATTTATCTCTATTCCATTCTTTCAATTTCTCTTTCAGAAACAATAGCTTTTTGAAGAAAATAAAAGCTTGAGTTCTCACAATCCTAGGGGCCTCATCCCACCACTGCTTTAATAGATCTAGCAGGCATCTATCTCAAAGCCACATCTTCTCAAACTTAAATGGAAATCTGAGAGGTGCTTTATCCAACACCACAAGAAGTTCCACAAGAAAGTGATCAGAGGCAATAATTGCCTTAACAACAACTTGAAACAATAATGATTTATGGTTCCATTCCCCCCCCATAAAGAAACCATCCTTGATTTCTCAGCAATGTGCTCTGGTCCCCATCTACCATTTATCTAACTAAAGGCATCATCCCTGGTTTTGATTTCCTTCAAACCATTGGACACAAAGAAATTTAGGAACTCCACCTACGAGATTCTAAAGCCCACCCTTCCTCCGACTTTATCACCCAATTCCAAAGTTGCATTAAAATATCCACCCAATATGATCATCTCATCTACCAAATTTTGTAGTATCAGAGATAATTGTCGCCAAACATCTGGTTGGAGATGAGCCTTAGTAGGGCCATATATGTTTAAGATAAAGAAATCACAATTTAATATGAAATAATGCACCTTACAGAGTTTCCAGAATTGAGCATTAATTAGTTCTTCCACATTTAGGGAAGTCAGGTTCCAAAGGATCCCAAGACCCCCCATAGAGCCATTTACTTCTGAGAATATCCCTGCCCATGATCGCCAATACCTTAACCAAGTGCCTATATCTTCCAGCTTCAATTTCATTTCCTATAAAAGTACTCGGCTTCATTTGATCAAAATCATGTTTGATCAAACAACACTTGTCAGAGGAATTGCAACCCTTGACATTCCAGCTTATGATTTTCATTTTCCTTCAAGAAGGGTGGACCCATTCCCTATTGGTAGTTTTCACTGAACCTTAGCACAACATGCCATTGCTAGTTGAACTCTGTTAGGCTTGCACCCCCTAGACTTCTTCTCCCCCAAACATGATTTCAAAACCTGTGAATCTGATTGATCAATAGTATGAACTCCCATTATGCCCTCCTCCTCCTAAATTACCCATTCATCTTCATCATCTTCCTAGTATGTATCATCAGAATCATTATTGGTCTCACTTGGGGTCCCTCCTCCTCATCCTCCTTCGCACCAATAACCTCATGGTCATTGTTACTTATAGTATGAGCCTTGTTTTGATCTTTCTTAGAGGCTTTCAATGCTTCCATGACTTTTGCAACCTTATAAAGGGAATCTCCCACCAGTTGAGATGCTTCTACTTTTCTTATGATAAGACCAACCCCTGATCTCAAAATCCCTTCACCATTAGGGTCTGGTTGGATTCCCCTGATGATCCTATTAGTGAAGGTAAGATCAAAAGAGGTCGAGGCACCCTCCTCCGTTTTATTTCCCTGGGTAGTATTAATCACCCCCTCCTCCAAATTATATCCTTTGGTAGTGTTAACCACCACCGTCTCAACCTAAGCTACATCCCTCACCTCATTACCATCCATTGCCTTACCCTTTTGGTTGACCAGGCACACATCAGCCAAGTGACCATTCCTCTTGCAAAGTTTGCAATGTTCCATCTTTTCCTCAATCTCAATCTGTTGACTCCAGCAACCCTCATTAGTATTAATTTCAATAATGGATGGTAAAGGAAAGTGTGGTTTCCATCCAATACAGATGCGGGCATACATGCTAAACTCCTTCTCTTCAATGGCTTCATTTGATTTAATGTAAAACCCCAATTTATTGCCAATAGTACTAAATGTCTCCTCATTCTAGTATTCCCGAGGAAGATTATAGATCCTCAACTAGATCGAAACCTCCTCGAGATGGGATTTCAATGGATTAAAGTTTGGCTCCCATTCCTTCACATACAAACCCTTACCGCCCATAAAAAAGGGGCCATTATTGAAAACCCAGTTTTTGCTAGATTCATCCTCCGCTATGCCTAGGAAGAAACCATTCGGCATGGTTTTAATCTCCATCTTGAAAGGATAGTTTTTTTCACACCACTACTTCACTCGACTAAGCACGGGCCAATCCCCAATCCATTTCATAAAAAACCCTCTAGCTTTCAAAAAAGAAACTAAGTCACTCCAACTACTATTGTTAAAAAAAAGGACAATTTATTGGCTTCAGGGAAAGATTGCAACTCTTTCTCCTTCTCCACACTGGTAATCTTCTTTGGTTGCCATTCCTTATCATGGACCCACTTACAGTTTGACTTCTAGCTAGTTGGATCCCCATTTAAATCCTTGAAAGCCCCAAAAGAGTCATTTCTACGCCAGTAGAAACCCTTGTATCTACCATGTTTATTTTCCAACTGCGTCTGGGAGGAAAACTAAAACTCGTTTTGACCCTCCCAAACCCATTTAGGTTTCGACCACGGCCTGAAAGCTGCCTGAGCATAGACTCTAGGTTGTTCCTTCTGCCTGAAATCCCTAAACTCCTTGGTTGCAGACTGAGTCTTCTCCTAGATGCCATCTGATTGTGTTCAAGTTTGATTTTATTTCTCCATTGACATATAGATTTCATATTGTTTTGGGCTATTTTCGATCTATGATGAATATTCATTTTGTTGAAGCCTTTCTTTTTGTTAGACAATTGTTAATGTTACATGGTCAAAATTATAAACTTTGGGTTTATAGTATTTTAGTATTGTTGCATGAATTTACGAAATAATCAAGTCTAATATAATAGAATAATTTTACTTTATTATTTTTGAAAATTTATTTATTCATCTTTAGCTCCTTTGATGCAAATATCTACAAGGTCATCTGCAATAGACAAATATATTTCTAATGATTATATTACCAATAATACTCTAGATTTTTACATGTAAGCAAATGGGTTTTCTATCAAAAAACATAATACCAAATGCTTTTTTTATATTTTCTACTCTAAACTAACCACACTATTAGGAGGAACTTTATGTATCACATCTCTAATTGTTGTAATGGTGAAACTTCCATACACATACCAATTTCCATTTTTATTGAAGGCCTTATTTGATGGAATTTATAAATGGTGTATTATTTTATTTTTACATATATAAATCAACTAGGTGAAAATGGAAAAAGGCAACAAACATTTCATCCAACAAAGCATCAACATCTTTGGAAATGTATTATGTCTTAATGTTTAATGATTTGATTATTTTTATTCTTTGTTGTTTAGGACTTGTGGAGCGAGCCATCATTCCTCCCTGAGGTAGGACATAATTTGAACTCTATTTAATCACTTTTTAGGATGTCCATCCATGGGAACTAGGTATTATATCCTATTATTGTATTATCAAGTGATGGATTTGATTGATCCTACATTAGTTTGTACTTGTTGGCTTTAGTGTCAATAATAGTTAAGAAATTGTTGTAGTTCCTAATGTCTCGATCTTAATTGAGAATTGTTGGCACCCCTTCAAATTCAATTATAACAAAGTGCAAAAATAGAGTAGACAAACTAATCCTTCCCAACCTTTAGAACAAAGGCTTTACGTATCATATAGATATTGGGGGAAGGCTAATTGCTGAGCAAAACTGTTGAAGGGACTTTCGTCAGCCTCCACATTTGGTTATAGTGGGTTGGAACACTTGGCAATAAAGTCATTTCCCACTTAGGTTGTTCCCCTCACACCGGTTGTTTAAATGGCTTTAAGAGTTATTAGCTCCTCGGAAGGGAAAACCTGCTAAAGGTTTTAAGTGCTTGAAATAAGGAAAGCATAAGAGTGGTTTGGCTTTTTGGTCACCCAGTTAAGGGGAGAGCATATACCTTCCACTTTCGAGATAGGGCAATCAAGTTCTTTTTATCCTTTCAATCCAGTGATTTGCTAAAGTCTATTTGGAGATGTTGCTCCAAAAAAGCATGGTATTAGTTTTAACCTTTCATAGAAAAGTGTGTATTTCCAAATAAATAAGCTTGGTCAACAAAATTAAAGTTGATAGGGGAAAGTTTTCCCTCTTTGATTTGCACAAAATAAAGATGAGATTCTTTTACTTTTGCAATGATTTGAGATTGATCCTTTTAGACACCAAAGGAAGGTGAGGTTCGTTTTAAGCTTTGCAGAAAGTAAGTTTGTTTGTTCTTTTTAGAGCCCCAAATGAAATGTTTTCCCTAAAGGTTTGTTTCGTTATTCTTTTTACCATGCAATAAGGAAAAGATGAAGTTTTGTTTTTAAAACACCAAAAAGGAAGGCATGAAGTTCATTTTATGCATCCAAATGAAATGATGAGATTTATTTTAACTTTTGCAAAAAGGAGAGAGTTCTTTTTAACCAACTTTTGTTGAAAGAAAGTAAAAAAAGAAACTTAAAGACTCTAAACTAACTCCTTCCCCTGCACAAAAAAGATTAGAACTTGCACACAGTCAGTGAACAAATGTTAGTGTGGGCTTACACAAGCCTAAATTCTGATCTTGGTTACAAATTTTACAATCCTAATCCTGAAATGCCCTGAAATTTGACTGTCTGAAATTTGGAGGATCTTCCAAAAACTAGATTTTGCATTATAACTCCTAGAGGTTTGAAACCCCTCTCAAACATCCTGACAATATATATGGAATATAACTTAAAGTATTATATTCCATATATATTCTGCCTCCCACAAGCCTAATTTTTGACTCTGTAATAAATTTTTGCCTCTATCAGATCTATGCGCTAAAGTTCGGCCTGAGTGCGCTACAAAAAGGAATGGATGCATTGGCAAACAGACCGGATGCACTAAGCTGTTGCTTTGATGCGCTAAAATAGTGCTCCTATGCGTTTGACAAGTAGAAAATTGTATGCGCTAAAAAGAAGATCATATGCGTGGAAAGATGGTTTCTATGCACTAATATGTGCCATGGATGCGCTAAAGAAAGTTTCGGATGTGCTATTCTGGTGTTTTAGTGTGATTGTTGTCTTCTACCTGCATGAAAAATGATGTTATTTTTGTGGTGTCAGCCTACAAGAAGAGAAAACAATTCAAACACACACATGAAACATTTCATTAGAGGTTAGAAATACAAACAAAGCAAGTTAAATGAATCTAAACTCTTTAAAATCGTTCCATGTTCCTCTATCTCCAAGGATCTTCAAGATTCAAGGTGGCTCTTAGCTTGGAAGAGCACTTGATTCTTTAAGATGACAACCTAAAGAATGAGATTTATGATTCTAAGATCTAAATGGAATGCAACCAAGATCCTAGTGATGAATTAGATATGAAACTAGATGATGATAGGATGCAAGATATTGATATGAAGCTTAAACTAGTATGAAAATGATACTAAGATGAAGCTAACATGATATGAGATTAACATGATATATCTAAGATTATAATGCTATCAAAATGATCTAAAATGCACTATTCCATCAAATAGAGATAATATGCTTAATGTTATGAGACTATAAGTTTGATGCACAAAGACTTGATTGTTTTGAAGAAGGAACGAGCTCTATTTATAGGGAAAATAGGGCAATGGATGGTCAAGATTGGATAATCTTATCAAGGGTCAGGATTGAAAGCTATCAATCCATGTTTACAATTCTCACCAATGAAATGATGACAATTGTCAACAAGAGACTGCTTGAGAGGAGATGAAGGAAGCATTAAATGCTTGAGAAGACCTCATGGTTACCCTAGGGGGTAAGGGCTAAGGTTAGGTTAAGGTTATCCATTGGATAAAGCTTTTATCCAAGGGGTAAACTCTTGTGCAAGGGTTAAAGGGATAATCAAGGGTAAAGCCATGAGTGCTTGATGAGACCCTTGGGTTAGATGAAGGTTGAGTTAGGCAAAAAGTCTCTAACCATGCCAAAAGGGTGAGTTAACCATTAATGGTTTGGAAGACTTTGGAGACAAATTTGTAAGAGTCCTTCCAAATTTGGGGGAACTCAACAAGTTAGCTTGTTGAAGACATAAAGGCTTTAATGCTTTTGGAAGACTTTCCTCCAAATTTGAGAAGTGACATCCTCAAATTTAGGGAAAATGAATGATCGAAGGGTTTAGGCTAATTGATTAAGATTAGATGGGTTCTAGAAGAATTTAGAAAGGGGGTTTAGGAGGAAAGTGGGAGATGTAAGATTTTGCAAGTGGGTGGGGAAAATAGAATTTAATTAAAATAAAATTAATTTATTTCAATTGTGGTTGCAACTTGCATTTGTAAGATTTTGCAAGTGGGGGGATTTTAATTAAATGTAAATTTAATTAAATGGGCTAGAAGGGGGATTTTAATTAATGTAAATTTAATTAAATGGGTTAGAAGGAGGATTTAATTAAATGTGAATTTAATTAAATGGCTTAGATAGAAGAAGGGTATATTAATTAAATCTCAATTTAATTAATAGGTGATTAGAAGAATAGAGATATTAATTAAATCTTAATTTAATTAATTGGAAGAATTGAGAATAATTAAATGAATAAAATTCACTTAATTCATTGTGCAACTTTTAGGTGTCTACAACTATGTTGAATTTTCCAAAACCCTCAACCTGAATGCCTATTTTGGCCAGCAATCCTTTATCTATGAAGTTATATGTGTATCCACTATTTATTAGCATAATAATGTGTTTTCCTAATGAGAATTCACAAACTCTAAGTGTTTGACATTTGGGATCTCCTAAAAGTGTAGCAAGAGTGTTTTTCTTTTACCCCTTATTCTATTATTTGGGGCTCAAATTTTGAATCTTCTTCATATGTCATTGGTGTATTTTTTAAATTCTGAAGTCTTCATTAGAAACTACTTCAATGTTATGAACATCCTCCTTACTGAGACAATTATGATTCAATCCCCATGGTTCATGACTATTGAAGCATAATTTCATCCTTCAAATTTTGTTTCTAGTATCCTCCTTATTTGATAACAGGGGAGTGAATATTTGCCCACCTTTTGGGACAATCTTCTTGTGTGGATTAAAGGAAGGTGGCTTGGAATTGATTTATTTATTGCTATTGAAGACTTTAATGTAAGAGATCTCTTGATCAACTCTTTGAGAGACAAAGGGTTAAAAGTCTTTATTAGGCCCTTTACAGGTTTTGATAAACCTTCTACAAACAAGACAATGATCCTCTTCTCTGAAACATCGAGAAGCTATCCTTTGAAATTTTGTGCTCCATAATGCCATATTGCTTGAGTTGGTAAAGCCCTTGGAAGTGTATCATGAGGTCTATTCTTTCAAATATTTCAATCAAATGTAATGTCCCCCAAACTAAAACAACAAAATAATATGAAATTAACCATAAGAAACTTATTATCAAATTCCTCTATGACTAGAAAACAACTTCAACTCACCCAAACTTGTAAAATACAACTTGTAGATGATAACCCAAATGAAAGTGTTGGTTGTCTAATATTAATCGACAACCTTCTTAACACCCTTTAACATACAATTACACTCACATTTGAGTGAATAGACGATGCATTAAAAAATTTAAATATAAGCATTGATATGATTGAAGATAAATGAATAATTTATCTTATTTTAATTAGAAAAAAATCTTAAATTTATTTTTATAATATTTGAGAATAACTTCATAATATGTGAAATTATTTTTTAGAATTCATATTTCAAATTTAAATTTTTTTGGCTTCACCTATTTCAATAGTTATTATGAGTTGACTTAATACATGTTTGCATGATTAATTATTATTTATTGATATTTAAAGGCATTTAATATGAATTAATTCATCTTCCAATTCATATTTAAAAATCCTAAATTTTTTGAGGATGATTTTTCTACAAAGACTTTATTTAGAGCCATATAACAAATTTAATTTACATCACACTCATCTAGAAAATCTACATGTCTAATTGTTGTCTAAAAAAATTAACATGAGGTCATGGAGTTAGTAAAACAAGTGGATGAGTGAGAACATGAACCCATGCAATTCAATAATTTTCTCAATCTACCTAGATTTTTAAACATTGTCAATGCTTTCCAATTCGAAGATATTCAAGTTTCAAATGACATAAATTTTTATTGTCTATAATAAAAAACTTCATTTTTGCAAGTTTCAAATTAATTTCCACATATCAATTCAATACAATAGAGGCAATGTCAATCTTTGTGTAGACACCTAAAATCCATCCTTTAAAAACTACTAAATCGAGCAACTAAATTGAACTTAAAAACACAAAGCTAAAGTAATATCTTATTAATTTACAATATGAGTAAAAAGGATGACATGATAAAGGGGATGACCCCACAATGCAACAATTAGCTATGAGCCTCATACATGGGAGGTCTTGGGTTTGAGTTTGCTCGAGCCCTATATGTCCCACACAGGGGTAATGGAGAGATAAGGTGATGCCTACGCATGGATGACATGATGACACAAGGAGATATAAGGGTGTTAATGTCAAATAAATATGAGGATGAGGCCCCTCAAAAATGTGGTCTCAATGGTTTATAGCTCCAATCAAAAGCGATTCGGCTTCGATCCATTACTGATAAAAAAAAAGATCATTCAATAAATGAAAACAAAAAGGAGGTGACATGGAAGGTAGATATTTTGGGTGATGGTGACCTATTTGTGTTAGGGTTTGTGTACCCTAGTCACATAGCTTTTTTAATGCTTTGCCTCATGTAGGGTCATGGTAGGGGGGTGATTAGTTTTCTAGGGCAAGGAGGGCATCTATTGTTGAATGAAAAATCTATTTGGATTGACAAAGGGGTGTGTGGGTGTGTGTGGGGCTTTTTGTGTTGGTGGCATTGAAAGAGTGAAGTTTTTGGCTTGCCTTTGCTATTGGGAGTGAAGGTTTTCTAGTGGGTGTTAGAGCTTGGGTTTAGTGTAAATCAAGGTTTATTTTTGGATTTTTTTTAGAGTTGTTTTCCCCTTTTAGGGATTGTGCATGGCCTCATTTAAAGGTTCTATTTTGAATTAGAATCTTTTTTTAGATATGCGGTGATGGAGTAAATTTCTTCTCCAGACATGCATGAAAATACTATCGTTCATTTGAATAGTATCATGATATAAGAAATTTCATCACTGAATGGAGGCTCTTAGATTTGGAAGGTTAATGGATGCCTCATAAGGAGTGAAAAAAGGCATATACTTGTGATCCAACCTAATTATGTAGAGGAAGATGTCAATTACTTGATCAATCATGCCTTAATATGCAAGTCCATGGGGATTTGGGTTTAATTAGCCTTTTTGGAATTGTGGACCCAACATACATGGAATCCAAAGAGTAATATAGAGGTGATGTTGACTGCCAATAGTTATTTTTTGTGGTATATTCATGTATGTTAGATATAAATAAGGCCTTTGCAGAAGGGATTTATTTTTTTAATCAAGTTGGGCTCTTAATTAAGCCATGACATGTTGAACTTAACCGTATGGAGGAACTTCCATCAAGGGTGCCAGTTAGGGTGTGACTTCCATGGTTTCCTTTGGAACATTAGAGGAATAACGTTCTTCACATGGTTGCACTTCTTCTTGGGAAGCTAGTGGACCCATTACAACAAACACTAGATAAAAAGGGTAATTATTTATGCCCATGTTTGTATTGAAATTGATTAATGCAAGCCTTTGCTAGATTCTATGGAAATTTGACTTGGATCTACTAACTATTACGTTTTGTTGTCAAATTTGTATGAGTATGATCATTTGTAGCAAAAGTATCCTAAATCTAATACTATAGGGACTTCAGATAATGGACCACCTCAGTCATATCCTAAACATGATGTGGGGAAAGTCCTTTTGGTGGAAGGGGAAAATGACATAGAGAGATTCATCTTGATTAAGCCCTCAAACAAGAGAAGAGGGTAGGAGAGAACTCAAAAGGATGGGTAGGCTGATGTAGTTTTAATAGATTTGATGCTTTGGAACACTTAGATTAGCTTAAGGCGATCCATGCAAGGATGCCTACTAGTCAGAAGCATTTGAGGATGGAATAATGGGTTGTTGGGAAGGAATATAGTCTACTTCATGTGTGGTCTAAGACTCTTGATACTTAGACAGATACATATCAAAATCCTATAGATTTTGGTGTTGCGGGGTTGGTGAAATAGGATTCATAAGTCTATACATGCAAACAAGGAATCTATTTCATGCCCATCAGTCACATTGGAAGGAGACTGATAAACTAGGCTCAAGATGGTTTAAGCATAAAGTGGATGTAGTGTTCCTTCGTTGTGGGTGAAATATGACTATGAAAATTATAATTGAAGAATGCAAGAAGTAGGTCTAAATATGTTAAAATGACAATTCTTAGCATGCACAAAAAAATAAGGAACTAGCAGACTAATTTTAGAAAAAGGACTTGCATATTAGACTATGACTAACCTACATTCTAAATTTCATTCAAAATTGGAGGGAGTGTGATGATATTCTTGGCATGCTCTCGAGACCATGGAAATCTACTTGGCCCACTCTTTGTAGTTTCAGCTTTGACAAATTATAGGTTGTAGCCATCCTCCTACTTGTCATGTAACCATTTTTGTAGGTTCATCACTCGTTCCTACAAAGAGAAAAGAGAGAATGTGTTGGGTAGAAAGGGGTTTGCATGAGTAAAACCCTAATTTTAGGAATTAACCTTGAATTGAATTGAACTCGAGTTGAAAGCGCGTCGTTAGGTAGCTGAGGCTAGAATTGAAAATAGAATGCTTATACCTTCATGAAACTTCTTGATATCAAAATGATCATGAAGATGTTAATGTTGAATCGAATGAGTTGACTTTAGGTATGGGAGATCATGGATACCATCACAAATATATAGGTTTGTAACTTACACCTAGTCTTCACTGCCTTGATGCTTGATCTCTTGCTCTTGAGGACTCGAGGTGTGAATTTAGTATAATACCATTGTATTAATTCCATTATACCTAAGAAGAGGGAGGATACCTTTCTTATATACCTCTCCCAAGCATTTTGAGGTGCAAAACCTAGATTAGGCTAACACGAGAAAAGATTTCCCACTTAACCACGTTGATCGTTTAGTGGTTCAAGTTTGAGGCCAAAGATGGGGGAGCATGGTTCCCCGGGAACCTTTCTCTCTCCAATGTGGCCCCAAATTCAGACCTAAGGTCCAAAATTAGATGATGAAATGCTAAATTGGGATAGATCAATCATGTTAGGCATGGAAGGCCAGGAATGCTAAAATATAGCCTACATAAGCAAGAAATTATATAGGGATGCAATTTATGAAATTGTATTTATCCCCCACTTTAGTGGGGGTATGAACCTACATTCACACTCATGGTAAAGTAGATCAAAGCATAATAAAATTTCATCAAGGTAAAAGAGACAAGGATCACCAAGACCCCAATTGACTTGGGACCTCATCAATATAAAACCAAGACAAGAGGACAAAACCATGAAGAGAGAGAGAAAGCATGACTACACTAGCCTGTAAAGGTTAAACTTAATATGAGTCATGTAACATGGTACAAAGGAGAACTGGAATAATTCAGTAAGTTGTGTTATCTAGTCAATTCACCCCAAGGATAACCAAGCGAAGCATTGTATGCTTTAAAAACCACCAAAGGAACAGTGTAAAGGATAACAAAGGAAATCATTGTATCCAAGAAAATATGCTAAAAGGAAAGACTACAAAGCAAAAGGCATAGTTTGCTAAGCAACCTAAAAAAATGATTGCAAAAATTGATTGATGGTGTGTGCATAAACTGTAACAAAGAGCGAAGTGTATGACCACATGTTAAAGAAATTGTGTATGCCTTACTATGAGCAATAGCTTTAAGGTGGCATAAATGCATCTAAAAGACAAGCATGTTTCCAATATGATATGCCCCCAAGCAAGGACTAAATCAAGGGAAATACATTACAAAAAAGAGCACACAAGGGATCTACTAACTCTGGGGTTAGTATGTGTGTATGATAACTCATGTATATCAAGTATAATTGCATTGATTTGATCTCATCCACTAAAGGTATTGGAACTACAAGCACAATGGAAGAAGAGCACATAAGATAACAAAATAATGTCTTTTTGGGTTAACATGAAAGAGACCAAAAAGAGATCTCAATGCCTTGCATTGTCCCAAGTAGACAACACAAATACACATATACAAAAAATAACACATATACGACATAACATTGAAACAACATATAGAAGAATTGAGATACAAATAGAGGAATGTCACAGTGGATCGGTCCCTTTATCACCTTGCACCAATGGAGCAACAAGGGTTATCTAAAGAGAACCTAATATAACACAAAGACATACAAAGCAACACATCACAAGGGAAGCATATTATGAACAAGCAAAAACATAAAAGAGAATCCATGACATGAATGAAGCTAGTCAAGCAAATCATTCACCTCCCAATCTTGCTTAACGTATTTAGTAATGTTGGACAAGATGCAGGAGGAGAAACATTGAGGATGGTACATGGATCTACTACAAGAACCAAATAAGGACCATGCTCTAGTGATGGATCACTTTGTTTGTCACTGAGAGATAGGGTTAATGCTTTGGAAAATCTTGAAGGTAAGTCATGATTGATTTGAATAACCTCATAAATATCATCAAAATCATTAGAATCAACATTATTATGGGCATCAACATTGTCAGTGTTATAAACAAATCATCATCCATATCATCATCTAAATTAATCACAATAGGATACCAAAAAGAACAATTATCATGTTTAGACATTTTAATTTTCTTAAGATTACTTTCCTCCTTTGGACTACTCATAGTTTGGTTAAATGGGATCAAAGCATTAGGAGGTGTTTTGGGGGAGAAAATAGGTTGGGAAGAAAGCACACAAACCTTAGCATGATATCTTCGATGTTAGTCTCGAGCACTGCGATTTATTTTGTTTTGACTTAGAATTTGAGAAGACTTGGGATCTACCAAAATCAGATCATTTCCTTCCTTTGTAGAAGGAGGAACAAAAAGAACTTCACTAGGTTGAGAGATAGAAGATGTTGGATGTTTGTATGATATAGGAGGTGGAACTAAAGCATAAATAGGAGGAATGGAAGGTGTGGGAAGGAGTTCAATTCTAGGATGAGGCGATGGAACATCCTTGGGTTTGATCAACTTGGAATTCATTTCATGTTTATATTTCTAGTAGGATAAGAAGAAAATGTCTTGATGGGGTTGCAAAGGTTGAGGTGTTTGAGGCCAAAAGAAGTCAAGGGAAAAGTTTTCATGACTTTCTAAAGGCTTATAGAGACTATGATTGATAATGGAAATTTATCCACTATGAGGGAACTTCAAACACTTATGGATAGGAGAAGTAGTAACTTTGATGGAAGTAAGGCAAGAAAGTCCTAGTCTTACTTGGAATTGGTTAAAGTTTGGGATAACAACAAAGGTGACATCTAAGCACTTCTTACTAACTTCAACAAGAAGAGTAATAGAACCATGGGTAGGGAAAGAAAAAACATCACAAGTCTTAATCATCACATTAGATTTGTCATATGTTTCTTGATAAAATTTTATTGTAAAGAGATGCTCATCAATTATAACATTCACTACACACACAGGGTCAACAAGCACTCCCTGAGAGAACTTACCATGATTATTTACTAAAATGTATAAGGGTCCATTAGGTGCCTTAATAATATCCTTAGGATCAAAGATAATGTAAGGTTCAAGCTTAGATTTTGGTTTTGGTTTGGGTTGGTCAATAAGATTGACAATATTGTTGGCCTCAACACAAGTATTATTAATATTCATGATAGTAGGGTTGCTAGGCACAACAATATTGGTGGAAAAGGAAGGTAATAAGTTGGTAGAATCAATAAAGTTGGTAGAATGAGAAGGCAAATGATTGTTCTAGAATTAGAAATTTTGGTTAGGGGTGCAATTGATTTGTTTCCTTTTTCATTAATACCCACCACAATTATGATATAGGAATTAGTGAGGTCTTCGACAAGATGTTTCAACCTACAACACTTCAACTTATCATGGCCAAGTTGATGATGACACTGGAAAAAGGATCTAGGATCATGGGAAGCTGGAAATGGTTTGGAAGGGTCATGTGGTTTGATAGGAGGAAGTTTCAAAAAAATTGCATTACTTAGTTCTACAATATACCATTATGCAAAGATTCAAAAAGAGGTGTAAAATTACGAGTTGGTTTTAAAATGGACGACAAAGGAGCCATACTTGGTGTTGCAACTGCCACTTGTGTATTAACCTTGTTGGATGAATTATTGATCTTAATGAATTCTTTGTCTGGTTTTTTAAAATTTTGGAAAGCTTGTTGAGTGACATCATTCTTATCAACTAGAGCCATTGGAGTGAATGACTCAAATTGGCTCATTTGAAGCTGATAATTATGAAGTAATGCACATAGTTGGTTGAAAGAAGTAAACTGAGAGAACAATTACTTATCTCTAACGTCTTTTTGTAAATTAGAAATGAAAATTATTTGAACATCCATATCAAGCACTTGATAGGATATTTGAGCATGCAAATATTTAAATATACCAATAAAATTAGTCAATTTTATCTTAACACCTTGTTTACAATGAATCAAATCAATTAAAGAAATTTAAGGACCAATATTATTTTGAAATGTTGAATGAAAGTATTACCCAATTTTTTTAAAGAATCAATGGAACAAGGAGACAAAGAATAAAATCATTGCAAGGCCTTGTCTCTAAATGTCCTAGCGAACAATTTAGTCATTGTATACACTTAAAATTGGCTAGGAATAATTAAATAAATATTTATTATTTGTTCAATGTTAATTTCCTCTATTAAATAATGAAATTGACAAGTTTAATTATTTAATTCAGTTTAATGTATATTATTCTATTAAATGATTAATTTAAAAAGATTAATCTATTTAATTCACTTTGATTCTTATTCTTCTATTACTTAATTAAATTCAAAACATTTTTATTAATTAATTCATTACCCCTTTCTTCTAAATCAATTCAATTAAATATCTAATATTTAATTATCCCTTATACAATTCTTCTATAGTCTCATCAATTAAATAATTTCTTAATTATTTAATCGCCAAATCCAACTCATCTCATCTCCACATAAATTCCTCTTTTGCCAAATCATAAATTATGTGGCTAAAGATATTAATATTTTAAGTATTAATAGATCACTTATCTTCAACTTCCAATTCATTAATAAAAGAATGTGTACGTACGTGCACATTTCTCAACCAAACCTATATTCTCTCCAAACTTCCTACATCTTTGGAGGGAGTTGAGTCTACTTGTTCTCATATCCCTAAATCTTCTCCAACCATCCTATATTCCCTCAAGTCTTCAACTCCAGTCAAGGTAAGCTTTTTGACACTTGGCTTCTCCTCCCACCTTTTCCTCCATCCCACAGGTGTAGGAGGAACATTTTCCATTTTTATCTCTCACATTCCAACCAATCTTTTCATAACCATCCAATCTACATGATTCAATCTCAACCGTTGATCTCTTCCATTTGGGATTTTGCACACAAAAAATCTATAAAAAGAGAGTTTCTCCAACATTTTGAGACTAATAGTTATCTTACAGTAGTCATTTTGCATTTGTGAGTTTTAGCAATTAAGCATTATGAGCAAATTACGAGTGTGGCTTTGGCTTTAGCATAATCATATAGTTTTGCTTAAATCATTTTAGCTTGCATAATCCAAATACCAGTTATCAGTCCATTCATCAAATTGTCATCTTGGAAGCAACAACAGTGCAGTCTGAGAGCAAATATCAGTAACCCAGGATCAAATTTTGATAGGACACAATGGGACAGTAAGTGAAGGTATAAATTTTTGAGTTTTTAATCCTTTATTTGTTTCATTGGTAACTTTGGAGTATTCTGTAGGAAATTTCTTTTTATTTGTTGAAAACTAATGAATCTTGCAGGTTCACTTTTGAAGTATATTTTTTAGGTTACACAGTCATAAGTCCATGATCATTTGAAAAGTCACTACAAAAGGTTTGAAATGTTTTCACATGATTCAAGGGATCACCTTTTCCATTATATGTCTCCATGTGAGGGATTTCCATGTATTGAGGGATAATGGTATGAATGATGTCTTGGGAAAGTGGACTAGCAATGTGATAAGTGGGAATGTTGAATTTGGATTGGGCCATGGAAGAGAGTTGTTGGAAAGATGAAACACTTTGGGCTAGGTCATTAATGGTTGATTTAGTGGAAAGGTAAGTATTGGACATGTTGGATAAGGAAGGATGTGGGATATTATTTGAAATGGATGGGACATTGTGGTAAGTAGGTATAGGAGATGGTTATGAAATATATGGAACACTCACAAAAGGAGGTATGATAGGGATTCCTCCAAGACTAACATGTGTGGGATTGAATTTTTGTGTAGATGTAGTCATGATAGGTGGAGTATAAGTAGGCACATTAGACAATGTTGTTGGGGTGAGAATGGGATTTTCAATGTTATTAGGATGATTAGAGAGATTAAGAGCTTCAACAAAAATTTTCATGGAAATTATATTATCATTCACAATATGAGATATTCCACACAACGAATCCATACAATAGTTATCATTTTTGAACCATCCTCCTCAACCCTTCAATCAAGGAATTGCATCACTATTCAAATGTTCTTGACCCATACAATGTTCAAGCTTTTCCAAATCATGGACAAGATTTAATACATGGTTATGAGACACTCGTGTTAGGGATTCATCCTCATCATGAGAAGTGTGGGGAGAATGATTATCAATAATGTTAGATATTTCATGTGTAGGCATAGAAGTCTCACCTAAGTTTTCATGGAAAATTTTAGTTGATTCGGGCTCTATACCTCTTAAGGAAGACATAAGTCTATAAATTATTCTCATGAGGACATTAGATGTAAGGTTCAAAGTCATAAAACTCATGCACAAAGCTAATGAATGAAATGTCTAAATAATACAAATCTTCAATAAATTGACTACTTAAACATTGCATATCATGAAGAAAATTTGACTCTATAGCTATCAAATGAATGTAACTATGAGTGTATAATCTATATTATTGAAAATGTGAAATGAAATGAATACAAATTAGATATCAACAATTAGAATCATATGATACTATTATGCCTTGCATACTCTCCCCCTTCATTTCATCTTGAGAAATGTGGGTCCCCTTCCTTTTTCTTTTGTTTTCCTTCTCTTTCCTACCTTTTTTTTTTGTTTTGTTGCCTCGAAGTTTCGAGCTTTTGAAACCATAGAGAATTTTGTTTTCTTCCACACTCTAGAATCCTAGGTTTTTGGGATCCTGAAGTATGTTATTCTCCTTTGTTTCTTTGTCTGCTTTGGGATTCTAAAACCCCAAAGTTTTCCTTAGTTTCCCATTGAGGGTTTCGGAGCCTCGGATTCCCAGAATCCCGAAGCCCTCCTTTTGTGTCTATTTTTTATTTCAAGACTCCGGAACCCTGAAGCCCCAAAGTCCTTTCATCTATCCTATTTTGATTTCAGAACTTCAGAGTTCTAAAGTCCTGAAATATCCTTCCTATTTTTTTTGTTATGCTCCCAAACTCCAGAATCCTATAGTCCTGAAGTCACGTAACTTGTGACCACGAAACCCCAAAACCCCAAATCCTGTTTTGTTCTTTGTGCCCTGAGAGGCTATAAATAGCCCTCCAACGTGGATTTTTTCTTATTTGATTGCTCAAGCTCTTGAAGTTCTTGTTGATTTCCCTCCTTCGATGATTTGGTCTTCCCACGATGCGCTTTGTCCTTTGCTCTTTTTTCTTCATCCCAGGTAGGTTGTTTGCCCTCCTATTTTGCTTCATTTATTGTTTTGCATGCTTCTTTTCTTGCTTTTGTAGATTAGGGTTAGGGTTCTTTCTCATTTTCAATAAAGTTGATGTTGCATCGACAGTTAGGGTTTCTATTTTTGGGCTCGCTTTTTGTCACCCTAGAATTTCAAGTTTTTGAAATCTTGAATCCCCCTTCTATTGTGTCACTTTGAAGTTCCAGAACCCCAAAATTCTGGAGTTCCTTTTTGATCCTTTCCTTGTGACTTCAAGATTCTAGAACCCTCAAACCTTAAAGTCTTTCTTGCTAGTGATTTACTTCTTTTAGACCCCGGATCCCCGGAATCCTGAAGGCCATCCTAAAGCCTTTATGATCGCTTCAAAAATCTAGGTTCTTAGAGTCTCAAAGTCAATTTTCCGAGGAACTCTCCCTGACCCCAGAACCCTAGAGAACCAAAATTCTAGAGTGCCCCCCCTTTGTGGCTTTACTCACCTTGAAGTTTTAGAACTGCAAAACCCCGAAGTAGGATCTTGTTGCTATGTTTTGAGCTTTCAATCTCCAAAACCTTGGAACCCCAGGATACCAAAATTCTGCATAATAGGCTTCTATTAACCCCCAAACCCGTAGATTCTGGAGTCTCTAATATTTTGTCAATCTTGTGAAGCTAATCATATGTATTCTTTGCTACAGGTTAAGGCAATCTTATGGAACCCTCCACATCATCTCAAAAGGAGACCAGGGGTGAGATCAAATTGGTAAAGAACCCACCAACCATGAAGTATCAATATCAAGGACAAACCTTGGTGTCAAAACTATAAAGTGAAGTACAATGGGTGACTGATACATATATTGGTCACATATAAATTAAATAAATCATAATAGAAGTGGCTCAACTGAACCTTGAGGCACTATACCAAAGAATCAAGAGATCGGGGCTAGTCGCGGCTACTATTTTCCTTCAAGCGATGCAATCACCTAAATTAATCCTAGCAATAGCACAGTATTACAAAAAGGATACAAGGAAATGTATGGATGCAACAACAAAAGTGGTGGTGGATCTTTCCCTAGAAATGATTGGAATGACATTTGGAATCCCTCAGTTTGAAAAGGTCCTGCAGACCACCGAAAGGAGGCAACTACCATTTTCATTAAAAATGCCTCAAACTACAAATGTCATATAAATGAAGCTCGGTTGGAGGAACCGAGGAAGTCGGGCCTCAAGGCCACAAATAATATACTTATGGTTGATTTCAAGGTGACGAATATGGACTTAATTATCATGCTTAGCCATGCTTTTGAGATGCCAAATTGCAAATATTATCATCTATGGATGTTCTATTACATCCACACTATCCTAATTGGTAAAGGATATTTTGATTGGGCCCAAATCATCTCTTATAACATTTTTGAGAAGTTTTCCAATGTGTTGCAAATAAATAAATTCTTTATGACTTCTTATGTCATATGGGTAGTAGCAAGGAGTGGCAAGTACCCAGGACTCAACGCAGAAGGTAGGTTAGGAGAAGAGCCTAGGCATAAAAGAGTATGAGAATACTATACTCAATTCCTAATCACACATACCAAATTCCATTTCAAGAGAATAAATGATGCATTTGTATATGTTGTAATATGCAAGCTAACATGTGACGTAGGCTACCGCATCTCCCCAGAAGCAATAAAAATGGTAAGCGAGTGGGGCTGTTGGTTCATGCAAAACCAACAATCCAGTTACATTTGAGTGAGCGGATTGATGAGAAGGTCCTTCCTCCTTCCTCGATATTGTAGTAATAAAATAATCATTCTTGAATACACAAGGCAAATCGTGGGGCTACACTTAGTCCTGACCCTCAAGCACAAGACTAGGGTCACATTCCCAGTTTCACTAGAATACTACACATGCCTAAATATACAAGCCTACAAGTTAGCTATTCATGAACTATAGGACTTGAGCCTAAAGGAATTTGATTATGTCAAAGATAGGTGTGATCCGCTTGGCAAGTTGAAACGAATGATGCCTGTCTTATTTTGGGGTCACTTACCGACCTTAGAAGACTTTTGGGCAGACATGCAGGACAATTTTGAATCCAGAGAGAGGGGATATTACAAGTTGGCAATTCCTCATATATTAGGAACTTCAAGGTAGAGACCAACCTCCCTAATGACCTCCAAGATGATGGTGAGTTACTAGATCTGGTCTACAAGGAAATAGGGATTGACAAGAAGCCACTTTTGCCTATCAAGTGGTCAGACCGGGAGAAAGTAGACATTGAAATTGTAACATAAAAGGTAATTGAAAGAACAAGACAATGGTTGAGCTTGGGGATTCACCCAAGTTCCTCCAAGGAAAAGAAGAAAGGAAAGGCTACGGGCAACCCTTGATCCAAGACTACTAAGGAGTATACTAGGTGAAATAGGTCAGAATCAAGAAAAAATACTCCTATAGATCCAAAAACTGCTGCTCAAGCCATGGATAAGGAATAATTATTGAAACAACTTGATGCAAAAATGAAGCAGTCCCAGTTCCTCAAAATGATGAATGAATATGGGATCACAACCGGGTTGCAAGTAGTGCCACATGCCTCCATTCATCCCGTTTTACCTACTATTGAAATCATCCCAAGAGAGGGTACAATGCAAACACAAGATGTGGAACAACCAACTCCTCCTACAACTCAACTAACTGCCACTTAGACACCTGCACCAACCTCTGCACCTCACGAGTAGACCATCATCCAAAACATTGAGTCTGATTTTCATGAAGATGATGAACTTATCTCAGTAATTGCACGTAAAAAGAAAGGTGAAACAATGCAAAGGCAGTCCGCTTCCAAACATAGATGTTTGAGGCCCCATTAGAATTCACGGAGACTGATCAATAAGATGAGAAAATGGTGCTCACTCCTCAAGACCAGGAGATGCTCCTAAAGTAGTTGGAAGGGGATAAGAAAAAGAAACAAGCAAAGAATGAAAAGAAAGATTTTGAATAAGAAGTTGGTGAAAAGTTAGAAGAATTTTCCTAACAACAAAAGATGGAACAAGTGCTCTTGGCAAATATTGCCCAATAGGTCTCTTCGTTGCATCCACATCAAGAGGATCCTACATCCCAACAACCACATGAGTAGCTTCGTGACAAAGAGCAACAAGAGGATGATGAGTAAGAACATCATGTAGAATCACACATGGTAACAATTGAGGTGACAACCCAAGGTGAAAATCAGGATGAAAGCATGCCACAGTGGGTAACCTTCAACTTTCAAAAGAAGAAGAAAGTTGTCCTCCCAAGCATCACCCTCCAAGATGCAATAACCGAGTCACTAAGACGGGCGAAAAGGACCAAAACTCTCCATCATTTGTGAAGGAGTGATTCTGGAGATGTCATAGCTAGTGTCACAACCATAGCACAAGGAGGATAGGAAGATACTTAGGTGTCCCCGAAGTACCATATTTTACAAGTTAATCTAGGTAAACAAACCAAATGGGGAGGGATAGCCTCTTTGGATGTAGCATTTGCTTCAATCAAATAAAGAATAGAAAAGGAACATAAATAAAAAAAGTTAAGTCAAGGCCCAACTGCAACAATACAGACAAATTCTTGTAGAAATGTCTAAACCATTGGATTCAAGATCAGGAGATGCTCTACCTTCCACTTCATTGCTCCCATAAGAGGAAGTGAAAGCAGTATATGAAATGAGAAGGGTCGTGTCAACTCTTAAAACTAGGACTGATGATCAACTCAATAAGGTGAGAATGTTCCTTCAAGATACCATGGAGATATATGAAGACGTTTACCTTTCTGGAGATGTCATAGCTAGTGTCACAACCATAGCACAAGGAGGATAGGAAGATACTTAGGTGTCCCCGAAGTACCATATTTTACAAGTTAATCTAGGTAAACAAACCAAATGGGGAGGGATAGCCTCTTTGGATGTAGCATTTGCTTCAATCAAATAAAGAATAGAAAAGGAACATAAATAAAAAAAGTTAAGTCAAGGCCCAACTGCAACAATACAGACAAATTCTTGTAGAAATGTCTAAACCATTGGATTCAAGATCAGGAGATGCTCTACCTTCCACTTCATTGCTCCCATAAGAGGAAGTGAAAGCAGTATATGAAATGAGAAGGGTCGTGTCAACTCTTAAAACTAGGACTGATGATCAACTCAATAAGGTGAGAATGTTCCTTCAAGATACCATGGAGATATATGAAGACGTTTACCTACTCGAGAAGGATCTCATCTTTTTCTCAAAACAATGGAAAACCCAATTCAATGATTTCTCAAGGGCTGCCAAATTGTTGAGTAAGATAAAGAGATTAGGTGAAGATATAATAAAAGGGGAGGGCCTATTGGGAGAAGAAGACTTCAACAACTTGCAAAATTTTGTTGACATCTTAGAGATAAAGATGGGAATGGTAGATCAATGTCGAGCGAAAGTTCTCAAAGAACATCCCCCTTTTTTAGATCTTTTGGAGTGTTATGAGCGATATGTGCTAGAACTACTGGACAAGTATGGTATAGGTTTGATGCAGTCTAAAGCATTCAACTATGAAGTGGTCATTAAACAATGAGAAGTGTACATTTTTGAGTACTTCTCCTCAACCATTGAGTTCAACACCGCAGTTATGGACAAGTACATGCACGTGATCTTCCAATCTTACCAAGCGACCCAGTTGATATGTGGCCTAGTTTAAAAGGTAGATGAAGTGAAGGAAGAACAAAGGGTGCCAAATTCCACACTGAATACATACCGGACCCACCATTCTCTTCCATAGAATTTTATATAAGCAACTACTGCAGCTGTAGGAAGAGCAAGGAACAAATAGGGAGAACATACAGATGCACATGCAAAAAGGCGTTGCCTTGGGGGATCACTACAGTTCACCAATAATATTTTTATTACACCTATCATGCATTGGCACTACCATCAAGTGGATACTACATACTTGTGGATTATAGAGCAATGACACTTGGAAGGCAACTCCTTGATGACACTAGTTTAGTAGTAGTTGAGTAGAGTTCCAAAGGCAGTGACTTGCATGTTGACTGCAACTCCCACCATTTTGTAACCAGGTCTTGGACATATTTTATTCCTAGGAAATATGAGGCGTAGAACTATAAATGTGATGAATGGGGCCATTTTAAGGGCCTAAAAATTGAAGATTTGAGGCCCTAGCTTAGGATTTTTCATTTCTATCATTTAAGTTCAAATTGTGTTGAACTTTCTAAGCATTAGTGCTCTCTGTTACATTTATTCTTTTCATAAATGATCAATGCAAGTTTTTTTTGTGGATCGTAGTTCCATAATATATGTTGAGTTGAGTTAGTATTCTTATCATTTGATGTCTTATCTCAATTTGGATGGCATGAATGTTCTGAATCTTATGAATTTCATTGTTATGTACTTGAGATTGTTTAACTAGCTCTGCTTGCACGTGAGATCGTAGAACTCACATGTGGATGGAAGTTTCATGTGATGCTATCTGAATTGTTATTGACAATATCTGGTCATTGGAATCATTTTCTCCAATTCAACTAGCTTGTATGGTTATTTTTGTTCTCTTTTACCCTTATATATTTTGCATTTTATTTTGAGCAACCTATGTGAGTGTCTTCTGTAACTAGTAATACTATCTTGATGAAGAAGTTACATAGACCCTGAGTTACCCAAGCATCATTGTGACCCAACAAATAGGACTTTGGGGAGCATAAATTTCATATTCCTTTCTCTTTTCAAGAGAGGTTTTGCATTTGCAAAACCTAAATGTAGGTGAGTACAAAAGGCCCATCAATAGATATGTCGAGTTAGCCAAAACTCGAGGTTGGTGAAATAGGATTCACAAGACTATACATGCAAATGAGGAATCTATTTCATGCCCCATAGGTCACATTGGAAGGAGAATGATCCACTAGGCTCAAGATGGCTTAAGCACAAAGTAGATACAATGGTCATTCATTGTGGATGGAATATGACTATGAAAATTGTAATTGAAGAATGCAAGAAGTAGGTCTAAATATGTCAAAATGAAAATTTTCAACATGCATAATAAGACAAAGAACCAACAAACCAATTTTAGAAAAAAGATTGGCAGAGTAGATTATGACTAACCTTCAATTTGAATTTTAGGCAAAAGTGGAAAGAGCATGACGATCCTCTCATCCTACTCATGGGACTATGGTGATCTGCTTAGCCCGCTTTTAGCAGTTTTAGCTCCAACGAATTGCAAACTATATCCCTCCTCCCACTTGTCTTGTACCTATTTTTGTAGGTCTATCACTTGCTCGTACAAAGAGAAAAGAGAGAAAATGTTGGGTAGAAATGGTTTTGCTTAAGTTAAGCCCAAATTTTAGGAATTAAGTTGCTTGAAATTAATTTGAATTGGACTTGAATTGAAAGCGTGTTTTTGCATAGTAAAGGCTAGAACTAAAAATGGAATGCTTATACCTTCATACACATTCTTGATATTGAAATTTTCATGAAGATGTTGATGTTGACTTGAATGAGTTGACTTTCGATATGGAAGATCATCGATGCCATCACAAATGCATAGATTTGCAAATTAAGCCTAGTCTTCAAGGCATTGATGCTCGATTTCCTGCTCTTGAGGACTTGAGGTGTGAATTTTGTATAATATCATCATCTTACTTCTATTCTAGAAAAAATAAGGGAGGATACCTTGCTTATATACCTCTCCCAAGCATTTCAGGGTGCAAAACTCATAGCAAGCCAACATGGGAAAATATTTCTTGCTTAACCATATTTTTTTTTGGGTCGGTAATAATTGTTTTTTATTGCATTATAATATAGAGAAAATACATCAAAAAATTTCGGGCTTCCAGACTGCAAAATAGCCCAATTATGGATATGATCCTTACATTCATAACCCTTAAGCACCACTACCCATATATCAAAAAACATCTATGCAACAAACCTTTCCCATTCTATTTAGTTTTCACTACTTCATATAGGGTGAACTGCATCCCCTAATCATCTATATCCAAAAACCACCCAAACCCTACTACATCTTGCAGAAATTGAGACATCTATAAACCGCCATATAATACTAAGCACTGTAAAAAACCAACTGTAACTATCTGATGATACTATATAAGACTTATTTATATATATAAACCTTCCCCACAGTCTAAACCTAGGCCATCCCAACATCGTCTGTGAAGCTTGCCTCAGCCACTCTTCACTTCCTCACCCCTGACTGCCTACCTTTAAGAATTGTCTCCGGCCATGCCCATGTCAACTCGTTATCTTCCTTCTCATGCCTCAGAATAATCCTCTTTAGGTTCTCCCAGGCTCTCGCCCTTTCCAAAACATAGGCCTCCTTATCTACTTTCCCAATCCACCAAATGAAGGAAACTATGTCGAACTCATCAACATCCTTAGCCTCTGCAAATCCCTCTGAGTAGTCAAAACCAACCCCAGGCACCGCCCACTCCAGGATGGAGTCCAAATCTTCGAGCATTGCATCTTTAAAAATGGATGTAACTGCCCATTTAACCGTTTGTGTGTTATCACCAGTTTCCAGACCCCAAGCTATCATCGTTGAAATAATATCCAAATTCACCTTCCACCTTGAGACATTCTCCATGAAAAAAATCCCCACAACCTCCATCACCATGTTAACCATCTCTGCATCCTTGAATCTTAATAGCCCTGACATTCTATCTCTGCTCACAGCTCCTTTAAAACCCTTCTGCTGCTTCTTAGTGGTTACTGTGAAGTTTGCCTCCATGTTTTTAAAATGCGAACTTCTTATCTTCTGCAAATTCGCTTCCTTTCTTCCCTAAAAAAACTCATGAATTTTATTGCTTCTCTCTTTGCCAAAATTTACCCAACAACCATCAGCTTTTTATAGGCCTTTCATAGGTCTTGATTATTGATGTGACATGCCACCCTGCTAATCATGTCGTCGCACTCCTAAAATCCTTGGGGATTCCTTTCATCCGCCATCAATCTTTAGCTTGCACGCTTATCTTTATGAAAGATTTAAATGTTTTCCAAGGAGGAATTAATCATTAAATGTTGAGCATCCCATAAACGCTGCCACTTCCACCTTTTGTTGCCATATCTAATCGGATCATCATTTCCTATCCTGTGCAAGATTTCAAATCAAATTGCCCAGAGAGGGAGTTGTGAAAATTTTTCTGCAAGATGACATCACCCTCCTGACATCACCTATCCCACGCTTGAAAACCACTCATTGCATTGTCACATCTTCTGACGTTGAGATCCCTTGAAAATCTTCCAATCTAACTTCACCTTCTAATTCAAATAATAGAGCCCATTTAGAAAGTCTGTCAGCTGTCTGATTGCCTACTCTTTAAATGTGACTAATTTTGAAATTCTCAAAAAAATTTAACTCCTCTTTAATCAGAGCGATGAATCCTTGAACACTAATATATTTGGCCTAAAATTTTGACAGAGGTTTCCGATGGAGAAGGTATATTGTGAACAAATTTGATTTTTTTTTGAAAAATTGCCTGCATTCGTCAGAATTCTGACGATAATTCAATATCTTTTTTCGACAGAGAAGGAATTGGCAATGAAATTTATGCTTTTTTACAAAAAGTGCTCGCGTTCGTTGAAATTCCGATGATCGCGGGCATTACTTAAAAAAAGAAGAAAAGACCAAGACATTTCAAACATCATTTTCGCGGTCTCTTCCCATTCTCATGTTGCCGCCCCAACAGCGTACTCCCATCCAAAGTAAGTGTACTCCAGGTTTTGGATGAGGCACGTGAACCGTTTTGACCGATTAATGCCAGCTCCAAGCAATGTCGACTCATGGAATAGGGTTTGCGAAAATGGGAGCAATGTCGGCTCATAGAATAGGGCAGGTGTAAAGATCTGTCAACATCCCCCAGCTTGTGTGAAAATGGGAGAAATGTCAGCTCATGGAATAGGGGCATGCTCCTGGGGGCTAAAGACCAATAGGCTTCATTCCCCTTCTTTCATTCATTAGTAACGGTCACCCATCTATTTTGTACCTGCAGATAGTGATGTTTCTGATTCTCCATTGGCCTGGGCGTAGGTGTAAAGCTCTGTCAACATCCCCCAGCCTGTGCAAAAATGGGAGCTTTGAAATGGCATGCCGACTGTTTGATAGACTGCCTCAGAGAAATTGGAAGTTTTGGAACAAGGTATGAACATCTATCATAGGATAAATAATAGAGGAATTTTGTCACATGTTGTAGCTGCAATTACTAGGGTACATGTTTTAAAAATGTTTTATATCATAGAATCAACATTCCAATGTCTATTTATTTTTTTAAATTTGGATATCGTATTCCCAACTGATGTCTATTTTCATGAAACTATTCCTTTAGGCAAGCAAAAAAAGCCTGAAAAAACTACACAAGGCTTAAACCATTATTCATAGCCCCTAGAAAATCTCTTCATTACCAAAAAACCTATTCATACTTGAAAACATTATTCACACCTAAAACATTGTCCATGCCTAAGACATTAATCACAACATCAAATAATATTCATAGTGTAAATAAACACTATCCATAGTTCTAATGCAATCATAGGATCCATACATAGGCTGACTATGAGGAGACGTGCTACTGATTTTCTGAACACATTAGACAGTCACTAATTGAAGCATATATCTCAAAATTACAATGAAATAAGAGGTTTGAAGAACTTGATTAAGCTATGCCCAAGTCTGGTGATGTAAACACCAGCATTACTCATCCAAAATAAAGCCATGTTAGAGTTATGATCTTCAATACTTTCCCTTAGACAAGAGATAAAATTAAAAAACCACATGATTACTACAATAAATCTATTTTCTTACTACAATAATTACATTAGATATATATTCCACATAAAGAAAAGAAATGATGAAAATCATTTGTGTCTTAAATAATGAGATCAACAACTAAAAATGGGAAAACAATATCCTAATTACGACTCCCTAAATAGTATAAGATACTATTTCCAATATTATACTAAGGATACATGTTCAAAAAGTATAATAATTACACTAATACATATATCACTCTCATGCCTTCCTTAATTTGATATAAGGTCCCTCTATCCAAATATGAAGTCTCAAGGGAGTTGTATGTGTCAATTATTCAAGCTTCTTCTAAATCTACTCCAACCTCTTCTTCCAACACATGTCTTGATGATGGTCGAGGATCTTTAAACTTTGAAAATATGAATGAACACACTCCTCTAGACATGATTTAAATACCACATTTAATTATAAACATGGATGCAATGGACATGATTTAGGATGTGTGCAATGAAGTGTGGAGGTTCATGAGAAATATACATTACATTTCTTTGAAGAAGATTTAGGTTTCTATCCTCCTCTTTTGTTGACATCCCCTCCCCCATTGTCTAATATATCTAAGACTTTTCCAACAACTTTTAATCACAACAAGAGATAATTTTGTATGAGTTTCTTGAAGCCAACTTTATTACTCTCCCCTTGAAAAATTGAAGAAAAAACCATAAACAAAATTAGGACAATCCTTTTTTCAAGCATCATCAACTATTCCACTAATGAATGTCATGATTTGGAGATTAAAATTAAATAACTTATTGTAGTTCTAGTAACATTTAAATAATAGGTGACAGTGAGCTATACACTCATCATATCCCTTCTAAATGACATTTATAACCTATTATGTTTTCATCTTGCTATATGACATCAATAGCTTAATTACCTATTAGGGGCTCATTGTCATTCATGGTACTACGATTTCATGTGCAATCATACTTGGGAGGCAATATAATAGCCTAGTTCTTCTTGTCTCTACATTGTGGAGCAAGAATAATAGTTGTTAATTGTTCCTCTTTTTTAAGGATCCACTTTACCTTTGTTGATTTTTATCTTTTATAACTTGATATCCTTTCTTGCATAGAATTGTCCTCAATCCAAATTCTCTCCTTGCTTGGACGTGTGTGTTCCTTGATTAGGACCTCTTTCTTTTTTGAAACGGTATGTATTTTATGAATGATCTCTCCTTAGTGATAGAAAGTGTGCAATCCTTCATCAAGGATACCATTTCCTAGCAATATGGAAGGTTTGTATTCTTAATCTCCTACCCATTTCTTAATTTAAAAGATGAAATCTTTATTAAATATCTCTATTTTTGGAGGTAGACATCTTTAGGAAAATATCTCTTCCTCCCTCTTTAAAATGATCCCTTTACACTTGTTGAAAAATATCTCTTTGACAACTATCTCTGCCTTTCTTATAGCAATGAGGCATGTACAAGGATATTTCTTCCTAACTTGGAATGCATGTATGTTTATTAAGGGTATCAACTTGATGTTGAAGGTGCTTATCCTTGATCGCTATCTACCTTAAGATATCAACCTAGAGGTATGTTGACATCTTAAGGGGAGGCATATGAGCTCTCTCTTTTTCTCGTGTTAATTCATTTATGTTATATCCTCAAACTAGAAGTGTTGTGTTACATAGCGCCCCTTAGGGTATGGTTATCATTTTTTTGAGATTCGTTACATGGAATAGCATGGATTAATGCTAGTGTGATCATTGTTGTTGTTTACACCTTTGCAAGTGTTGGTTATTATTGTTGTTTGTGTTTTGTGTCACTACAACAACCATTTTTTAGTAGAGTTTTTGGATTGCCTTGCGAACAAATGGTTTTGTTTGTTAATCTTCTCTATCATGGATCACCTAGCATAACACAACTTGCTAGCCAATGAAATCCATGATGTAGCATGAATCACCCAACATTACACAACTTGTTAGCTAGTAGTATTCACATTTCTTATTTTTTCTCTTATCATATGACTAGTAGTAAGCATCTCCTTAGTAAACCTAGAAGTCATATCTCTTCTCATGTGATAGAGTGTTCAAGTAGAATTGTTGGGACTAGGAGGTGTGGATTGACCAGATCCTCCACCTGTCGGATGTAGACAAAATGAATGCTTTTTGGATTAGGATGGTACATAAAATCTACTATCAAAAGGTTGTCAAAAATTCTTGGGACTAGGAGGTGTGGACTGGCCTAGTCTTCTGCTTTTCATGCCATCAAAATTTGAGTTTGATTGTCATCATTTACTTTTCCAAATTCTTCACATGTAACTCCTGAATCAATTTCCTACTCACAAAATAAAAAAAATAGGTTTGTTGATGGGGGCTTTCCTAGGCCAAACCTCGGGTTGTGAATTAACCTTGAAGTATAATGTTTTCATTTTGAGGGAAAGGATAGATCTAATCTAAAAATGCTTGAAATTGAACATGATACCTTGATGAATCTTTCTTGAATCCTCACACAAGGTTTTAGGATGTCATGCAGAATGTTGATCATGAATGTTATGCTTTAACTTGAATTATCCTTCAATGCTTGATGAATTCTTGATTGCTTGTTCACTTGGAATTGAATTGATTTTATAATCAAGAGATCACTTGAATTGTAGGTAGGCCCCTTCAAATGACAGGGTAGGCTTCCTTTTATACCTAATCATACATAAAGTGTGTGAATTTTTGGAGCCGACTGACATGAAGCTAATTTTTTTTTTCGCACACATGAGGCAAGAAATGAGGGATCATATTTTGGGTCCCAATCACAAGCACCAGGGCACCTAAGGCGTCCTAGTCTTGTCAATGAGGACTTAAAATTGAACAGAGGTTGAGGAAGGAGTTGAAAATGCAAATTTCAAGACGATGTGAGTATAATCAAAGTGGGCACAAAGAAAAACATGCCTAGGGGATATTTAGGATGGGACATTCTAAAGTGGGCATCAATTTCTCAAGATCATATGGACCTTAAGTGATTGTCTCCCTTGCATATGATTTGTTTGGGTGATATACTTCACCATTCTGCTCAAAAGAATTTTATTAAGTCTCAAATGTAGGGCTCATAACTTATTAATGATGCAGTGAAAGTACTTCATGAAGGACTTCTAGAAGTATTTTTGGATGAGTCTTTGTCAAGTGCAAAGAAAATACAATTGATGCTTAATGGATTTAAGGAACGTGCTTTCAAATTGGAAGCCAAAGTTTTGAAGGATGTAGAGAAGAAGGTGGAAGAGAAAAGACTAGAAGTTTTGGTGATTAGATGTGCAACAACACATATCCAACTACAAGAAAGCATAATTTTTTTTTTTAGAAAAGTGTAGAGGATGTAGTGGCGGCATACATGTTTTAAAAGCAATAGCCTAAATATACTAAGGATATTAAGGGTCACATAGATATTATAGCACCACAAATTGTACAACTATCCAATACTATAGACATGAAGAATGATGCAGAAGGAAACAAAAGGCTTCAAATAGAAAACTTGTACATGCAACTAAATCCATTGACTAATCAGAAGAACAAAATTAAGAAACGGTTTGATCATCTGAGAGATGTTGTAGACTTGCAACTCACCAGCATGGTGAGACTTTTTGAAGACTCTTAGAAGCTTCATTTGGTGGTGAAGGTTTCAGATAATTGTAGGGAGGCAAAGGATATTCTTTTGAATATTTAAAGTCAATACAATATTTTGGCCTCTACGCAAGAATATTGGAAGACCTCTTGGTATCAACTCAAGTTTGTTCACAAGGGCATCATGCCCCCTGCCATGCAAGCTACTTAGTTTTTTGCAGGTAAGATTTTTTTTTTTGGTTATGGTTGTGGTGTTTGTAGGGAGACATTTACAAATTTATATCTATTTTCACTATTTTATTGTTTATGGGTTTGTAATGGTAATTTAATGTTCTTTCATATTTTGTATAGATACTTTATAACAACATATTATGGTGATTTGTTCTATTATGGATAATGTTGTGGGTCAGATGACTTGGCCATCGGTGCATGAAAGCATTGCATGAGTTTTACTTTTAAAAATTACATGAAACATTTTTACTTTATTTGATTTAGTGTTATTTGAAAAAAAGATTATCAATGACATTTCCTTTCTCCAAGAATTGGATCTAGGATCTTTCCATCAGATAATATGTAACATCCAATGACTAAATATTTTCTTTACAAATGCTTATTTTATTTAATTATTATCTAAGTGTGAGTTATAATTTATATCTGTGCGAAAGCAGAAGATACAAGCTAAAGACTCGTGTGCAAGTAAATTTCATAAAAGAAAGCAAGTATGCATTATCTTGAATGACATGGAAACAAGCTCATCGACTACCTAGAAGAGAGCAATTGGAGAAAAGCAGAGGAAAGTGTTAAAGGGTGATAAATACATAGAGAGTATGCAATACAAACAAACAATGTCTGGAGTGTGTGATGTGACGTCTCTAATTTATGTCCGGAGGGACTAGCTGGTTTTGGAATTCTTGGGAAACCTATTGGGCCACGCTTGGAGGAAATCAATGTGTTCATGCAAGGGCCACCTTTTTTCTATTATGAGAATGATGCTTTTGCACCGAAGGATATTTGGAAGACAATATCTAAAAATTTCTATAGTGTGGAACCAGAGCTGGTGGACTCGAAGTACTTTTCGGCTTCCAGAAGACCAAGAGGTTATGTACACAATCTCCCAATAGAAGGGCGATTTCAAGCATTACCTCCCACCCCCATGACTATTCAGGAAGCACTTCCTCAGACAAAGGACTATTGGCCTCCATGGGATCAAAGAAAAAACTTGAATTGCATAGACTCTAGACGATGTGGTAGTGTGCTTTGTAAAGAACTCTGCACTATAATTGAAAATTCACGAGGGAAATTGCAAGATAGTGAGCAAAAATACATTCTTGAAAAGTGCAAAGAATGGAACTTGGTTTGGGTGGGGCCAAGTCAGGTGGCTCCTCTAGAGGTTGACGAGATAGAAATTATATTAGGATTTGAAAAATATCACACTCCTGGAACTTCATGTGCAACTGATTGATTGCGTTGTTTGGGTAATGCATTCCAAATAGATATAGTTGCATACCATTTATCTGTCTTGAAAGCATTTTATCCCAATGGCATTAAATTAAAGTACTTTCTTTATTATCTGGTATTGGTGGAGCAGAGGTTGCATTGCATCAAGCTAGGATACATATTTCCGTAGATACAACACAACTTAAATGTATCCCAAGTCGATGCAAAGAAACCTCTGCTCCAGAGATCTCCAGAAAATAGAGAAAGAAATTTAATTTAATTCCATCAGGATAAAATGCTTTCAATACAGATAAATGGTATGCAACTATATCTATTTCTAATGCATTACCCAAACATCGCAATCGATCAGTCACACACGAAGTTCCACGAGTGTGATCTTTTTCAAATCCTAATATAATTTCTATCTCGTCAACCTCTAGAGGAGCCACCTGACCTCGCCCCACCCAAACCAAGTTCCATTCTTCACACTTTTCAAGAATGTATTTTTGTTCACTATCATGCAGTTTCCCTCGTGAATTTTCAATTATAGTGCAGAGTTCTTCATGAAGGACACCACCACATCATCTAGAGTCTATACAATTCAATTTTTTTTCTTTGATCCCATGGAGGCCAATAGTCCCTTGTCTGAGGAAGTTCTTCCTAAATAGTCATGGGGGGGAGAGGTAATGCTTGAAATCACCCTTCTATTGGGAGATTGTGTACATAACCTCTTGGTCTTCTGGAAGCTAAAAAAGTACTTCGAGTCCACCAACTCTGGTTCCACACTATAGAAATTTTTGGATATTGCCTTCCAAATATCCTTTGGTGCAAAAGCATCATTCTTATAATAGAAAAAAGGTGGTCCTTGCATGAACACATTGATTTCCTCCAAGTGTGGCCCAATAGGTTTCCCAGGGTCTCCAAAACTAGTTAGTCCCTCCAGACATAAATTAGAAACGTCACATCACACACTCTAGACATAGTTTGTTTCTATTGCATACTCTCTATGTATTTATCACCCTTTAACACTTTCCTCTTCTTTTCTCCAATTGCTCTCTTCTAGGAAGTTGATGAGCTTGTTTCCATGTCATTCAAGATAATGCCTGCTTGCTTTCTTTTATGAAGTTTACTTGCACACGAGTCTTCATCTTGTATCTTTTGCTTCCGCACATATAAATTATAATTCATGCTCAGATAATAATTAAATAAAATAGGAATTTGTAAAGAAAATATTTAGTCATTGGATGTTACATATTATTTGACGGAAAGATCCTAGATCCAATTCTTGGAGAAAGGAAACATTGATCATTGATAATCTTTTTTTGCAAATAACACTGAATCAGATAAATTAAAAATGTTTAATGTAATTTTTAAAAGTAGAACTTGTTAAATGCTTTCATGCATCGACGACCAAGCCGTTTGACCCACAACATCTGATACTGTCAGAATTCCAATGACAACTAAAGAAACATCTGACAAGGATGTTGTATGTTCGACGTCACTTCCTTGTCAAACAGTCGTCGAGGAGCAAACATAGAAGCCGTCAGAATTTCTACCGTAATCCGATGACATTTTTGGTCAGAGGAGAAAACATAGCAGCCGTCAGAAGAGTTCATAATGTTGTCGGACTGGTGATGCAAATGGCATCGTTAGGAAGACCGACGACGAGTTTTTGATGGTTACATTTGTCAGAATACTGACGTGTTGTCGTTGGAATTCCGACAATGAGCTGTCAAAAATTAGCCCTGAATGTACTAGTGGAAGATGCCACGCTTTGATCTCCCCATTCATTATAGCCTGGATTATAATTAGGGAGTCTCCTTCAAGGTGGAGATTTCGAACACCATGGATTCTAGCTAATCCAACAACTAGTAGAGCTATTTACACTTGAGCCTCATTATTCATGATTTTCCAGAGTCTTTTGGCTCCACATTTAATTAAATCTCCATTATCATTCCACATAAGAAAACCTACTCCTGCCACACTTCTGGATGTTTGGGCGGCCCCGTCAAAGTTTATTTTAAACCAACCCTTCTGTGGAGGTTGTCACTGAGCTTCCAATGCTTTCTTATTCTGCCCCCTATTATTTTCCATGGATCCATGCCTAATCTTAATTCCCAGCTAGACTTTCTAAATATTCCTGTCCATTAAGGTGAAGGGGGTAGTCATTGAGAAGGATTGTGAAGCAGCTGAACCTACAACCTCTACAATATCTCTATTAATTCTGAGCAGTAGCCTCCTCACATCCTCCACCTTATCTTGAAAGACTCTATGATTACACTCTTTCCAGATTTCCCATATTACTACAGAGGGGCTTATTTTCCAAACACTTGAAAGGGTCGACTTACTTGGTTGCCTTGGCCAACTTTCAAAGACCTCTTTGAGGGAGCATTGAAGAGGACCTTGCCAATTTAAATTCCTTTGAAGATCATACCAACACCTCTGTGCAACCTCACAATTCAAAAGTAAATGATCTACAGACTCCTCTTAATTACTACACATCACACATTTGGACGGGCCCACAAAACCAATCCTTTTCCTTCTCTCCCCTGTTAGGATTCTACCTTTGACAACTAACCATGCAAAAGCACCAGCTTTTAGAAGGCACTCTTTGCTCCAAAATAGGTCCCATATTCTTGAGTGGCTCTCCTCCCTTCCTTCCAAAAATTGGTATCCCAATTTAACTGAATAGTTCCCGTCCCTTGCACCACACCAAATCACTCTATCCTCTATGCCTGTAAGAAAAATCTTCCTCTGATCCAATACATCCCTAAGTCTTTGTTGCGACTGAGACGATAGACCTGTTGTCGAAAGGTCCTTCCGAACCCATTCCTTTCCAATTTCTCCCTCAATGCACCTCATGTAATCTTTTACTCTATCACCCCAAAGTTGCACCAAGTGCTCCTTTATCTCTGAGAAGTCTCCTAGATCTCTTATTGCTGAGAAACCTGCCTAGGAGTCTTCCCAAAACTTAGCTTTTGTCCCTTTACCAATCTGCCATGTTAGATGATCAGTGACCACCCCACTGCAATCCATTATGAAATTCCAAATGGTTGACCCTTTAGGGGGGTTGTGAATTGTGAATACTCTATGATCGTCTGGAGAATCTAAATATTTTGCTCACAACACTTTTACCCACATTTAGTTTGGATTGGTGTATATGCTCCACACCAGTTTTGCCCCTAACGCAATATTCATTTTATGCCAGTCTCTCAATCCAACACCCCCTCTAATCTTTGCTTGGCAAATTTTATCCCATGCCAATAATGGAATCTTTTCCCAATCATTTGCCCCATTCCAAAAGATTTTTTTCATCCTTTGTTGAATTAAATTAATAACCTTTTTTGGGATCTTTAAACACATCATAGAGTAAATAGGAATAGCTGACCTTGCTTAACCATATTGACCATTAAGTGTTTCAACTTTGGGGCCAAACATGGGGGACTATGGTGCCCTAATTGGTCCATTCCCTAAGCACCTTGTTCACTCTCATGTGGCTCCAAATTTGGATTTGATGTACAAAATAAGATGGATCAGCCAAAATGAAATGCTAAATTGGGTTGGATCAATAATGTCGAGCACAAAAGGATAGAAAAGCTAAAATAGGGCCTAGATAGGCAAGAATTTTCATAGGGACGTAATTTACGATGATGAAGGTTCCTTGAGTCCCATAGGGGCTTCTGAGCCTATAATTGATTTAGTTGTGGAGCTTCTTACTCCCATTCAAGAGAAGGAAAGTCTAGATTTAGGAAAGTTTAGAAAAGCCTTACCATCATTAGGCTTGCAACAAAAGATATTAAAAAAGGGGCCTGTTAAGAAGCTAAAAAATGTAGGTATAAAGAAAGATCAATACAAAATTAAAAGCATGGGTGAATCCTCTGTAGAGTTGGGGACAATCAAGACCATTGACTCCCATTTCTCCAACCCTTAAAAATGATTATTCTCTCATTGAATGCAAGGGACTTGAACAACATCCTTAGAAAAAAGGTTGTTCGAAACTTAATTAAAGTACATTCTCGTGATGTTGTATTTATTCAGGACTCAAAATTATCTATGGAGGGTATGACTATAATTACTTCCAATATGTGCTAGAGAGGTAGATGTCAGTATATATAAGTATGAGGGTTTTTTTTTATGGGACCCACACAAGATTACTCCTATATGGCGGGTCTCAAGCATGTAATCTTCATTTATGATTGCTTCTATTTTTGTTTTAGGAAAAAATATCCTATTCAATAATGTTTATGCTCTAAATGAATTTCATGGTAATCTTGTATTTGGCCTCATATTCAATTTGTCCAGGATTTGGCACTTATGTTTCCATGGATTTTGGCTGGGAACTTTAATGTTATTATTAATGTAAAAAAAATCAAGGGTAGTGGATAAGATGGAATGTTCATCCTTATTAATCCAAGATAATATTTTTCTCTTAATTTGGTGGATATAAATCCTAGCAATGATTTATTTACCCGGAGGTTTAGAGATGTGGTTAAATTCTATATCAAAATAGGTTGGAATTTTTTTTTAGTGTATAGCTACTGGGTGGGAAATAATTGGTCAATAAGCTCAAAGATTTTGGACTGGAGAGACTTAGCTCATAGGCCTATAAAAATTTTAGCTTCCAAGATCAGGGTCCCTCATATCCCACTTAAATTTTAAACTTATGTGGTTGAGAGAGCTTTTGTTGTAGGAAATTATGCTTGAATGGTGGATTTTTTTTAAGGAATATATTAGAGAAGAGTAGGAAGCTTGGAAAGAGCTAATGGAATGGGAATTGTGTGAAGAGATCTTCTAGAAACAAAAGTAGAGAATAGAATAGTTTCTAGAAAGTGATAGAATTTTTTTTTTCCTTTTTAATTATGTCAAGGCTAGAAGGAGTGGGAATATGATAGCTTTTAGTATTGATTCTCAAGGCAACCAACTAATCTCATTTAGAGATATATTAAGGGAGGATATTCAATATTTATTTTCCTTAATCTTAGAGGATTCTATCATTATAATGGAGTCCAAGATAACTTGGATTGTATTCATTCTATGATGACTAATGAGATGAATGAGATGTTGATAAAGCCCATTAATCCATGTGAATTATAGGGGACTAATATTTCAAATGAGAAAAGGGAAAGCCCCTGTATCAGATAGTTTCCCCATGGAATTATTTTCTAGTGATACCATACCCTCTTTTCATTTCATTGAAATTCTCACTAGAGATGAAGCATTAATGACTAGTGCTAGTCTCTCTCCCAAAATTGATCCTATCTATGATAAAATTTTGGTGCAAGAAGAGAATATCAACACTTCTTTTAATAACCCCCATCATACAAATGATGTTGATCCTTCCCCTAAAATGTGCCTCCCTTGTACAAATACTTTGGAACAAGAGAATGCTCTTAGTTTAATAGGGTTCACTATCATTAACAATCCCCCCTACAAGGATATCCTTTTCATTCAATCTAAAGAGAAACCTATTCATGAAGAAATGTTTTAGATTGATAATCCTCTTTTTGAATCACTTGATGATTTCAACTCTACTAAACCTTCCTCAAATATTCCAAAACCATCTTTGATCAATATGATACATGTGAATGATTGTGAAATTCCTAATAAGCCTATTTTTGTGGTTCAAGGTGTTATCCCACCTCAAAATTCTCAACCTCTCAATAAACCTCTTTTTGTGGTTCAAGGTGTTTATAGTATCGACGCCTTTTGCACTCCTATCTAAGACTCCTTATGAATATGCTAAACAAATCACTTGAGAGAGTTACAAGTCAATTGCCTAGACATATAATATGAGGAACAATAGGCAACCTAATCCTCCTTTGGTTATTCCTTATTCTCTTCCTACTTCTCAACCAATACTTTTACAAGCACCTCATTTATCACATCTTGGTTAAAAGTATGACCTCTTTGAAAAAATTAAAGCTACTCTCACCAAGATATCCCTTTGGGATTTTATCCACAATTCATCTACACATCATGGAATGTTACAAGACACTTTTAAAGAACTTAGATGTTCCATTTGCAGTGACACCTAATTATATGGCTTCTTTGATTGATCCTATGAAAACACCTAAAGCTCAAATTGTGTTTTCACAAGATGAGTTACCTTCAAAGTGTTGGAATCCAATAACACTGAGAAGGGGGGGGGGGGGGGGGGGGTGGGGTTGAATCAGTGTTATACTAGATGAATTAATTTTAGCCTTATTAAAACATGCATATACCAACTGGTATATCGGTACATACAAAATTGAAAGAAGTAAAGAAACCAATAAGCCAATAACATAAATTAGAATCATAACACACATAATTATATGTGGAAAACCTCAAAGAGGAAAAACCACGGTGGGATTTGTGATCCACAATATCAATACACTAGCCATATGAAGAGATATTAAAAAATATAAGGGGCCCGCACTTGCAGGAAGGCTTACATCCTAGAGCACACTGCTCAATCACAAATGGAGCCTCACTGACTACATATAAATCCAGACTACAATCCAGAGAAGTGTTAAAATGCTAAGATATCATCTTCTATGCCAGAATACAATTTCGGTTTAAGCTCTGTCTGTTCTAATCTGAAACCCTAAACCCTTTACCGGAATAACCCTTACATAAATATCCTCACATACATAATCTCTCTAATATATTTCACATTATATCACATTCTCATATCCATCACCATATCTGTTACCATGATTATTACAAAATGATCTAATCCAACTGACCTATATACCCTATACAAATTATCATGCCTTATGTCAGCTTACAAAGGAAATTACAATATCAAATTACATGTCGGCTAGATAACATAAATGCATGAATGTGAAAAACAATTGCCGATGCTGGATCCAAGAGATGTCGACCTCCAATACCAATAACCATATTCTAAACCATGTCAGCCTACATTATCGGTAACCAAAGAAATCCTTTTATCTTACCGGTGTCGGTGTAGTGTTTGTGAAGTGCCTGCCGGTACACAACTGAACAAAAACATGAAGCCGGAACAAAATACCATGTTGCCATAAATGAGAACATAGTGAAACCAACCAATTGAGTGTCAGTTGCCAACACAAAGGAAGTTCAAAATCAATATGATATTCTTATGATTGTTGTTCTCGTTAATGCTAATTCTATAAGAAGAACCCTTGTGGACAATGGACCTGGCCTTAATGTTTGTAGCATTGATTTATTGCATTAAATTAATATGGATCCTTCTCTTATTCAACTTGAATCTCTTTCTATTCGTGGTTTTGGTAGTTTTGCTAGAGCATCCTTGGGTACTATAACCTTGCCTATTAAGGCAGGACCTATTATTTTACCTACACCTATCCAAGTCATGCCTGATAGCCTTACTTACAATCTTATCTTAGGACAAGCTTGGATCCATCATATGCAAGATATACCTTCTTCTAATTCTTCTACTACTCAAGTTGAAACACCATCTCCTCCTAAAGGTACTTCCTCATATAAAGAGCGACTCTTAGAATATGATTGGGGGTCCTTATATTTTACACCTACCTTTATAGGAGAATATAATATCCCCCTAATAGAGCCTAAGACTAAAAAATGAGATGATATGGTGGAACCTAAGAGGCAACCTACTTTGTCTAATCAAATTAGTAACAATTTTGTGGCTGCATCTAATTCTAACAATTCTTCAAAACCTTCTTCTACTTCAAGTAAATATGACATTGAGACCTATGAGGCCCCACCATCTCTTTCTGATATGGCATCCCTTTGTGGTCCAGGTTTTCACATTTTAGCTAAAAGTGGATACAATGGCAATTGTTGTGGTAGAAATGAACACGGAATTAGAGTTCCTTTAGAAATTGACAGTCTTGAAGCCTCATTTGGACTTGGACATAATCCTTCAAATATCACCAAAGAATCCTAAAGACCATCTCTCAATGTGCATGGCATATTTAGTAGTGATGATGACTTAATCTTGATTAAATCATCCTCTACATCCATCGACACTCATCCCACTCATAAGGAAATTATGATGATTGACAAGTCTGTTTATGAAATCCCCAAGAGATTGACAATCCCATTCATGAGGATTTACATTCTCTTCATACCCTCCTTTATACCAATAAGGACCTAATGAGTTATACTTGTCCCTCTCCTAAGATTTATTTTATGTATGAGAAAATTTGTTTGCAAGAGGAACATGACTTACAGGCCCATTCTTCTCCTAGAGACTACTTTCTTGATCAAGACATTTTAATACTTATCATCTTATGAATGGTTTTACTTTCATTGATTGTAGAGCATTTAGCATGTCGTATTAAACTTCTTCATCCAACATATCATATAATTAATTAACATTAGTGGTTGTTATGTTTCTCTTCATTATGTGACATTAGTAGCTTACCTATTGGGGGCTCATTGTCATTCATGAGAGTACAATTTCAAATGCAATCATACTTTGGTAGTAAAATAGTAGCCTATTTTGTACCTTCTCTTGTCTCTATGTTAGGGAGAAAGAATGACTTCAAACCCATCTCTTTCTTAAGATTAAATGTTCCCTTTTTGAAGTAGTATCTTCTATAAGGATCTCTTATTGATTGTGGAGGTGTGTATTCCTATTGAGAATCCCCTCTCTCTTATTGGAAAAAGTATCGTTGAAGAGGATCTTGAGTACATATCCTTAATTGGGACCTCTTACTTAGTGTTGGAAGTCTATAATCATTCATCAAATCCTTTTCTTTGTTGAGTGGCATCTTTTATAGTGAACCCTTCTATATTATGGATGTGCATATCCTTGTTGAGGATCCCATCTATCTTGTAGGAAAATGAATATTTGATGAGGATATTTTCCTTTTTATTAGAAGAGTGTTTCTTTTATAAATCATCTCTCTTTGGTGTCCTTGTCTCCATGCTTGGGAGGCAAGAATAACATTTCAAACCTGTATCTTTTCTCCAAATATTTACCTTTCCTTTGTTGAGTTGCATCTTTCATTTGATGCCATTTATTGCATAGAATAAGTGTGTTCCTTGTTTAGGATCTATTCTCTATTTGAAATGATAATTAATTCATGAACAATCTCTCCTTAGTGAAAGTATGTAATCATTCACTAAGAATCCACTTTTTCCTAAATATAGGAGAAGGTGTGTATTCTCATTTTCCTTCTCTTTTTTTAAAGATGTTATCTTATCTTTTTTTAAAGATGTTATCTTTATCAAAGATCCCCTTTATTCTTGATGGCTGATGTATTTGGATGATGATCTCTTCCTCCTTTTATTTATCAAAAATATCCCTTTACACTCATCACTATTTAAAAGGTAATTTTTTTCCAAACTCTTATTTTTCATTTTACACAATCTTTCACATCTTGAATTAGAGAGCTCTGATTCTCGCACCATTGATTGTCTTGGATTGGTGATTCAAATATCTATCTTATCAAATAATCCTTGATTAGTTTTGATATTGTATCTGTTGGCCATTTGGAGGAATTGATTATGTGATGCATTGATGTTTTGTCATTGATGTCAACACTAGCTATTTTGGATGCTTTACTGGCACTCTTCTAGTCCCGGTAGGATGTATGGTTTCTGGTTGGTTTGGATCCAACATGATTCGGTATGCTCTGGTATGGTTTGGTTATGGAATTGGCTTATTCATGATACTCATGTTCATATTTAGTCAACTGGTGTTGGTCTGGTGATCGAATGCTATCTTGTTTGCTTGGAAGCTTGGCTTGTGGTACTGATGAGGGTTTCACCGGCAAAGCTTTGATGGAGATCTTTGATGATATGCATAAGTAGTGTTGGTGCAGCTTCTGGTGGAGTTTCAAGATGCTGATGGTGATCATGTTCGAGACTTGGCGGATGGAGATCATTGCTTTAGCGTGTGGACCTATACTGGGTCCCGATTGATCTAGGTTATGGACCGATTTAGTGTAACATGTGGATTGGACCTTTCAATGTGTTTCTAGGATGTCTTATGTGTTGGATATTATTTTTTTGGTCTAAGGCTGACATGTTCTATAATTATGTAATTGGTTTATTATCTGGTGGATGATCTGATTGTTTATGGTCAAGGGTTTGTATATATATGATGTAAGATCTCATTGTAGATCATAATGGTTATGGTCAAGGGATGTAATGTGCGAATAATGTAATATCATTCAGGTAGAGGATTTGGTCAATCATTGGAGATCGAGTTGGGTTTATGTAAGAGGATTTAGTCCTCTGATATTGAGCTTAACCAGAACTGTACTCAGGCATAGGAGATGTTATCTTTGCAGTTCATTTCTTCTTCCAGATTGTAGTCTAGATTTCTACGTAGTCAGTGAGATTCCTTTTGTGATAAGCAGTGCGATCTAGGCTATTTGCCTTCCTACAAGTGCAGGCCCCTTAATTGTAATTCACATACTTGCTGCAGAAGTATTATCTGACTATGGGTAGGCTTCCCACCGTGGTTTTTCCCTTTATCGGGCTTTCCACTTACAAATCTTGCTGTCATGTGGATGGTATTTATTCTCTAATTATTGTTTATGCTTAATTGGTTTAATTGCTATTCTGGAATTTGGTTTAAGCATTTCGGTATTAATGTTTTGGTTTCTGGTATTAAAGTTTTAATTGCTAAATGTTGCGGTAATATGTGACAACTGATTCACCCCCCCCTCTCAGTTGTCTTTCGGTTATTTGAATTGTCTAACAATTGGTATCAGAGCTCTGGTCTGGCGACTAACAGTTCAAGTTCATCTGAAGCTATCTTTCGAAGAGATATTCCTAGGCTTGATGGAATAAATTACACAGTATGGAAGATTCAGATGGAGACTCATCTGAGATGTCTTGGTAAGGAGATTTGGGAGATCACACAAAATGGTGTCACACCTCATAATCCGACATCTGGCAATCCTCCTTTGGCAAACTTGGATAAGGAGCTTGAGAATGATTGTAGAGCAAGAGAAGCCCTCTTGTGTGCACTTTTTGATCAACAAATAATGGGATTAACCGACAAATCATCTGAAAAGGCTATATGGGATAAGTTGGAGACTCTTAATGAAGGTGACACTACAGTGAAGATTGCTAAACTTGATGGTTACCAGGTGAGATATGAAAATATGAAGATGGAAGAAAATGAAAGGATTACTGCATTCATGGAAAGGGTAAATGAGATTGTTATGCGAATTCAATGTTGTGGTGGAACTCTAAGTGAAGATGAAATTATTTTAAAATTCTGAGAGCCCTACCACCAGCTTACAAGAGGAAGGCTACTACAATTAATGAGTTGAGAACAATGGCTAATACATCTGTTAACAAAGATACTTTGGTTGGGAAACTATCTGCTTTTGCGCTTGAAGAATTTGGACCTTCTGGAGCTGCAAAGTCTGAACCGGCTTTTCATGCATCTCCATCATCAACTGGTAAGCAAGATTGGAAATATTTATATGCAAAGGAATTGGATGATATGAAGAGAGAAGATGATGACTTTGAGTAACTTGAAGCACTATTTACTAGAAGAGTACCTAAAGGACTGGTAGGAAGTAAGTATGAAGGAAAGAACCTTTTAAATGTTTTGCATGTAATAGGATTGGTCATTTTGCATCTAGATGTCCTGAAAGGAATTCAAGATTTGAAGAAAGAGTTAGAAGATCTTTTAAGTCTAATCCTGGATATCAGAACAAATATAAGTACATGAAAAACAAAGACAAATCATGCTACATAGCGGATGAGGAAAGCATTACTGATTCTGATGATGAATCGATATAAGATTTTGCTAGTGGTTCCAGGAATAGGAAGGAATAGGTGTTCCTGGCTATCAAGGAAGATGTTTCAGCACTAGAAGAGAATGTATCTAAAGAGAAGGCACTTGCTGCTAAAATTGAAGACAAGGATGAATAGGTAATTGACAGTGGTTGTTCACATCATATGACTGGAGATAAAGGGAAGTTTCTATCTTTGCAAGAATTTGATGGCGATCTAGTTAGATTTTGAGATGACAAAGCATGTATGATCAAAGGAAAAGGAACTATATCATTGGATGGTAAGAACAATACTGATAATGTTTATTATGTTGAAGGTTTAAGGCATAATATTTTGAGTGTAGGATAATTGGTGGATAAGGGATTTCAATTACAGTTCAAGGATGGAAAATGCAAAATCATTAATAGATCTGGTTTGGAGATTACAACTGGTACACAAACAAAAGGTAATATATTTCATTTGAATTTTGGTGAGAAGACATGTTTAATTGCACAAAATAATGAGATTTGGCTATGGCATAATAGGCTGTGTCATGTGAATTTTGATTGCATTGTGAAGATCAGTTCAACTAAGGCAGTTAGAGATACACCTAAGATTGTGAAGCCCTATAATCCGGTATGTAAAGAATGTAAAATGGGTAAAAAGGTCAGAACCTCTTTTATGAGTATACAAGAGAAATCTAATGATGTTCTTGAACTTATTCATACTGATTTGTGTGGCCTTGCTAGAGTTAAAAGTTTTCAAGGTGATAGATATTTCATGCTAATCAATGATGACTATTCTAGAATGATGTGGGTTACTTTTCTAAGGGAGAAATTTGAGGCATTTGAAAAGTTTAAAATCTTTAAGGCTAAAGTGGAAATTGAGACAAGATTGAAGATTAAATGTTTGAGGTCAGATCATGGTGGAGAATTCGCATCCAATGAGTTTAATAACTTTTGTGAGAAGCATGGTATAAGAAGACAATTTTCTGCTCCCCGGAAACCTCAACATAATGGAGTTGTGGAAAGGAAGAACATAACTATCTTGGATGTTTCTAGAACAACGATGATGGAAGCTAGTCTACCTCATATCTACTAGAGAGAAGTAGTGAGCATAACGGTTTATACATTCAACATAGTACATATCAAAGGAGAAACCGGTAAGACACCTTATGAATTATGGTTTGGCAATACACCTACAATTATGTATTTTAGAATATTTGCTAGTAAATGTTATATCAGGAGAGATGATATCATTGGCAAATTTGATCCTAGATGTGATGAAGGCATATTTCTTGTTTATTCTAATGAAAGCAAGGCATATAGATGTTATAACAAGAGATTGTAAAGAATTATGGAGAGTGGTAATGTCAAGGTGGATGAGCCGAATAGAGGTCAAATCAAAGTTTATGAGAAGGAACTGGTAGTGGAAATGATTATATATGAACCGGTAGCACCTTTACTGGAACAGAGTGTTGAACCAGTTGTAGACACCCAAAATTGTCATGTCTAATTAAATAAATATTTTATTTATTTAATTATCTAAGCCTAATTCTTCTATTAATTAAATAAATCTTTATTTATTTAATTAATTCATTTATCCTCTTCTAGCCTTATTTCTCATTTAAATAAATACATTTATTTATTTAAATTATCCTTTTCCTAAATTAAATAAATATTTTTATTTATTTAATTGATCCCACTTCCTCTATTAATTAAATAAATCTTTATTTATTTAATTAATTCCTTAACCTTTTCTACCTATGACACATGTCAGTCATCTCTTAATTCCTACACTACTTACCCCTTTCATTATTGTATTATTTCTTGTACCTACCCTCTAATCATAGCCGACCTCCTTTTACACCTCTCAATCTTATCCCTCCATTTCATATAGTGTCTTCTATATAAGGAGATACTTCCTTTATTATCAAACCCTAATAAGTCATTCTAATCAATCATTCTACCTAACTAATGAGCTAATGAAAGATCTTAAGGACTTGACTACACTACGATCCTACTTGCAACCACATTCCGTTCTTTGTTGAGCTCTTGTGCATATAAAATCTGAGAGCAAATATATCAAGCAAGATCAATGGAGATAGGAAGAATAGAGATCCAAACCCTATTGGACATGTGACGGTATAATCTTTGTGATTTCGTTTGATTTGCATTGTCTTAGGTAATCTTCATATGTTATGGTGGATCTTTGTTGTTGTTAGGCTAGGGTTTTTGTGGTTGGATTCATTTAGCCTTTCAATATCCTTATTATTGTTATCCATTTTCACCATATACATTTTGGCACGCCCGGTGGGACTCTTGTCCCTTTTTGCATTTAACATCTTGTTGTAGATCTTGTATTTTGAAGTTGCAGATCTGACGCTTTCAACAGCATTTTGATATTTTCGCGTCTACGCACTTTCGGATCGCGTTTTGATTTTCTGGCGCGTCTGCGACATCTGGGATCGCGTCTGTGTTATTGGCAATATTTTATTTTGCAGGTTCCAGGAAAGCGCGTTTGTGTTCTAAAGTCGCGTCTATGATGTTTTTAGCCGCGTTTGTGTCGAGAGGCCGCGTCTGTGTTCTGTAGGCGCGTCTGTGCTTCACAGAACCGCGTCTGTGTCACCCAGGCGCGTCTGCATTGAGGGTAATCGCGTCTGTGTTCGCCAATTTCGAGTTTTTGGGTTTTTATTGATTCAGTTTTCGGATTTTGCATTTAGGGTTTCAGATCTGGTTTATTTTGAGCTAACATTTACAGATCTAGCTAACAAAATTGGTGCAGCTTGTCTTGGAGGCTAAATCGTTTGGTTGAAGGCCCCTATTTTCACAAAGTCTTTTGGGTTTAAAATTTACCTAACTTGTGTGCTTGCAGGAAGGGGTGATCATTTGAAACAATCCAAACTACTAATAAATCTTTGTTGCAAGACCTTGGCAAGGGTTTTTTGGATTTTTATTGTGTGCCTTGTTTTCATAGACTAGCAAACACTTCAATTGGTGCACTAAAATTGAATCATTGTTTTTTGTGTCTTGAGCAATAGGCTCTTTTTGTTTAATCTTTAGAGGGCCTGTCTTCCCATGTGGTCATTAGGACTACTAGTGAGAAGAGAACGACCCAAGTGGTAGCAAAAGAAAAACCATCTTCTTCCAAACCACTATAAATAACTGTATTCATGGTGAAAACTATGAATAACGTGTGCTGATTAGTTCATACCGACACTATGTCTCCCCATAAACTCGTTTGATCAAATTTATTTGATCAGTTGTAGGGCGTAACCCTACCGGCTGGGAGCCTTCTGTATTTACAGAGCTGAAAGTGCTGCATGTATGACCACATGAGCGGATGCCCTTACTAGCACATTTTTGTTTTAGAAGCCCAAATCCTTCTAGTTGTTGGGGCAGGAGGTCGGACCTCTGGTAGCGGCCCACACACATACGGTTCTTAGTAGAGATACAAAGTTCACCACGGGGAGTTTTCATGGGGACTGATGCTTGGCTGACCCGAGAAGTGAGTGCCGAGGGTGGAGCCAGTGAGGTCAAGCATCTAAGTATCCGCTCAGAATAGCGTAGCCTTGGGGGTAAAACCCCATGTGGGATCAACAACTATTGTCTTAGCCAGCCATAAGAATTGTGCTTGACTTATGTTAAACATTCAAAACATTCAAGACCAAATAGCAAAACATTGTGTCTTTTGTGTCTTCAAGTGTATGCAAAACATTTTTTTACATCAAACAACACAATTTTCTTGGAGTCATTTTGAGTCTAGACACTTGCAAACATTGAGTCCTCATCAACATTATGTCCTCTTGTCACAAACAGTCAAACACTCAGATTTGGTCACAACAAAACAACTTCACAGATTGGAAAAATTGCACAAAATTTGCAGAAACGCGTCTGTGTCGGGCATAATAGTGTCTGTGTTGTCTAGCCGCGTCTGTGAAGGGCAGAATCGCATCTGTGTCCACAAAAATCAACATTACACTTTGCAAAAAAATCTTAGAAGCACGTCTGTGTTAAACAGAGAAGCGTTTGTGTCAGGAAACCGCGTCTGTGAAGTGTACAGGCACGTCTGTGTCCAGAATTGAAAAACTGTTACAGTCCAGCAAACAAACACAGTCAGTTTTGAAATTCTTGAGCTTCCTAGGTCATTTCTCCAGGGTTTCATTTAGCATTCAACCTGTCCTTGGGTCTCACAAAGTCAATCATTGCTTTACATCTCTCATTACATTCACAATTGTCTAAACTTGAGTCAAAAGGTCACTTGCTTGTCCTCACTATACTTTGTCAACACACTACATACAACAACACTTTGCTAAGTGTTCCCTCATCAAGGTTTCTTACCTTTGGGTCTCATTTGGTCTTACTTAGAGTCAAGGTCAACTTACCTCATCAAGAGAAACTATCCTCTCTTTGGAAGTCACACCTACTCTACTACATACATACTTGGTCTTATATTTGGACATTGCAAGTACACCTCAGATTCATTTACATTCCATCCAACTCTTGGTCTTCCATACTTTTTCCATTTTTCATCTAGTCTCACACATCTTGGTCAATACCTAGATCATGGTTGAAACCCGTCTTCAAAAATCTAGGAGAGAAATTAAAGAGGCTCAAGAGTCCGCAAACATGAGTTCTTATGAGTATGACTGATATCTTTTTCAATTCTAATCATACTACATTATCTGACATGGATAACTATAGAAACATTCCAAATGTTGAGAACATGGACACTACAAACAACAATGCTACACACAATGACAATGTGGACAATTTTTCCGTACATTCAGCAGATGTGGAAGAATCCATTATGAATCCCCATTTCAATTGATTGGTTGAGGAAATAATGAGGAGGGATAGACAATACTTCTTACAAATGATGGCACAAAGTGGAGCCAAGATACCTCATGATTTTGACATGCCTCAAATAATGGAAAATCGACCTTTGCAACAAACTCACTCCAACATGGATCAAAGAAGACCTAATAGTGGAGGCAATAGAGGACCACACATGGTACCTGAATCACCATCAGCTTTGCTTCAAAAACTAGAGGTCCCACATACACATGGTCAAGCATATGATACTCACCTTCGTAGACCATAATGGAAATCTTATGCAGACAGATATGCTCAATCACATACTAATGCCAAGGATCAACCACCAAAACAATTGGATATTCAAAGGCATGCTCAAAATTTGGACACAAGGAAACCTCATGTGAAATTTGGGGGCAACACATTAGAACATGACATGCCTGTAGAATATGGTATACATGCGCAAAATAGATATGGTGTTCCTCAACATGAATCTATACCAAGTGGTCCACATATGCAGCATCATTACAAACCTCCTCCATATGAACATGTGTATGATCAATATCATCCATATATGCAACATGCTCCCCCTCCAATGGGTACCTCAAACATAGGATATGGTCCAAGAAGTCGATCTCCACCTAAGAGCAATTTGGAGCAACAAATCAGGGATTTACAAAAGAAAATGGAGGACATAAATACACCGAAGCCAACATACACAATGAGAGACATATGTCCTTATCCATTTGACAAGAGCATTCCAATGCCTCCATTTCCTACACACTTTGTGATGCCTAAATTTGATAAGTATAGAGGAAAAGGGGATCCTAAGGCACACATAAGATAGTTTTTCACAGCTTGCATTGAGGTAGCAGCAGAAGAAACATATTTGATGAGATTATTCCCACAAAGCCTAGGTGATCAAGCTATGGAATGGTTCTCCCAACTTCCCCCTGGAATTAAGTCATGGGGTGATCTAGCAGAGGCATTTATTCAACATTTCTCCTACAACATAGAGACAGACATATCAGTCACTACTTTGTGCAACACCAAGCAAAAAGAGGGAGAGTCTTTTGCATCATTTTTACAAAGATGGAGAAATCTAGCTAGCAAATGCTCTTGTGAAATTCCACAAAAACAAATGGTAGAAATGTTCGCCCAAAATGTTAACAAAGACATTGGCTATGATTTAAGAAAAGCTTGTTTGTCCACCTTCAAGGACGTTATTGAAAAAGGCTTAGCAACAGAAAAGGTCCTAATTGAACAAGGAGTCATCAAGATATTCAAGGAAAACAAAGATGACTTTAAAGGAAAAGACAAGCCAAGATTTTGGAATAAAAACAAGAACACAGTCAATGATGGTGTTGTTGATGCCAACACAGTGCGACCCAAATTCATTTTTTCTGGATCAAGTTCTACAGACAATCAAGTGAATACTCAAACAACTTCCAGATCATGAAGGAAGTATACTCCATTGGGAGAACCACTTGAGTTAGTTTTCAAGAAGCTAGTGGCAAACAAGGTAATCACAGTTCCAGATTTTCCTCCATATGAACCAAAGGTTAAACCAAATTGGTGGAATGATGATGAGTATTGTGAATTTCACAAGAGCAAGGGTCATAAGATAGGAAATTGTCATCGACTGAAGAACATCATACAAGATCTCATTGATAGAGGTGACATTGAGATTGAGGGACATTCGTCTAATCAAGAACATGAGATGTTTAAGGAACCATTCCCAAAACATGACAAAGGAAAAGCTAAAGCCATAGAGGATCAAACCAACTATACTAGAGCATCTTATAACTATGATTCAACTATCAATCACATCTCGATGGACAATTACATCTCTACTATTATCATCAAGGACAAAGCGTCTGAGAATTCTACCTAGAGACCCAGGATTGTCCTAAAAGGTGTTGGATCTTCTTCTGAACCTACCTCTGAATGTCATGTTACAACCTGCCGAGGTAAAATCACTTTGCAAGGTGCTCCAGCCAAAAACACCACTTCTTCATCAACTAAGCCTGAGTATGACCTTGTAGAAAAGTTAGGGAAGACACCCGCGCTCATTTCAATCCTTGAGCTATTACGCATATCTCCCACACATAAAGCCATTCTTGACAAAATCTTGAGAGATACTGCTGTTCCTACTGATCTGAACGTGGACCAGTTTCAAGCCATGGTGGGATACCTTTCCATTCCACATTCCCTTACATTCACAGAAGCCGATGACGCCTCTGTAAGTCAGCCACATAATGCACCTTTACACATTGAAGCCTTCATACACAAACATCGAATAAAAAGAGTCCTGATAGATGGAGGAGTAGGTCTAAACATTTGCACATTAAGCACTATTACACAATTGGGATATTCTGATAAAGCTATGAATTCTACAAATCAAATCACCATTAAGGCATATGATGACGAAGAGCGTTCATCCAAGGGCACAGTCACCTTACCTCTCAGAGTTGGGCCAGTTACAAAGGATGTGGTTTGTCAAGTCCTGGATTTAAATCTCACTTATAACATATTGCTAGGACGTCCTTGGATTCATGAAATGAGGGCAGTCCCATCCACATATCACCAATGCATTAAGTTCCTTCATAATGGAGTGGAAGTAACAGTTAACGGTGATCCTAATCCATTCATATACTGCAATAATCTGAAATCAAAGATTGAGACCATCATTCCCAGTAATCGTGAGGCTATTCCTTCGTTAGCATACATTGATCCTGAGTCATTAAAACCTTCAACATCAAAACAAGGTGAGCTTAAAGGCAAGTTTCAGGACAAAGGCATGGGGGAATATACTTTAAATCAGACCATGTACTTACGACAAGTCATGAGTTCCCCAAAAGAATATGGAAGACCACATCCTAACAAGCAAGTATCCATCATGATACTCAAATGGGACCCTACCACCTTTCAAAGATGGGGTGAGTTAGAAGAGGAAGATCTATACAAAATGCTTTTCAGGGATAATGAAGAGGAAACACAAGACCACATCAACCTACCATGTGAGAAATATGGCAAAGGCTTCAAAATTCTACAAAAATTCGGGTATGATGGAAAAGGCCCTCTGGGGTTATGAAAGGAAGGCATCATGGAACCTTTACAACCCGAATTGACCTTCAAAAAGGAACGCTCGAAAGGACTTGGTTTCTTAACTTCCAAGGTCCACACCCAAAGGACAGAAGAAGCCTTACAAATAAAAGCTGCCAAAATTCAACAAGAGGATCGCTACTCCACAGATTCTAACGAATGGGAATGGGGTTCAGACAAGTCTTCCAGTGACTACGAGCTCATCGAGATATTCAGAGAACCAGATGAACCCACAGAAGAGGAGAAATTTTATAACAAGTTCAGAGTTGGTCAAGAAACAACCCAGGAGGATTCTACACAATCCTTGTCTCAAGGTTCTAGGTTGAAATCACATAGGATGAGAACACCTGTCCTAGAATGCGCTACTAGTAATGATAATTTGGATTCACTCACAATCGAGACTGATGAGGAGAGTGCCATCGATGACCTCGATAACTACCTTGACATACCCGAATATAACTCCATCTTCACTCTTAGCTCCCTAACTTTGAAGACATTAACGACCTTCCCCTTGTCCACCACCAACTCATTGACTGGGATCATGAAGGACCTGCACAGTTTGATACATTCCAAAACAATGAAGCTTTTATTGACTATCTTGGCATACGGAATGATCTTCCCCCTGGAGACCATAAAGCGGGATACACTATAGAACTCAATAGCGTGGCATATTTTGGTGAGGGTGTCGGACCTTCTAGTTGCAAAAATGTGAAAATAAGAACAAATCAAGGGTCTTATGGCGAAAACCACACTGTGGCGCTGTCTGACCCCAAAAAAGTAAAAAGAAAGGACGTATATGAGGGCGAAAACCTCTCTGAGGCACCCAAAGATGGAAGGCTCGACATTCTCCCAACATCATATGAACAAAAGTCATCCATGTTGGTAGAGGAGACTATCAAAACAAACATTGGTACAGAAGAGGTTCCACACAACATATTCCTAGCTCAATCATTGACCGAGTCCGAAAGGTCAAAATTCATAAGTTTCTTCAAGGAGCAACAAATCAACTTTGCCTAGTCATACGCTGATATGCCTGGATTAGATCCGGATTTGGTAATGCATCATCTGACAGTCAAACCGGGGGCAAAACCAGTAAAACAGAAATTAAGAAAAATGCATCCACAAGTGGCATTACTAGTCAAAGCAGAACTTGAGAAGTTATTGGATGTCGGATTCATACGCCCAATCGATTATACTGAATGGATCTCCAACTTGGTACCTGTTAGCAAACCAGATCGCAACATCAGAATTTGCACAGATTTCAGAGACATCAACAAAGCTTGTCCAAAGGATGACTTCCCATTACCAAATATTGACTTGATTGTTGATCTCATAGTAGGTCATGAAATGTTATCATTAATGGATGGATTCTCTGGTTATAATCAAATAAGGATCATGCCTGAGGATCAACACAAAACATCATTTACTTGTCCGTGGGGAACTTTCTGCTGGAATGTCATGCCTTTTGGGCTAAAGAATGTAGGTGCGACATATCAAAGAGCCATGACTACTATCTTTCATGATCTCATGCACGTAACCGTGGAAGATTATGTTGACGACCTCTTGAGCAAATCAATAGACAAAAATACACATTTGGACATACTTTCAGTCATCTTTGATCGGTTGGAAAAATACACAGTAAGATTAAACCCCAAGAAATGTGTCTTTGGAGTAACCTCTGGGAAGCTCCTAGGATTCATTGTATCCAAAAGAGGAATTGAAGCTGATCCAGCAAAAGTCAAGGCCATATTGGAAATGCAACCACCAAGAAATATCAGTCAACTTCGATCCTTACAAGGCAGACTCCAGTCCATCTGAAGATTCATAGCACAACTGGCAGATAAGTGTAATCCTTTTCAGCACCTGCTACATAAAAACATCAAATTCAAATGGGATGATAACTGTCAATAGGCTTTCCAGACGCTCAAAGATTATCTTCTGAATCTGCCAGTTCTGATGCCACCAGTTCCAGATCAGCCTCTGTTACTATACATATCAGCTACTCCAACAACACTAGGGGCACTCTTAGCACAACAAATTGCTGAGGGCAAGGAAAAGCAGTATACTACATCAGTTGCACATTGGTGGGATACGAGCTAAACTACACACCAATTGAGCGTGCATGTCTCGCTGTGGTCTTTGCTTTGCAGAAATTACGTCATTACATGCTCACTCATAGGACTAAGTTAGTTGCAAGGATAGACCCATTGAAATACCTTCTCAATAAAGCCACACTTACTGGGTGAATAGCCAAATGGGTAATGATACTGAGTGAATTTGACATCGAGTATGTGGATAGAAAAGCAATAAAAGGACAAGCTATTGCAGATCAATTAGCAAATGCTCCCATGATAGATGATGTTCCTCTAAGTTTAGAATTTCCAGATGAATCCATTTTGACAATGTCACATGCAAAGCCATGGCAACTGTACTTCGATGGCTCATACACACAGCATGGGGCAGGAGCTGGTATCCTCTTTATAACTCCTCAAGGGGATTCTATACCAAAATCATATCTCTTATCACTTCCTTACACTAACAATATAGCGGAATATGAGGCATTAACAACAGGATTACGAATTGCAGTTTAGTGGAAGATCCAGGAGCTTCATGTTTTTGGGGACTCCCAACTTGTCATCCGTCAAGCAACTGATGATTACCAAACAAAAGATGAAAAATTAATGCCTTATAAAAAAATGGTGGATGACCTGAAACAACACTTCACAAAGATAGACTTTGAGCAGATACCAAGAGAACGGAATCACGCCACAGATGCCATGGCTACAATTGCTTCACTGATCGATCTACCTCCAAACGAGACCCGGTATGAGTTCTTGGTGGATAACCTTTTGGTCCCTTCATATGAAATCATGCCTACTGAGACAATATGTGTTGTCGGTCCCAAGTCCTAGTTATACGGTTCCATTTTCACATACCTACGTGACAATACTTTACCTCCTGATCTATCAAGTAACCAACGTCACACTTTCATTTGCCAATCCTCTCGATATGTCATTTTAGCTGATATCCTATACCGGCGAGGTCTAGATGGTACTCTTCTTAGATGTTTAGAAAGCGACGAAGCCCAGATTGCATTACGTGAAGTGCATGAAGGGATATGTGGTCCACATGCTAGTGGTCCTACCTTGGCCAAGAAACTCATTAGGACTGGATATTACTGGCCCAATATGGAGAAAGACTCATATCAGTTTGTCAAGAAATGTAAGCAATGCCAAGCACAAGAACTTCAACCACTTGCATCTCCTTGCCGTGCCTCTCACACAAGTTACTGGAAAACAGATTGCTACATTTATCCTCAACTATATCATTTGCCGATACGACATTCCTGTTTCCATTATCACTGATAATGGGCGTCCCTTCAAAAATCAGGATGTTCGTGAACTCTGTGACCGCTTCCATATCTCCCATCATTTTTCCACACCATATTACCCCCAAGGTAATGGCCAAGCTGAGGCGTCTAACAAAACAATCCTTAAAATCCTAAAGAAGACAGTCGACGATGCTGGTTGTAATTGACATATCCAACTCAATCCTGCACTTTGGGCCTACCGCACAAGTGTCCGCACACCTACAGGAGCTACACCCTATTCACTTGTCTATGGTACTAAAGCTATCTTGCCTATTGAGGTCAAACTACCCTCTTTACAGGTTTCTTTGCAAAACATCATCAGTGATGAAGACTATAGGGTCTCTCGCTTACAAGAACTAGAACTACTGGATGAACGAAGACAAACTGCTTTTAATCATCTCAAGGCTTACCAACAACGAATGAGTCGCAGCTAGAATCACAAGGTCAAGCCTTGCACATTTGAGGTAGGGGATTTAGTTCTTAGAGAAAATCCTAAAAATCAACAAGACAGGGAGAAGAAGGGCAAGTTCGAACCAAACTGGCTTGGTCCCTACATTATTACAGCAGAATATGGATCTGGTGCGTATCAGCTCTCAACTACAGAAGGTGAACCTTTGGAGGATCCCATCAACAACATGCACCTTCGCAGGTTCTACACATAGCTCTTCAGAGTATCCTAATTCAAAAATACAAAAAAATCAAAAATGTCAAAAATACAAAAAAATCAAAAATGTCAAAAATACCAAAAAAATCAAAAAATTCAAAAATACAAAAAAAATCATAAAACATAAAAATCGTTACTTGGTGAAAACCTGGCAAACAGGCGCCTTGTGACACAAAAAACATTGAAAAATCGAAAAAAGTAAAGAGAAATAATTTCGTCCAACGGCGAAAACCACTTTGGTGACGCCCTGGGCAAGTACCATGGTGAAAACTGGGTCACCAACGCCATGCGTAGAGACATTGCTCCGCCCTCCTTCAGGATTCACTTTCATCCTTTCACTTTGCACACACTCACAATCTATTCATTCATAATAAACTTACCCATTCCCATCATGGCTTGTTATTGATCTACCCAAGATTGGCTAGCCATTCATAATAAACCTCCCTTTCCATCCATAATAAATCAGCTCCTATTTGTGGCTAAGGAAAATCCTACGTCTAGTAATGGGTGTGGAACTGAGAACATCACATGTTTTGAGGAGTACAGTTTCTTCCAGCTTCCTTCAATCTATCCGCGTACAATCCACAATAAAGAAACATTTGCATCGCAGATCCGCAATAAAGTTCCGTCTTCTTCACAATAAAATATCAGTTTCATGGATTCAGTTAGTTTCAGATGAGATACAGCAGCAACAATGGGCTTCAACAAATCAAATCTTTCAGCAGACTCAGACAACATTATGGTTCAGTGCTATCTATCCTTTTTGTGAAAGTAAACATTGTGACCCCAATCAAATAAGACTTATACAAGTGACAAGAGACACTAAATTTGAGGACTATAGTGGATGTTGGTGTCGAGTCCTTGTTTTCTTTTGATTTTATCTTTTTGGTGACATGTCTTTTAGCTTTTTCGGGATGTCTTTGACTAGAGATTCTATCTCTAGGATGTCTTTGATTAGAAAGGCGAGGATGGGGTATCGTCACCTATTTTTCTTTGCTGTCTATGAATTGTCTCTTAGTAATGCTATGACTTATCCAAGGATATGAGGACACTATGAGTCTAGTATGAACTGAGGCATTCTTTGTTTGTGACTATCTTATCTCCATGCAAACAGGTACAATGACTTTCTGGGTCGAACATATGCCTCGATTGTCATAACCTATCTTGCCATAATAAAGCTCAATGATGATAACACACAAGAAACTCTTTCACTTTCATATCTTCTATCTTCCATCCCCCTTTCTTGATTGACTTCCATCGTCCTTCTCGAGTCCGCGTAGCCTGCTATCACATGACTGAGTATACTGACACACCTGCATTACCACATATAAGCATTTCATACATACATATAGATATCAAAATTGCATCACATCCTGCACACAACACCTGTTAGCACAATTTACATTTTGCATTATCATATTCATCTGCATTACATACATTCACATTTGCATCATGCATACACATCTAAAACAGAAAAGAACAAAAAACATTGCATTACATCATATACATATTTGCATCCATATCATAAGCATCACATAAGAACATCTCATCACATAAGTACGCATGCATATAGCTACCACAAAAATGAATCATTTCATATATATAATCAAAAAAGTGTCCTAATACAACGATGTCAAAATCATATGGCTACAAAAGCACCCGTAGGTGTCTACAATACAAAAATGGTACAATACTGATACATAGGGAGCCCTCTACGGCTATGATGAACTCCCTCCCTCGGAGCCACCTAGCCTAGATGGAGTCTGAGCCCCTGAAGGACCTGCCCCAGGATCATCCCTTCTGTCTCCTCTATCTGGTGGTGGAGGAGGACCCATAACCCCACCACTCGATGCCTGTCTCCTCTGGCTCCCTCCTGTAGCTATCGCTGTACGTGATGGTCTATGGAAGCTTCTCGCTCGCTGATCTGCTGGCACTGCACCATAGTAGAGATCTCTCCAGTAGGCAATCTCCTCCCCTGCCCACAGGACATAAGCATATCCTACCCCTGTATCCTCTGCTGCCTGTCTCCCGGCCCTCAGTGCTGTCTCAGCCTCTGTATAGCGTTGGATAGCCTGATCCCACTCCCGCTCAGTATCCCTGAGCCTCATCCTGAGCTGATCCCTCTCCCTCTCCAGCTCCTGGATCTCATCTGCCTGGCCCTGGTAGATCTCCCTCAACTCTAGAAGCTCATCCTCCACTGGGTTAGCCCCCTCTGCCTCTGCCTGTGGCTCCCCCTGTACGGGTGCCTGCCCCTGTGCCTGTACCTATACCTATACTGGTGCCTGTACTGGTATGTCTTTGTCCCTGTATCTGTACCTTCCTGGGACCCTGTGCTGCTGGCACCTGTAGCGGCAATCCACCGTAACCCCTCACCACCCGAGCCTGCCTCTCCTCGCCACCCTCCCTTCGAGGTGCAACCCGCCTCTCTCCAACTACTCCCCTCCTCCTCTGTCGCCCTCCGCCCCCATCGCCTCCACCATCCTCATCATCACCACCCCCATCTCCATCCAATGCCTCTCCCGGATCTGTCAAGCGTGGGAAGGGATGCTCTACCCAGTAAGCTGTGTACTCGACATCCATACCGACGTCCTCGATCTCTAGCCACATGTCCCAGGGTAGGGGCATCATCTCTACCACCTGCATCACTGCCTGATCATATGACAGCAAAGGCCCAAACTGTGCCTGATCTCTAATTGTACGGGCATACATGCCTGAGCCCCGTGGCATCCTCTGAATCCTGCCAAGCTGCCACCCAACCCTGTCCACAAGCTGTCTCTCTAGCACATAGGGCATCCGCCCAATCAGGTACCTGCTCCGGAAGGTGTAGGGAAGCTCCACTACGTCATCCTCCCACTGCTCGCAGCCTAGGTATGGTCTCCATATGACCACATCAATGTCGTCTATCACTCGCCGCCAATGCTCTAGCTTGCCAATCCGTGGCTGCGATGTGATCATATCATACAGATGAACAAAACTGCGTCCATGACCCCTGCCCCTGAAGTGTATCGGTTGGGTAACCGATAGATGCTCATAGGCCCATACCTGCAACAATGTCACTCCGCAGTCCAATCCTATGGATCCATGGTACACAAACTGATGAAGCTCATAATACAAGTGTGCCAGCACACATGGTCCCCAGGCATATCTGGTGTGCTACGTCACTAGTGTCTTTAGTGCTCCTCCCCAGCCCATAGCCAACCCTCGTGTTGCCCTATCCGGACACAGGAACCCACTGATAGCTCCTCCTATCACTGCCGACAATGCTAATCCTATGGCTGTCATGGTATCCCATGCCACGTGTCCTGCCCTCATCTCTAGTCCAGGGTCCTAAAATACTCATCTCAAGGCCTTTCTGTCTCCATCTCGATCGTATGGGATCAACTCCCCATCGATCGGTATCCGTAGAATCCTATATACATCCTCCAGGGTGACTATCATCTCACCCATCGGCAAATGGAATGTGCACGTCTCAGAGTGCCATCTCTCAACTAATGCAGTCAGCAAACCCATGTTTGCCCGAAACTCGGGCACATATAGCACATGTCTCAATCCCATCTCCTCGATGGCAGCTCTATCCTCGAAAGATAACTCAGGTCACAACCTCTGAGTCGACGGGAATCTCTCCCGTGACTCCAGCATCGACAAATACTCCTACAGTCAAGTAAATCAATCATGTCAGTCATAGTGGCATTCACTGTTCATCACAAAATGCTACTTTTTATCTAAATGCATATGGATATCTATCCTAGTGACACTCACTGTTCATCACAAAGTGTTGCTTCTATCCTAGTGACACTCACTGTTCATCACAAAGTGTTGCTTCTACCCTAGTGACACTCACTGTTTATCACAAAGTGTTGCTTCCATCCTAGTGGTACTCCCTGTTCATCACAAAGTACTACGTGTGTGACACTCACTGTTCATCATAAAGTGTTACTCACATTTGCACTCACTGTTCATCACAAAGTGCTTCTCATATTCTAGTACTCCCTGTTCATCACAAAGTACTCTATCTTGGTACTCACTATTCATCACAAAGTGCCTTGATCTATCCTAGTCTTCCTAGAGGACCTGCTTGAGTGTATCCTCTCAGTAGCTTATCCAATCGACAACGTATGTTTATCACAGAATTGCCGATTTGACCTAGAAGATGCAAATTCACACTTTTTCAAAACGCAAACATGCTTACAGACTGCACAGACGTGCCTGAAAACCATAGACACGCCTGAAAAACACAGACGTGCCTATGCTTTGCAGAGACGCACTTGGGCGACACAGACGTGCCTTCTTGGCACAAACATGCCTGCACATCACAGATGCGGCCGCAATTGACATAGACGCGGGTTCAAACGTAGATGCACCTAGCACAAACACAGACGCGCCTGGAACCAATGCAGACACGCCTGGACATTTTTGGACACTTTTTGGACCCTAGTCTAAGCACATTTATTACACTATCTAGCATGCATTAATGAAAAAATTAAATGCGTCAAAGTACAAGGAGGTTTGGTGGTACTTACTGGCTCTCCTGCCTCTGCTGGCCTCTGGAATCGGCAAACGCAGTCAAATCTGTGAGTGAAAGCCATCGCTGCTGACTGCTCCTGCTCTATTCTCGCTCTGCAATATGCTCTCGTGGATGTGTAGATGACAATGAGGATGTATTTTTCCCCGTGGTCTATCTTATAGCCTACCCTAGCCCTCGCTTTCATTTCCCGAGTCAGTCTTCTTTATCCCGTGACTCTGTCACTTTATCCGGTCAGTCCATTCTAGCCTTTCTTTCTTATCGAGAGATTGTATGCAATCTTTTCAGACATTTTCATCCAATCTCTCGAGGGGGCATATCATTCCCATCCTGGGGCAACTCTGTATCACTTCATCTTATCTTCTTTGAAACAACGTGACAAGCCGCATTGTCTCAAAGAGGGGCAAAATGTAAAAACCCAAAATTGTCATGCCTAATTAAATAAATATTTTATTTATTTAATTATCTAAGCCTAATTCTTCTATTAATTAAATAAATTTTTATTTATTTAATTAATTCATTTATCCTCTTCTAGCCTTATTTCTCATTTAAATAAATACGTTTATTTATTTAAATTATCCTTTTCCTAAATTAAATAAATATTTTTATTTATTTAATTGATCCCACTTCCTCTATTAATTAAATAAATCTTTATTTATTTAATTAATTCCTTAACCTTTTCTACCTATGACACATGTCAGTCATCTCTTAATTCCTACACTACTTACCCCTTTCATTATTTTATTATTTCTTGTACCTACCCTCTAATCATAGCCGACCTCCTTTTACACCTCTCAATCTTATCCCTCCATTTCATATAGTGTCTTCTATATAAGGAGATACTTCCTTCATTATCAAACCCTAATAAGTCATTCTAATCAATCATTCTACCTAACTAATGAGCTAATGAAAGATCTTAAGGACTTGACTACACTACGATCCTACTTGCAACCACATTCCGTTCTTTGTTGAGCTCTTGTGCATATAAAATCTGAGAGCAAATATATCAAGCAAGATCAATGGAGATAGGAAGAATGGAGATCCAAACCCTATTGGACATGTGATGTTATAATCTTTGTGATTTCGTTTGATTTGCATTGTCTTAGGTAATCTTCATATGTTATGGTGGATCTTTGTTGTTGTTAGGCTAGGGTTTTTGTGGTTGGATTCATTTAGCCTTTCAATATCGTTATTATTGTTATCCATTTTCACCATATACACTAGTTACTCCGGCAGTATCAGAAAATTCAACAGTAACTGAAGAAGCGGGAAGAGGAACATAGAGTCAGAAGACTCCTAGGTATGTGAGATTGAATCATTAAGAAGATCAAATCATTGGGGATAAGAACAATGGAGTAATGACAAGAAGAAGACTGAAAACTAATGAGGTATGTTTAATTTCTCAAGTTGAATTGGTATCATTAATTGATGCATGCAAAGATGAATATTAGTTGAAAGCTATGGAAGAATAATTAGATCAGATTGAGAAGAATAACACATGGACTTTGGTTCCCCAACCTAAAAATAAGAATGTTATTGGAACTAAATGGGTTTTCAGGAATAAATTGAATGAGGATGGTCAAGTTGTGTAAGGAATTCGCTAACAACATGGAGAAATAATTTGAAATGTCTATGATTGGGAAAATGAAATTTTTCTTAGGTTTACAGATTACTTAGACTGACAAAGGTATTTTCATCTATCAAACTAAGTATACTAGGGAATTATTGAAGAAATTTGGTATGGGAGATTCTAAACAGGTAATTACTCCTATGATTACATGTGAGAAATTGATAAGAAAAGATGTTTCTGCACCCGTGTTCAACCCAACAATAAGAATAATAACTTTAGCTGAAGTCTCAACCCAAAGTTTGGACATTCACTTTGTGAAGTCACTATTTTCATAGCTAGTGTTCATTTGATTGTCAACACAGGGACTCAATACTTGAAATGGGTCTACACTATATATGCACTAAGTTCCTGCAATAGCTACCCTACAGTACTTTATTTTGGTTTGGTTGCAGGAACAATCAATGGATTTGTTTCCAATGGCTGCAGGAACAGTCATTGCAAGAACGTCTACTGCAACTAAAGAAGAAAACTAATTTTAACAAAGGCATAAGAACACTCACCAAGTGGGCCCCCTTGGATGAGTGCTTCCAGGATTCCCAAAAATAATTCTAAGTGCTCAGAAGAACATATCTTTATTCATTGTTCTTCAGAAGTCATTACATGATTCATAATCAAAAGAAACTCAAAACACTTGTAACTTTATTTCTAAAATCCTCTGCTTTGCTTCTTCTCTTTTCTATCTAACCTACGAAAAGAGATAAAGAGCCTTATTTAAAAGAAAACAACTGCTTCCTACAACACAGATCACACCGATAAGAAGAGGCGGATAACTAACCAAGAAAGGAAATAACCAGAGTTAAGTCACACGTGGATCTAAACCGAACCACATTCATAACATATCATGGTGGTATTTACAACACTAATGTCCACTTGAGTAAGACACCAGTAAGCATTGCATGATTACTTTTCCTCTGTCGTTCCGTACACTCATCAACATTTCTGTTGATTCGATCTTTTAGTCACCTCCCTGAATATCTCTTTTGGCAATTGGCGTGACAGGAGAGCCTTCTCAGCAGCATCAATTTATTCCTAAAATTCAAAATAAAAAACATACAAGAACATACCCATCTATTTTAATTAATCAAAACATCTATTAATTTCACACATGATATTGCCTAAGACAATCTGCGTGGCAACAAGAATGAATAACATGGCTGCAGGAATAAACTAGCAAAGGCAAAACATGTTTTAATAGGTTCAGGCTAACATATGAAATACATATAGTCAACTTTTGATACATCATTACTATCATGCAAATCAAAATATGAGAAAAACTTAAGAGGTCTGGGGATAAAAATATGCTAATGTCTCAACTCATCATGCTCCCCAACTTAAGGTCTTACTGATCCTCCAGCAAGAGGAAAATTCCTAATTCTGGCACTAACTCTTAAGTCACCAACAGTTCCTTGACCTGTTCTTCCTGAAGCTAAATTCCAATAAAACCCCTTGATCTTTTCTAGTCTAGACCATCTGACCTCCTCTGTAACTACTTCATAGGGATGATCTGTAACCTTACATCCCAATGTTGGCCACATAAGTATAGGGGGATGAAAGATCAAAGGTAACCAGTTATTGGTTTTCATCCTGTCCAGTTGGATATATTTAGGGGCTCTTTGCATAGCTGCATGAAAATTTGGTAGTGAATGAGGTTCCCCTTGTTTCAATTCTTCTGGCAAATTATTCCAGTGCTGAGTTAGGCCTTCAATTGCAACTGCACTTTCATTTTGAACTAAATGCTCATATGCTTGGAATATTTCTTCCCTCATTGGCAACACTCGATTCCTCACATCTTGCCTTACCAATAGCTTCTGCCATTCATAATAGAGAACTCTTGGCTCTTTTGCTTCCTTCCTCAGTGGCAATGGACAATCAAATTCAATATCTCTATGTGTTCTGGCCTATGCTTCCATGGTGATCTCATTCTGAATCCATGACATCAAGGCTTTTATGTGGATATCACCAACGTATAGCAAGGGATTCCACTCATTGTTAGAAGTTACAACATAGCTATGCAAGTAAAGTTCACACAATAATTTTTTCACAGCTGATGGGGAAGTCTGATAGGCATCATAAAATTCCTCAGGGGTTTCTGAAGAAGGGCTAAGGTCCCTGACAATGCGGTTTAATTTAAAATTTAAATACTGCTCTTTCAAATGCAAAGCATAAACTCTTGGCGGTGCCCTACATTGCATTAACCCAGGGACCATACTAGTGATTGTATCAGCTTTGGCTTCTAATTCTTCAATTTTATTATCCCTTTTTTCAATTTTCTTCTATTGTTTGTCAATAATCCACTGTAATCTAGCCCTCTCTATCTCCCACTACCTATAAAATGTTAATGCAATAGATAAACTGTTGAGGGATGATGGAGGTCTAATAACTCTTACCTTAGGATGTGCAATTTCTTCAACAGGTTCCTCAAGCTGTTCTGCCACATATGCTAGACTTGAAAGTTTTTCAATATCATCCTCCTTCTGAATTTCAACCTCTGCTGGGCTCTCTTCTTCTAATGCTTCCACTAAAATAACCTTTGTTGCATCACCTGCTGGATGGATTTTTTGGGTACTACTCTGAGTTATTCTTGCATAAACCTTTGGAGTGGTTGTTGAATAGGCTATTGATATCAAGAAGATTGATTAGTCCATGGTTGACTCCCCCTCCATTGAGGAGTAGGTTGCCAATTCCCTTAAAACTGGTGCCCTTGTGCTTGAGGCAGAGACCAATTTCCTTGTGGCTGCTGCCATTGTGGAATTTGACTAGCAAAATGCTACCCTTGGCCTTGAGGACCATACCATTTTGGATAACTACCAAAATTTTGAGAATATGGTGATTGCCATTGATTATTTGGTACATAAGAATTTCCACTATAACTAGAAAAAGAAAGTGGACCCAGAGGCATACCTTGTCTTTGGAGATTTGTCCTTCTTTGAGAAACATAGAAAACTTGTTCATCATCACCTTGTATTGGCTTGAAGTCGGGAACCTCAAGATTTGCAACCATTTTACATCTGCAGTCTTTTTTCCTTTGTCTACAATGAGGGCAAAATTTTGCAAGAAATGCATCAACTTCTTCATGTTTCTTCTTAGCTGAGAGTGTATCCAACTGAGTAGACATATTATTTATGATATCCTCCTTAAAGTTCTTCAACAAATGGCTAAGTTCCATTCTAGAAACTCCAGTACTAGATGTTGATGAAGGAACTCCTGGCTTGAAACACCTATTTTTTTTAGAAGCTAATCTAGAATACTTCTTACAAATTTGTCCTATTTCATTCCATGTAGATTGTGTAATGTCACCTCCTCCCATAAGATCCAAAGCATCAGTGCATTCATCATTGTTTCCCCTTAAAATATCAGCTTAAGAGAATCTTCATTTAGAGTGCTATGCTTGGACTTTTTGACACTAAACATAAACCTTTCCAAGTAATCCTCAAGACTCATCTTTTTTCTATGTCATTCTAAAAATATCATACCCATGGCAATTAGTGCCTCTACAATAATCTTTATACTTTGCAAGAAACAATCGTTTCATCTTGTCCCATGTATTGATTGTGCTACTACCCAAGCTCATAAACCATCTTAAAGATGATTCTTTCAAAGTAGCAGGAAATATTTTGAGTCTATGGGCATCTGTAGTATAATCAAAACTCCTACAAAGAACATCAAACTCAAACAAAAATGTGTCTGGATCCTTTGTTACTAATCCATAGAATTTAGGGAGGGAAGAAGCCGGAATGTTCTTGAGATTAGCATCATCATGTTGATCAGAGATGGGAAAGTCAAATGTTGGGTCCAAAGGTGGGGGTGGATTATTCCCACCAAGAGGTGGATTTCCTTGCATTGGACTTGTGGGGGGAGTTACTAGACAAAATTCTTCTTCTGGTGATCCAAAAAGGAAATGAAGACTGCCTTCAGGAAATTCAGATTTAGGGTGGTTCAAGTTCTCTGGGGTTTGATAAAGTTCAACAAAAGGATTTATATCTGGGGAATCAATCTCTGCATGATTAGGATGACTGGGTAGAAATCTACCTAGAACATCTCTTCTTCGCCTATGCATGCAGGTTCATAAAATCTTTTTGAACAATTAGGTATGTCAAAAAAAAAAAATTAACTAAAAACTGAAGAGGTAATAACCACAACATGTTCTTAGTTTGACACCATCCCCGACAACGGTGCCAAAAAATGTTCAACCCAACAATAGGAATAATAACTCTAGTTGAAGTCTCAACCTGAAGTTTGGACATTCACTTTGTGAAGTCATTATTTCCATAGCTAGTGTTCATTTGATTGTCAACCTAGGGATGTGGTACTTGAAATGGGTTTTCACTATATATGCACTAAGTTCCTGCAATAGCTACCCTGCATTACTACAACAAATAACATCTATGCGGAAAAGGTAAGCAAGAATTGAAACTATTGAAAGGCTACAAGAAAAATTCTGCATTAACATAAATTCATTCAAGCAATACTAACTAAGTTCAATGCTGCCAAGTAGGAATTACTCTGTTTTGGTTTGGCTGTAGGAACAATCAGTGGATCTGTTTCCAATGGCTGCAGGAACAGTCAATGCAAGAACGTCTACTACAGCTAAAGAAGAAAACTAATTTTAACAAAGGCATAAGAAAACTCACCAAGTGGGCCCGCTTGGATGAGTGCTTCCAGACTTCCCAAAAAGAACTCTAAGTGCTCAGAATAACATATCTTTATTCATTGTTCTTCGGAAGTCATTACACAATTTAGAATCAAAAGAAACTCTAAACACTTGTAACTTTATTTCTAAAATCCTCTGCTCTTCTTCTTCTCTTTTCTATCTAACCTACGAAAAGAGATAAAGACCCTCATTTAAAAGAAAACAACCACTTCCTACAACACAGATCACACCGATAAGAAGAGGCAAATAACTAATCAAGAAAGGAAACAACCAGAGTTAAGTCACTAATAATGTGGATCTAAACCGAACCACAATCATAACATATCAATGCGGTATTTACAACACTAATGTCCACTTGAGTAAGACATCAGTAAGCATTGCACGATTACTTTTACTCTACCATTCCTTACCCTCATCAACATTTCTGCCAATTGGATCTTTCAGTCACCTCCTTGAATATCTCTTTCTGTAATTGGCGTGATAGGAGAGCCTTCTCAGCAACATCAATTTATTCCTGCAATTTAAAAGAAAGAACATACAAGAACATACACATCTATTTTAATTAATCAAAACATCTATTGATTTCACACATGATATTGCCTAAGACAATCCACATGGCAACAAGAATGAATAACATGGCTGCAAAAATAAACTGGTGAAGGCAAAACATGTTTTAATAGGTTCAGGCTAACATCTGAAATACATATAGTCAAATTTTGATACATCATTACTATCATGTAAATCAAAATATGAGAAAAACTTAAGAGTTTTGGGGATAAAAATATGCTAATGTCTCAACTCATCAACCAGTAAATCCCACAAGATACAAATCTATGATTGGAGGTCTGCTTTATTTGACCCAGACTAGGCCTGACATAATGAATGTTGTTTGTATTGCATCTAGATTTCAGAGTGATCCTAGAGAAAATCATGAGAGTGTGGTGAAAAGTATTTTTAGACACTTACAAGGTACATCAGACTATGGTTTGTGGTACCCTAAGGATGATGACTTCACTTTATGTGCATATACAGATGCTGACTGGGCTGGAGATGTTGATGACCAGAAAAGTACTTCCGATGGAGCTTTCTTTCTTGGAAAGAAGTTGGTTTCATGGATCGACAAGAAATAGTCACGTACTTCTTTATCTAATGTTGAAGCTGAGTATGTTGTTGCTTCTACTAACTATACATAGGTTTTATGGATGAAGCAAATGTTGAAGGATATGAAAGTGCATTGCACTGGACCGGTAGTTATTCACTGTGATAACTTTGCTGCTATTGACATATCAAAGAATTCGATATTTCACTCTAAGAAATTGCACATATCTATCAAGTATAACTTTTTGAAGGAGAAGGTGGAAGAAAATGAAGTCAGATTGGTTTATGTGAACACTAAAGAGTAGATTGCAGATATTTTCACCAAACCTTTGCCTATAGAACCATTTGAGTGCTTGAGAGACAGATTGGGATTTTCTGCCTCTCTGATAGAGACTTGATTGATGTGGTTTGGCATCAATTCGGTATGTATTATTAGAGATATTATTCGTTCCTGCATTGATGTGGGGATGCTACTGCTTAGGGGGAGTAGTTAGCTTTGTGTTTCAATAGTCTATGTTTTTGCTTTGATATTTTTGTCAAATTTCTGGCATTGATGTCAAAGGGGGAGAGATATTGATGTGAAAAAAGATAAAAGGGAGTTGTATACATTAGAGGGAGAGATATATGTGTAATTTCAAGCTTTACAGAGATATCATTCATAGGGGGAGTTTGGTCTTTGTTTCATAACTTCATTGCTATATCTTTGAGTGGGAGATTGTTGGCTATCTTCCATTGGGGGAGACTTGTTTGGCATTTCTTGGTACTTAGATGTTTTTCACATCTAGTGTTGCCATCAATGCTAAAGGGGGAGATTGTTGGCCATTTGGAGGAATTGATTATCTATTGCATTGATGTTTTGGCATTGATGTCAACACTAGCTGTTTTGGATGCTTTACCGACACCCTTCTGGTCCTGGTAGGATGTATGGTTTCTAGTTGGTTTGGATCTAACATGATTCGGTATGCTCCGGTATGGTTTGGTTATGTAATTGGCTTATTCATGATACTCATGTTCATATTTAGTCAGTTGGTTTTAGTTTGGTGATTGGATGCTATCCTATTTGCTTGGAAGCTTGGCTTGTGGTACCGACGAGAGTTTCACCGGTAGAGCTTTGATGGAGATCTTTGATGATATGCATAAGTGGTGTTGGTGCAGCTTCTGGTGGAGTTTCATGATGCTAAAGGTGATCATTTTCAAGACTTGGCAGATGGAGATCATCGCTTTAGCATGTGGACCTATACTGGGTCTCGGTTGATCTAGGTTATGGACCAACTTAGTGTAAGGTGTGGATTGGATCTCTCGATGTGTTTCCAGGATGTCTTATGTGTTGGATATTGTTTGTTTGGTATAAGGCCAACATGTTTTTTAATTATGTAATTGGTTTATTGTCTGGTGGCTAACCTAATTGTTTATGGTCGAGGTTTTGTATATATATGATGTAAGATCTCATTGTAGATTATCATGGTTATGGTCAAGGGATGTAATGTGCAAATAATGTAATATCATTCAGGTAGAGGATTTGGTCGATCATTGGAGATCAAGTTGGGTTTATGTAAGAGGATTTAGTACTCCAATATTGAGCTTATCCAAAACTATACTCAGACATAGGAGATGCTATCTTTGCAGTTCATTCCTTCTTCTAGATTGGAGTTTGGATTTCTAAGTAGTCAGTGAGACTCCTTTTGTGATGAGCAGTGCACTCTAGGCTATTGGCCTTCCTGCAAGTGCATGCCCCTCAGTTGTACTTCACATACTTGTTGCAGGAGTATTATCTGATTGTGGGTAGGCTCACCACCATGGTTTTTCCCTTTACCGGGTTTTCCATGTACAAATCTTGGTGTCATGTGGATGGTATTTATTCTCTGATTATTGTTTATGCTTAATTGGTCTAACTACTATTCCAGTATTTGGTTGCATTCTAGTATTAATGTTTTGGGTTTCGGTAATCTGTGACAACTGATTCACCCCCCCCTCTCAGTTGTCTTCCAATTATTTGAACTGTCTAACAGTATCAAACCTCACTGCAATCATTTTTCATCAATTATCTTTCATAGGAAGTTCTTAGACAGTCTTAGAATTTAGCTCTCTAGCTTGCAGCTTCTCATAGTTTCTCAAACTAGGGTGTATAGTGCCCTGGTCCTGCCAATTCAAGCTCAGTTTTTGGTCACAAGTGCACATCAAAATTTTATTCTCAGATATGTTCTTATTATCTCAGTTTTGTTGATTATTAGTCTACTATTGTACTATTTTAGTCACTTGTATTCATCTTCTTTACATAGTTTCATATCCTCCTATATTTTGTATGCATTCCTTTTCATAGCAGAAAAAGAATAGAAATCCTAGAAGTATCCTTTGAATATCTTTCACAAGAGTCAGTCAAAGAGGATTAATCCTTTCGATGCTTTCATATTCTAATGTTTGGATGAAAGTGGGATTAGGTCTTAAACTACCCTATTCCATTTTCACCCTACATACTAGTGTAAACACCTAAATTTAATTAATTTAATTAATTGAATTTAGCTATCTCAAGTATGCCTTTAATCAAAAAATCACACATTATTTAATTAATTATTGTTCCCTCCTTCTAGCTAATTAATCTTATTAATTGTGCTATAGTCATCTTTTAATTAATTATTCGATAATCATAAATCATTTAATTAATTAAATTTGACCTTTTTCTTCTATTAAACAAATAAAATGCCTAATCTGATTATTTAATTAACTTTTGCCCTTTCGTCCTAATATTCCTCATAGATTTAATTATTTAAAATAATTAATTCTATTTTCCCACACGTCTCCTGACTCTAACCCTTATCTAAACCTTCCTCTAACCTAACCCACCTAAAATAACCAAGGGTTTAGTCAAACCTATCTCTTATTCCTCATCATATGTGTGTATTCCCAAAATATCCCAAATTTCCTAAAATTTGGGAAAGGTCTTTGAATTTGGAACCCATTTTCTAAAATTTGGTGAAAATATCCCAAATATCTTCAACCATGGAAATATTTTCATTTTTGGAGGAATCATTTTCTAAAATTTTGGGAAAATATCCCAGATATCTTAAGAATGGAAATATCCTCATTTTTGGGGGAACCAATTTCCTAAAATTTGGGGAAAATATCCCAAATATCCTAAGTTGTGAAAACATCCCCATTTTGGAAGGGAATCAAATTGCCTAAAATTTTGGAAAATATCCCAAATTTTCTGAACCATGAGAATACCATATTTTGTAATCTCTTTTGGAATAAAACCTTCCAAATTGAGTGTCTCAATCCCAAATGGGCATGTGTCCTTAGGGTCACATGTCATTCCTTCAAATGCCACATGTCCTTCTTAAGGACACATGTCATTTGCATCGATGACACATTCCGTTCTCAAGGAGACATGTCTTCATCTCATCCCTCTCCATCTCTCTCTCTATCCTATTTAAACCCCCCATTTTTCTTCCTTATTCATCTACTTTCATTTTTCATACTCTTATAATGTAGAATTGTTCATCCATTTCCATTTTCATAACCTCATAATGCCCAAATATTTACTCATCTTTTACTCATCCACATTCCATTTAGCATAGAATTTTGTATCACATCTTTCTTAAATATCCACCTTCTATCCACTATCATGAAACATAATTGGGTATCTATCATTCAAAAAGAACACATCAAATAAGGGGACTATCAACTCGAAGGATAAATCTAGAGTTTGCATTTTAATTGCTATTATGTTGTTTATCTAGTTTTCCTTCTCAATCACCCCAATCTTGAGTGTTTGAATGGATTTTGTGTAGTTAGATTGTTAAATAGTTTTCATTTTATTTGTACATATTTTCACTCACTCACACACATAGTTTCTAAGAACTTAGCATTTTATTAAGCATATCATTGTCACCTTTGAGCTTCAAGTTCTTATCAATTTTTTCTTTTACCTATTTCAATTCTTTCCTCAACATAACCACTTCTTATTCAAGCTTGGGGCATTCCCTCAATTTATTATGTAGCTTTATTTCAAGATCATCAATTGTTTTTTCCCTTCAACAATTTGTCTTTTCAGATAGACGTTCTACTTTGTTGGACCTTTTCTGATAAACTTTTAGGTCAAATAGACCCACTCTTAATTCTTCTTTAATATCTACAACAACATTAATATCACAGTTATGCTGTTCCATAGCATTTAAATCTTTAGATTCAAACATTATGTTCATATTCATGATTTGATGAATACTAAGAGGGGGGGGGGTGAATTAGTATACCAATAAATACTGAACTCAAACACTTTAATAGTCTAGTAGTAAACCGGTATAACAGTTTAACTAACAAACCGGTTAACACAAATGCAAACCAAACAACAAATAAGGCATTCACCCACATAAGCACAATCACCATAACACAAGAGATTTTGACGTGGAAACCCAAATGGGAAAAACCACGGTGAGATGAAACTCACAAGTAACTATCTACAAAATAGTAACCAGACCGGTTAAGGTCATACAATGTTCTTTACCAGAACAGATCTTGTTAGGAATCTCAATCTCTGTTAGGAGATAAGTTCGATTAAAGACTACCTTGTGAGAGGATTTCAGATCCACAGTTGTGAACCACCTTGTTAGAGGATTTACAAAGGCTTTGCCAAGCCTACCCGGTTAAAGGTTTCAGACTTGTTGAAGATGTGAGTAATCAACAAGTGAATGATCTAGCAAATAGCATAGTCTGCTTGGTTAGATCCATGATAGCTCATTGCTAATGCACTTCAACATTACTTCAGTCTTTAGTAAATCCACACTCTGTTGCAGCACACAAACTTGATCTTCTCTATTAAGATTGCACATACAAATACTCATCAACCACCAAAAACCCTAACAACTACACACACTAAAACCCTAGACGTGATGTCCTTAAAAAGGAATCTGATTTCATGTCAGTCCAATAGGATTACATTGCAAGTTCCTAGGTTCAGTGTATCTAGACACATTTGGTAACATGACACAAGATCACAGTCAAAGTGTCGGTGGATGGTAACTCATCACAAAAATATACTGGTTGGTAACTCATCGCAGAGTATTACCGGTTTATACAACTTTACCGATTACCGGTTGGTAACTTAGAGTAATACTAGTTTAATTATTATTGTTTGACAAAAATGAAGACTAGGAAAATGATAATTGCCGCTTTTAGTTCCTTTGCTCTGTTTCGCTTGAGATCCTCGAACCTCTTGAGGTCTTCATGCCGCTTGAGATCAGTAAACACTCTGCAAAACACCGATAGCCTAAAGACTACAACATAATACCGGTTTGAAACAAATACCAGTTGAGCATAACTCATACATACAAAAAGTGAACCCAAAGCAATTGTGTGTCCATTAATGACAATCACAACATAAACATAAAAAATGCCAACATGATCTACCTCAATTGTTAGATTGTTTCTTTATGAACCTCACTCTGATACGAATTGTTCAACACTTCCAAATGCTAAGGTGGGGGGGGGGTGAATCAACATATATAATTACTTAACCAAATTAACCATTTATTTACCATTCATTCCAATTGCTATATGTATAGAAGTAAAGAAATGAAAAATAAAAGAGCAATCATACATGAACACCAAGATTTTATGTGGAAAACCCAATGAGGGAAAACTATAGTGAGAACTATCCCCCTCTATGAAAAAATGTTACAAAGTTTTAGGATCAAGGCCAAGGAAGCTCATTGTTCTTAATTTTTACTTCCAAGACTAAGGCACACAACCTTAGGAAAAGATACAATGGACTGAAAACACTAAAATCACTTCTTTGGGATATGATACAGTAAATTTGATTACAATGAATTGATATTGTTAAACTACAAAGAAATGCATCCTCTGAAATGTTGATTATAATTCATTATTATTACACATCTATAATTGAATTCATTAATGCTCAACTACGCATGTGAACCTTCACTCCAACAAGATACACCACACACAACTTTGCATCTCACTCATACAACTTTTATCCTCCAAATAGATTTCATCTTTATATACCATTCACAACCAAAGAAGCATTAATTTGGTCAAACTGATTAGATGTAACATGTAGGATATAAAACGCCAGCCCAAAAATAATTTCCAAGGCAATACAGAAGGTAGAATGAAACATTTTAAGTATCACACCATGTTATCACACTTTCCTATCCATCCTAGATTAACTCCACATGCTACTGCACAAACCAAAATTGCACAGGTCGACTCCGAAGGATAGGATAGATAAAGAACACCAACCAAACTTAGTCAAAACATGATGCAAACCACCAAGACTCTTGCAGATGCATATCATAGCATTACCTAACACCAACATATCCAAATCATTGATCCAAACCACCAAAAAAATTGAAGGCAGAGGGATGCAACACATTCCTGCAAATGATTGCACTTTCATTTTATAAGTCAATGCTCAAATTATCATAACTTAACTATAGATAAAATGAGAACATAAAAACTAAGATATATCAAGCATTTGAATCCACCAACATCATATTCTAACCACAAGCAATGATGAGGTAATGTGCAATAATGCAGATGATAAAACTATACCTAGTCTGGTAGACTATTCATTGGGATAGTCACCTTCAATCAAATTTAGCTATGGACCAAATAATGCTTCCAAAGTTTCAAAAAAGTCATAAGACGAACATACATACTATCTAAACCAATTACAATCAATCTCCACACATTACTCCGGAACAAAACTGATCAACCTTCCAGACCAAAGTTATCATCAATGACAACAAGTTTGACATCAATCACAACACAAAATCATATTTGCAACAATGGGTAGCTCTCTAATAATTTTAAAATTTGATAATTAGTGGCCCAAAATCTAGGATTGCTTGTATGCCCTTATATTTCCAAGTGTACCAATATTTTTGTACTTTTTAAATAAAATTATAAAATTATAAATTTATTTGTCTTGTGATTTTGCCAAAACTACTTTGTACAATTGTATATTCATATTTTTGGTAATCCTAAACTTGTAATTCATCTATTTACATTTGACGCTAGTCAATCTATTTCTATTGCATTTTTTATTTTTATTAATTTTTGTTTCTATGCATGAGCAATATCATTAAATGAATTTTTCTACTAAAAAATTGTTGTGAATTTCCAACATTATCTATCCTACTTGGCTTTTGTAGCGGGTTGGTCTTATCCTTCTTAAAAGTCATTTTCATGTAAGGTGACTCATCAAGAATTTACTCCATGGTAGTCACAACTTCCATTTATCTGGGTGGTGCTTAAGCTAGTGGGTCAATGGGTCCGCAAACTCAGGATTCCCCTACATTACCTCACAAAACATGGTAGACATGGTTTTACCCAAGAGGCGGAGCATGTTAACATCAAAGCACATAATAGCAACAAGGGTGGCCCTAATGGAGGTCCCGTTCATAATAGCCAAGTCTTCCTTGGTCTGGAGTTCGCACAGTCTCTCCAACTCAATCTATTTATTCTTTATAATTTAGATATTATATAAACAAAGGGATGAGAAATAAATAAAAAGGAAAAAATCTCTTTAAAAAATTAGTTGATTTTAGAGTGATCTACAAATTATAATTTTATAACATATCATAAAATAATAAATTTGAAGAAAAAATTTCAACCCCATTCTAAAGAATACACATAAAATTATAAACATTAAGAAGAAATTAAAAATTCCTACTTTTTGAAATAAAATTTTAATTTACTCTATAACATATTATTATTCATCTCATGGGACCTCCTATTTCATTAAAATAGACTCTTAATAGATAACTTCCTAAAACAATTTTTTTTTAAACAATTAAATATCTATGTTACTACAAATTAAATATCAAACTTAATTAAACAAAATATGAGACTAGTTTATAAGTAGGTGGAAAATACAGAAAAATATTGAAATGTTGCAAAATGTAAGATACATGCACCATATAACAAAGAATTCCTAAGAGATAATCCATCTTCAAGTACCAAGAAATTTCTTCCAAATCAATCTTATGTGTGCTTATCATTAGATTTTTAGAACCTTACAACAAACATAAAAAAGTTCAATCAATTGCATAAGTAGAAACTTCTTGAGCTTATGAAGGACTCGAAGTCTACATGCATGTAGTTCATGTTGAATTTTGTAACACAAGCCTAGAAGATCAAACAAAAAACAAGAACACCTACCACAAATGAGAGTAGCAAGAAAGACATGTTATATTCCTCAAAACAAAAATAATAAAATGACTAAAACAATGCATAATGACTTGTTATATACAAAGCAAGAGATGCCCTAATATAACATTAAGATAACTAAAGAAACACATAAAGGATCTAAATAAAGATCAACTAAAGATCAACTAAGTGAACTTAAGCTAAAAAAACATGACTCTAAGAATATAATTATCTAACACTCCCTCCCAAATGAAACTTATGGAGAAGCAAAAAACCTCCAAATGCATGAAATGAAAGAATGGGTCCCGACAACTAAAATCTCGATGAAGTACCCATGTACAAACAAGATCTCTCACAATTGGAGAAAAGGAGAAAAACCCAGTGGGAGAAAACCTGTCTCCAAAAGAGATAAAAAGGAATGGACTAAGAAGGTTCCAAATCAATGTTCCAAAAGAATAGGAACTTGAAGAACATCCTTTGAAGCACAAAGAAGCTCTAGACAATTGGAAAACAAAGAGACTTCTATAGTGTTGAATGAAGAACTTCCTCTAAAACTAAGATGACGATTATGATCAATAAGATGAGAATCTACACGAGTGCCCCCAACAAAACTACTCAAATAATGAAAAAAAGGCAAAAAATGGCAAAATATTTGTCCGTTGAAGATATAAATGGCACATGAACTTGCATGAGCAACCCTAATGTCACTACTCAACCATGCAATAGTAAATTGCTATTAAAATGTAATAACACACTCTACTTAACCCAAGAAATTTTGACCATTTTTTTTAAAAAAAAATTTATTTATTCATTTGTGTTTGATTGAATCGCATACTCTGGGCATCTATCCAATTGGATTAGGCATTCATCTATCCGGGATGAGCATCTAACCATGCGGGTTAGGCATTTGTCCATATGTGACAGGAGGTTTCATCTATCCAATACGGGATAGGCATCTACCCAAATGGGGTAGGCATCTATCCAACTTGGGATATGAAGTGCTTTAGGCAGAGACTTAGACTCATCGAGACCATCCAGGTCCTGAGTCACTCTCTAAGAACTAAACTCCTCAAATAGGAGTGCACTGAGGTCACCATCCTTAGGAGTAAATAAAATAACATAATGCAAGCTTGAATTCCGCCTCGGAATTTGGCCTAAAGCCTTGAGAAGTCAAGCAAATCCATACGGGATTCCTTTCGAGTATGCGTTGAACTATCCCTTAAAATTTCAATTAGTAAATGTATCCCCTTTTGATGGAGAGGCCAAGGAACTTCACATACCATCTACTCGCATTGATCAACATCCTAGACCCCATCCCCGAACACCTAAGTACTAGGGACAACTCCATCCCTAGACTGCCTACATACCTGTTTCGGCACGGGATCGAGGCATAAAGTATGTAGTTTTGTTTTCTATTCTATGGTTTAATGTAAACTGTTTTGGTGGTTACGCAACCCTTTCTAGGGTCAATGTCCCAGATAGTTTTTCTATGGTTGCTACCCACAATGGTAGCTTTAAGAAAAGGGCTCATGGTGGCCTAATGCTTGTGGCCTAAAACAACTAGGTCCTAATTCATATCATAAGCGTCACCCTTGACCCAATTATCAATTGTCAAACAATCTTCAAGATGAAGCCAAGTTTTAAAAGCATCTCACTCAACCATCCCTAATGAATTTTTCTAAGGTTTAACTAAGCGGATGTAAATTCATTTAATCTTATTAGATTATCAATCCAAGGGGGATTACCCACCCCTTGGATTTTAACTTTCATGTGACCCTTATTACTCCCCGACAATTTAAAGGGACGATGCCACATACGCCATTATTGCAGCTTTGTTAGGCGTTAGGTGCAATAGTTCAACAGAACATCATTACCCATAATCATGACCCAGAGGCACCGTAGATACTGAATGCTGCTAGTTTTTGTTTCCAACCTCTTGTTTAGTTTTCTATTAAAGAGATCTAACTCATATTTTTGAAAACAAAATAACATTATTCTAATGTAGATAAAATCGATACCAATATTGAGAATTATGCCACAAAATTAACTCTACGTATAAAAGAAGGAAAATCACTTGTAAGTAGAGTCTTATTATTACTCAAAAAAAAAGAACTACCATCTAGTATCTTGAAATATAACATCAGTTACGTAACTAGTGAAAATAAGCAAAATGGTTAACTTGCATGATAGTAAGAAATGGACATAACTTGCATGATGAATAGTGGATGGGAAAATTAAAGTCCGTGTTCAAAATCAATCATAAAAAAATGGTTCAATGTGTTGTTTATAACTATATGAATTAATGAATAGAAAGAAAATGAACCAACTAAACAAAGCTATTTACTTGCAAGTTATTCTACTTGTACCAATGATTACTTCTTCTATGGTTTACCCCAATCATTTAATCCAAATTAATTCCTTAATAATTAAGATTGATGGTAAAAGAATCATAGATTTACATATATGAGATTTATTCATAACTAATCATCTCGCTTTTTAAATGGGTTTCAATTTTATTTATTCTAATGCCAATAATCCCTATGCTATAAAATAAAATTTTAACTAATAATTACAAATTGAATTTAATAAATTTTATTTTTAACACAAATCATTATATATATATATATATATATTAATTCGATACTTATTATATAGAATCTTATATTAATTCGATACTTATTATAAAATCAAGATTCTATATAATAATAAAAAAACAATTTTAAAGATCATTGCATTTATTAAGTGTGGAAAGGAGGAAGCGAGGGTGGGGTCCGCAAGCCCCTCCACCCCCCCTGAGGTCACTGCTGCTGTAGCAGTGACCGTAGGGGGATTGGGGGGCTCGATGAAATTGAATACCCCGCAATGTACGTTGAACGCACTAAGGCGACTGCCGTTGCATATATATATATATATATATATATATATATATATATATATATATATATATACACATACATATATATACACACACACACACACACACACACACATATATATACATAGATATAGACATATATACACACACATATATATACATAGATATATACATATATATACACACATATATATACATACATATATATGTATATATATATATATACACATATACATATACATACACATATATACATATATACATATATATACACATATACATACACATACACATATACACATATATACATATATATACACACATATATACACACATATATATACATACATATATATGTATATGTATATATACATACATATATATGTATATGTATATATACATACATATATATACATACATACATATATATATATACACATATACATATATACATATATACACATACATACATATACATATACATACACATACATATACATATACATATATATAAACACATACATACATATATATATACATGGATATATATACATGTATGTATATATACATGGATATATATACATGTATGTATATATACATGTATATACATGTATATTTATGTATATATATGTATGTATATATACATAAATATACATGTATATTTATGTATATATATACATACATACATAGATATATATATACATAAATATACATGTATATACATGTATATATACATACATATATATATATACATGTATATATATATGTATACATACATATACATGTACATGTATATACATGTACGTATATATATATATATATATATATATATATATATATATATATATATATACATATACATACATACATACATATATATATGTAGACACCTAAAAATGGTCAACGCTTGCGAGGTCATATTTTAACATTTGCGCATTGCCTCATTTTAGGTTTTTGCGTCGCATTAACATTTCTCCTATGATTCGTACTTGGTTTTTATCATTTGCAAACATTGAGTCATTCCTCTACATTCTTCATTCATCTCGTTCTCGAATTTGGTCTTGTCGACAACATTATCCAATCATGATTTTGATCGAACTTATCTTGTTGCATCAATATGCGTGCTAATTTGTCATCATTTTGGACATCGTCAATCCTAATTAGGGTTTTGTCCTCCTATCAATCTTGCGATCGATTTGTCATCAATCATTGCTCTCTTATCAATCTTATCATTTTGGACATCGTCAATCCTAACTAGGGTTTTGTCCTCTTTTCAATCTTATCATCTGGCGATCGGTTTATCAATCTTGTCGTTTTACGATCGATTTGTCATCAATCGTTGTCATGTTTAATTTTGTCATTTAGCGATCTATTTGTCATCGATCGTGGTCGTTTTCAATCTTGTTGTTTTGCAATCTATTTGTCATCGATTCTTGTCCTTTCGTCAATCTTGTCATTTTGCGACCGATTTGTCATCGATCGTTGTCTGTCTCAATTATGTCAATTTGGATCAATTTGTCATTGTTCCTCGTCAATTGGCGCATTTCTTAATCAAATCGTTTATCGCATTGGTCATTTATCAATTCAAAATCATGATCGAATCAATCAAATCGTTTATCGCATTGGTCATTTATCAATTCAAAATCATGTCATTAATTATCTTCAATCAAGACCTAATTCATCTTTTAGGGTTTTATGATTTAATCATTTAACCTAATTTGTCATTTCTCTCTCTCTAGGATTAATAAATTATTTATTTATCCTAAGTCTTCTCATTACAATTAAATCTTTATTTAATTGGCTAATTATTCTTCCTCTTGTAAATTAATTAATAAATGACAAATTATTAATTAATTTACCTAATTTCTTCTAGTTCCTAATTTCCTATTTTTCCATCAATTTCTAATTCCTAATTGTCATCAATTTCAATTTTCTAATTTCTTAATTTATCCAATTTCTTTTCCCTCCTATTTCATCTCCTAATTCTATGGGAATGACATTTCAATTTGTCATAAATTGTCATAATTGACAATCAATCAATTTTGACATAGAATGTGTCATAATTTGTCATCAATTATCAATCAATCAAATTTTGCATAGAAAGTGCATAATTTGTCATAATTTGTCATATTGATTTGCAATTTCCATTTGAATTGCATCATGCTAATCTTGTCATTTATCCAATTCTTCTATAAATTGGATGATTTTCTTCAATCAATCCCCGGATCCCTAATCAAACTATCGAATTTATGCTTCTAGTACTCTTGACCAATAACCAATATCCATCTTGCTTTCAATTGTATGTGTGCACTTGTAGGTGAGATCCACAAATCCATTTGAAGAGGAAAGAAGAACAATGGAGCCGCATGGAAGAAGCATCCAAATCGTCATCTGGTTTGCATGATCTTTGCTTTTGAATGCTTTGTTTTTATGTCTCTATTGAGTGTGCTTAGGATTAGATCATTGCAATGTGTGTTTTCGTGATTGAGCTAATAATGATTAATATGTCTTTATATATTGTTTGTGATGATTTCCTATTTCCTATGCTACAATATATATATATATATATATATATATATATATATATATATATATATATATATATATATATATATATATATATATATATATATGTATGTATGTATGTATATATATACATATATATACATACATACATATATATATACATACATACATATATATATACATACATGTATATGTATGTATATATATACATGTATATCTATATATATGTATATATATACATGTATATACATATATATATATATACATGTATATATATACATACATATATATGTATGTATATATATACATGTATGTCTATGTATATATGTATATGTATGTGTATGTATATGTATGTATGTGTATATATGTATATGTATATGTATATGTATATATACTTGATAATATAAATTTATAGATCATATATTAGTTAATTTAAACAAGGAAATTTATAATATAACTTTGATCAGAAGGATTATAAATTATCTGTGGATACATAGAGAAAGATGTTTTTTTTTCCAGAAAGCTATTTGAGATAAAGATGAAATCTTCACAATATACTGGGAATTGAGGTAAATAGAGTTTTCTTAGGAATAAATTTATTTAAAGTAAACAACTAAATGTACGCAGTTTTTGTCATAGAGAGAGATTAATACTTTGTTTTCACAGAGAATAATCAATACAGTGAAATTTTCTATTCATAGAGAAGTAAGACTACTCACAAAGGAGAAGGAATTAAAATAAGGAATTAAGATTTACACAAATGATCAAATCTACAAATGGTTTTCCTCACATGAAAATATTTAAATAAACTTCATATACAGATGATCAAACTTATATTCATAGAGGGGTAAGATTATTCACAGAGGAGTAAGAATTAATTAAAGAAATACGTTTTACATTCAAATGATCAAACTCACATTCAGAAAGGGAGAAATGGGTTGTACTCACAGGGAATTATTTAAATAAGATTCATATTACTTTAATCATAGAGGGGTAAGATTATTCATAGGGAAGTAATATTTAATTAAAGAAATAAGATTTACATTCAAATTCCCATTTCAAGAGCGAGAGTGATGAGTTTATTTCACATAAGAATAATAAGGAACAAGATTCATACATAGGTGATTATCGTTTAATCACAGAGAGAAGAGTTTATTCTCAGAAAAATAATTAAATAAGGTGTAGCGTCGTAAATTGTACAACCTTGCTAAGGTGGTATAATTCTACGCTTAGTTTAGCACCTGCCTTAGTGTTCACATCTTGCATTGTAATTTCCCTTTAAGCATTTAATTAATTAATTAAATTAAATCTAGAGTCATATTTCATCACTCCCCACATCATAAAATTGAGCCCTTTACCCTAAGTGTGCCCCTTTTTATTTTATTCCTCCAATAAATCATTAAATCATACCCTAATTATGTCCTATTTTGACCTTTAAGGCCCGATTTTGCAAATCAAAACATCTCAAAATCAGCTGTAACTTTGGGATTCGCTCTAATATCATCATATCTAACAACCCTGAAAATTTGGTGAAAAGTTGTCCAGACCATGTGCAAGTGCAACATGGTCCACGACATTTTTCCCGAAATTTCGGGAGCATAATTCTATGATATTATAATGCTTAACCACAAAATATTGGCTAGAAATTCAAATCCTAGGTCAGCCTAAAGATGAAATTAAGATCTAGGGTTTCATACATAAGAGCTCTCTTTCTTCATTTGAAGGGATGAAATCTAATCGAATCTAAGATCTAAGAACAAGCGATCATAAGGAGTCTTCTATGTAGTGAAAGAGCAAGCCTTTTGGAGTCTTCAATAACATTCACCAAGAATTCATCAAATATTTGTCAAGCATTCATCATCAATTAGGAGCCTTGAAGACATTGAAGAATAATAGGAGATCACCGACTAATGATTGGCTTGTACCCCTCCCTTAAGGGTTGGGTATGGTTTCATGTTGATTTCATGTCTTTATATGAGATTCATTACATCAATTTACATATTTATATTCATGCTTTAGATCACTTTACATAATTGATTTAGAGCATTTACTTTGTCAATTACAAGCATTTAGGGTTTACTCTTTAAGGTTGCTCTAGATTGTTTGCATTCATCTTAGGGTCTTGCACACACTATTTTACTATACAAATCAGCTATTTGTGAAGGTGGAAATTACCAACATAGGGGATTGACTAAGGCAAAACCCTACATAGCCACCCAAACCCTCTCTTTTCAGTTATAATGCAGGTACAAGTACCCTAGAGGACTTACAGATCAGCAAAAGGCACAAGGACAACCCAAAAGTCTCATACTTCCCAAAATCCATCGAGGACAAGGGCATGGCACCCTGGTCCTTCCCAGGATAGGGGCTTGGTGCCCTTGTCCCCCTCAAATTTAGTGATTTTTGATAGGGTGCAGGCTTAGGATCTCGGGATTTCAGCTCTCCAGTTGCAGCTTTTTGTCAGATCAATAGGGTCAAGGGCATGGCACCCTGGTCCTAGTCAGTTTGGATCACTTTTTAGCATCAAGTACACATCCAAATTCCTCCCCCTTCTCTACTTTTAGTATCTCAGTTTCATTTCTGTAAGTTTGTGCAATTTCAGTTTATGTATGCTTCATTATTCATCTCCTAATCTAGTTGATCAATCTTTCACATCTTACCTTCATTTACAACAAGAGGAATACAAAACTTAAGATATAATCCTTGGCTCTCTTTTTCTCATAAGAAGTAGCCAAAGTGAGCTATCTCCCTAGGCTCTTTCGTATTCCCAATGTGTTGGCTAAAGTGGGATTAGGTCCCAGTCATCCGATCTTGCTTTTTCCCCTCCACATAAGGGAAATACGATTTTTGCACAGATCTAGACTAAATTTTTTTTTTTGGTAAAAGCAAAAGCAAGATCTATTTTTGTTTTTTTCCCTAAAGAAAATTAAATAAATAATAAAGGTATCTTTTACATGCATTATTTGAAAAGTAATTTTATCAATATTTATCCATAAATAAGAAGAAAAGATTTACTTTTGTTTTGAAACAATTTTTTTTTATATAAACGAAGATCTAAAAGAAAGATAGAAGCTATATTTTTTTGATAATACAAATTTCTCATATGTAAATGAGAGATGGCACAAGAAGAGAACTTGGCTTGTTGAAGCTTGATGTTGAATCCTCTCCAATCTTCTAGCTATCCTCAGATCCTTCCTTGCAACTTGGGAGAAATCTTCAAGAATAACTTAACAATATGTAATGGTGGGAAAATGATGAGTGATAGATCAAGAGGAAAACTAACCCTTTCCCTCAAAGAGAGATGGGAATTTCACTATTGATTATCCTTCAAGCACTTTTCACCATTACATTAGGAAGATAAGGGATAATTCACTAGATTCAATCTCCACACAAAGACGATAGATTGAATTTTGAATGAATTAAGAATGTTAAGATGATCCCTTCTTCCATTGTTTGATTTGGAAAGGAATTGATTGAATTATGTAGTGCAAAAGAGACAAAGAATTGATTATAACTTGATCTCAGAATATGGGATGAAGCTGTGCACTTGGATCTGGTAGTAAAATGTCAAAATGAAGTTACCCTGCAAATTTGAAAAAAAGTTGCCTGGACCGTAGCGGGAATGTACACGGTCCTCCGAAAAATCCACGAAATGAAAAGGGATTTTCCGCATCTGCAAATAAAGCCTGAATCTGAAAGTACAGTTGCGCACCTGCAACCTACACACAGAAAAGAGAGGGAAATGTGTTGGGATTGGGGGTTTGCCTTTAGGTCAAACCCCAGTTTTGGAATTAACGAAGTAATGAAAGAAAGTACTTGCAAGTAGATATAAATGAAAGACTGAATTGTAAATCACCTCAAGGGAGGTTGTAGTAGCAATGTTGATAGAAAATATTGTATGAAATTGTATGGTGAAATCAATCTCCTCTTCAATGGTTGAATCCTTGACTTGAATGCAACACCTAGCCTTGAAGGGAGACTTGAGAATGCTCAATGCTGAAAAAGAATGCTTGAATGCTTGAATGCTCTTGATCTCTTATGACCTTATCGAAATTCCACCTCTTGAAATTATGCGAATGAGAGAGTGAATACCCCCTTAAATACATGTTTGAAGGATTTGAATTTCATCACGGGCCAACATCGGGGAGATTTCCCGCTCACTGCACAACCCACAATGCATGCTCTAGGAAGGTCTTGCCCCAATATAGGGTAGGGATAGGGGCGTCGCACCTCTATCCTGGTAGGACAAGGGCTCCATGCCCCTGTCTAAGGGGGGATAGGGGCACCACACCCTTGTCTAAGGGGGGACAGGGGTGCCACACCCCTGTCCTACCCCTTTTTCGAGGCCAGAATGCGGACAGAGTGATGCAGAGGCCAAGGAAGGAGCTGTTTTTTGCAAGTCGAGCACTCTCCGGTCTTTGATTAGGCTAGAGGATTCAAGTTCACATGCGTGAGGACCCTAATGCAGTCGTAAATTGCTAGGGTCATAATTTTATGACACTACATTTAGCCCCCACTTTAGCGAGAGTACAAGCGTATGCCAATACTGCCAGTAAAGTACAAGGAAACAAGATTGAAAGACTTTCACCACGTCAAGGAGGCAAGATGTGCCAAGCCCACAGTGGACTTAGGCTTTTACGACTTCGATTGAAAAAGTAAAAGGGAAGATCAAGGAGGGGAGAACCATGACTGCAAGTAGAAAAGTTCCCTTTACTATGAGTCATGAAAGCAAGGATACAAAAGATTACAAAGCAAAGCAAAGTTCACTAAGTAATTCTAAGTATCACAAGAAGGAAAATATGAGGAGAGTGTATGCCCCCATGTTAAAGCGATCGCACGTGCCTTATAAGGGGTGATTTCTTTAAGGTAGGATACACCCAAGAGAAAGATAAGAGAGGGAGAAAGTTATCGCAAGGATTTAGCTGCCAATCGAGGTATAAACCCAAGGATAATGAACACAAAACACAAGGTAGTGTCACTTTCCCCGAGGTCAGTATGCGGTATGATAACTCATGTATATCATGTATGTATATGCATATAATAATCTTCATTCCATAAAGAAGGACACTACCTTAGAAGAAAGGGAAGAGATGATGTCTTTTGAGTCAACATGAAAGAGACCAAGAGAAGATCTCAATGCTTTGCATTGTCCCCAAGTAGACATTAGGGGAACAATAGAAGAACAAGGATACACATAGAAGAATGGTCACAAAAGAGAAAGAAAGGAGAGAAAGATCTGCAGTGCTAATATTGCTAATCTAGCACGACATCCGCCTCCTGATCTTGCTAATCACTATTATGGGAAGGCGAGCAACATGCTAGAGGAGTGACATCGAGCACAACAGATGGAGCTATCACAAGATCTAAACATGGACTATGCTCATGTTGTAAGTCACTTTGTTCTATTATAGGAGCTAGGTTTAAAGTTTGTGAAAACTCATCTGATAAATGTTTGTCCACATCAACATACTTATACTCATTGTCAGAAGCATTAGGAGTTGTATTACCATTATGAATAACATTTTCACCCATTTCTTCATCAAAGTTTAAAGCAAGAGGACCAAGAACACGAATAAGAGTAAAACCATCACATATTTTATGCAACTTATGATTTGGAGATGTAGGTTGAACATCTTGCTTAGGAGAAAACAGAATCATGTCAACTGTCGAAGTTTGAGGATATTGAGTATTTTGAGGGATAGCTTCACGAGCTCGAACCTGGCGTCTTCGTCGGCGTTCTCTCGCACAACGATTCTGTCAAGTCTTAGTGGAAGGCTGAGAAGGAGGTAGAACACTTGAAAAAGTAGGAATGTTTCTCTCCTTGATAGTGGAAGGTTTAGGTTGAGGTCTTTTTGGTTGAACAATAGGAGAAGCAGACCTCTTCTCTCGATAAGAGGAAGGAGGTGGAACTACGCCATAGAAAGGAGGAAAATTAGGTATAGGAAGGAGACCAAGTCCATCATGGAGAGGAGGGATAGGTCTAACCTTAGGAATAATATTGGTGTTCACCTTAAGAGAAGGTAAAGTCACATCCATAGGAGTAGGTGGACAATTTTCCTTGGGAGGGAGATTAGTTCTATCTAAGAGGGGAAGAACCTCATCTTGAAGAATAATAGGAATGTCAAGTGTTGGAAATGTAAGTTGACTTAAGGATAAGATCATATCATTCTTTCATTTTTTATAAGATTGAAAAAGAGCAACGCTCCTTGATGGAAGAGATTGAAATTGTTTGGGCCAAAAGAGATCAATAGGAACACCGGGGCTTCTTTCAGATGGACAAAATAAGCTATGGTTCACGGTTATGATTTCTCCACAGTGAGTAAATTTAAGACACTTGTGGATTGGAGAAGCAATATCCTTCATGGAAGATAGCCAAGGATAGCTCAACTTCACACGAAATTGCTCAGAGGAAGGTATGATAACAAAGTCAACATCCATGAATTTAGTATGGACTTCGACAGGAAGGGTGACAGAACTAATGGTAGGACAAGAGAAGCCATCAAATAACTTCACCACTACATTAGAAGCATCATATAGTGGTTTATGCAATCGTAAAGTGAAAAGATACGCTTCAGTTATGACATTAATCATGCAAGAGGGATCAATAAGGGCACCACGGCAAGGGATACCCTTAACCTTTGCAACTATGTATAAAGGGCCATCGGGTGCTCTAATGGTCTCACTAGGGTCAAATTTAATACAAGGATCCTACCATATTAACCATATTAACCAAATTTAATATAAAGGTGAATCTTGTGTTTCTACCATATTAACCAAGTTTGGAGCCATAGAGGTGAATTCTTTAGAAGAGAGAGAATTAGGCACAATCTCAATAACGGTAGAGGTATGAGATGGCAAGGGATCAGTGAAAATATTAGGAGGAGCTACTGATTTATTCCCTTTTGTGAGATTTTGCCAAGATCAAGGGCACAATGAAAAGTATTAAAATAGAGACAAAAGAATGACAAGAACAAACTGTATTCTCATCAATATGAAAATGATCAACTGGATTCACCAATGTAATGAATATAGGCCTGCTTATATAGGCAAGGCCATATGGATGTACAAGCACACAATCATGACATGTGGCTCAATAAGAAACAAGGGTAGGTAAGAAATACTAGGGGTAGGTAGGAGAAATAATATAATATTCCACAAGAGGTGGATGACCCACCGAATGTGGAGTGTAACAGCAAAATAAGACCACAAAAGGTGGAATTTATCCTACAAGCTCTATCCCTATGTGCACACTTCCCTAAGTGTCTCAAATCCAAACTATGAAGAAATGCATTATCCTAAGTTAACTTAAGTAAAGTGTAATAATATCCATAATGAATATTTATTTACACCAACACCCCCCCTTAAGTGCAACTTAGGGGAATGAAGACTCAAGTCAACAATGCAAGATGGGTCCTGGCTACTAGGCCATGATAGGTACCCATGTACAATATGCAAATGCAAGCAAAACCATGCAATGCAATCTCTCACAAACGGAGAAAAGGAGAAAACCCAGTGGGAAAAAACTCCCCCCCAAAAGAGAGATGAAAGTACAAAAGAATCTCAAAGAAGAAGGACAAAACCTCAAAAAGGAAAAAGCCCCCCCCATAAGAGAGGAAGGAGAAGTCAGCTGATCCCCCCTAATGACACATCCTGCACCCCCAAGAGAGCTCACAACTACTAGAACTTACTCTCAGTGAAAGGTTTGGTGAATATGTCAGCAACCTGCTCTGCTGTACGACAATATTGCAAATCAATGACCTGCTCCTAAATGAGCTCTCGGATATAGTGCATATGAATCTCGATGTGTTTGGTCCACTGGTGCTGGACCAGGTTCTTCGAGATAGCAATAGAACTCTGATTGTCACAATGTAGAATTGTCAGTCATGGAGTGGTGAACCCAAACTCTGTGAGGATATGCTGAAGCCAAATGGTCTCAGTCGCTGCGTTAATAGCTCCTCGATACTCAGCATCAGTAGAAGAAAGAGCAATAGCATGTTGCTTCTTGCTTTGCCATTAAATGGGGCCTGAACCAAGGTGAAAACTATAACCAGAAGTAGACTTATGATCATCAAGATCGCCAGCCCAATCGGAGTCTATGTAACCAACCAAGCGAAGTCCTGTGCCTGCTGCATAGTGAATCCCATAGTGATGTGTACCCTAGATGTAATGAAGGATGCGTTTGGCGGCTTTCCAATGAAGCTCACGTGGTTCCTGCAGGAAGCAGGAAACCATGCCAACTGCAAATGAAATATCAGGGCATGTATGGGTCAAGTAGATGAGACTACCCACAAGCTGACGATACAAAGTGGCATCAACTGGTGGAGAAGAACACTGAGCCTAAAGCTTGACTCTGGAAAGAAAGGGAGTTGGTGCAGGCTTACAATCAGCCATATGAAAGCGTGCAAGTAGATCAAGAGCATACTTCAGCTGTGATAGTGTAATCCTAGAAGGTGATTGTGAAATCTCTATCCCGAGAAAGTAGTGCAAAAGACCCAAGTCAGTCATAGCAAATATGTCATGCAAAGCAGACTTGACCCTGCTAATGATGGATGCAGTACTCCCTGTAATGATCAAGTCATCAACATAGAGCACAAGTATCAAGTGAGAGTCATCTTGTTGCAAAATGTAGACATTCGGATCGGAATAACACCTGGTGAACCCTATGGAGAGAAGAAAGGAATCCATCTTGGCATACCAAGCCCTAGGGGCTTGCTTAAGGCCATAGAGAGATTTCCTTAGTCTGCAAACCAAGGAAGTATCCTGGATGAAACTCTGTGGCTACTCCATATAAATCTCCTCATCAAGGTCACCATGAAGAAAAACACTCTTCACATCCATCTGATGTACAACCCAACCATGAGCTACAGCAATAGCAAGTGTCAAGCGAATGGAGTTCATCTTGGCTATGGGCGCAAAGGTCTCAGTATAGTCAGCACCTGCTACTTGGGGGAAACCTTTCTCAACAAGCCGAGCCTTGTACTTATCCACACTACCATCCGCTGCATACTTGGTCTGATAGATCCACTTACATCAAACCATCTTTCTCCCCTTAGGGAGATGGACTAAATCCCATGTGTTGTTCCTCATCAAGGAACTATACTCTTCCTCCATAGCTTGGTCCCACTCAGGAACCCCTGATGCTTCCCAAAATGTCTGTGGATCAGAAGCAGTAGCAATGAATGCATGTGGAGGATCCTGATGTTGTGATCGAGTTCTCCGTGTATCTAAAGGATCCCCAACAAGAGAACCCGCAGACTCAAGTGTCTATCGAGCCCAACGAGGTCTAGGTGGAGGTGGAGAACGAGGCTCCTCAACTGCAAGTGGACCCTGCGGAGGTGTAACCCTACGAGTCAGAGTTGAAGGAGTCTCATCATTTGGATCACTAACATCACTATCCACAATGGATTAAGGTGGAGGAGGTAGAAAGGCTAAGCTAGGAGAGCTTTCCTTAAAGTGAACACTCCTCTCAATGAACACCTCATGTGTCTCAGGATCCATCAATCTATATGCCTTAACACCCTTTGGATATCCAACACATATGCAAGGCCGACTTTGAGGTTCCAATGCCTTGCATTTTTGTGGAGGTATGCGAGCCCATGCTGGACACCCAAAGACTCTGAAATGTCTCACAATCGGTTTCCTACCAGCCCAAGCTTCAAAAGGAGTAATACCTTGCAGAGCTTTGTGAGGAACCCAATTTTGGATGTGTGTGGCACAACTGTTAGCCTCAGCCCAAAAAGTGGGATCAAGAGAACGTGCATGAATCATACAGCTAGCCATTTCTTTGAGAGTTCTATTCTTGCGTTCTGCAACTTCGTTTTGCTATGGAGTGTATGCTACATAATGCTGAAGTTCAATCCCCTCAAATTTACAAAAATCCTCAAGTCTCTTGTTCACATATTCCCTTCCATTATCTGTACGAAGAATCTTCACCACTTTCCCGGATTGCTTCTCCACATGAGTCTTGAAGTCCTAAAATCTATCAAATACTTCACTCTTGTGAATAAGAAAGTAGACCCAAGTGAAGCAGGAGTAGTCATCAATGAAGGTGAGGACATAGTGGGCCTTACTAAATGAAGGTGCTGGAAATGGACCTGCTACATCACTGTGAACAAGTTGAAGAACTTCCAAAGCTCTCCAAGCTTTCCCCTTATCAAACTTTTCCTCGGGATGCTTGCCCATGGAACAACCTGAACATACACCCTCTGAAAAACTGATTCAAGATAGACTTGTGACCATGTCTTTAGTGCTGAGCTGCTGAAGATAGCGGTAGTTGAGGTGACCAAACCGCTCATGCCATAGCTTACTTTCTGAATTTGAATGAGTAAGCAAGGCCCTAGAAGGTGAACTTGGCACAAAGTGGGAGAATGAATAAAGCCTTGAGTTGTCATTAACTTGTCCTACTGCTACCAAGGCATCATCATCAAGTTCCTTTACCACAACTGAATCTGGTGTAAACTCAACCTTTTTCCCATTCCCATAGTGAGTGATTTGGTAGATAGAGAGAAGGTTGGTAGACAAGTTAGGAACGTAGAGAACATTCTCAAATGTTCCATCATCCATGTCAAATGAACCTTTCCCTTCAACCTCTACTTGTGTATCATCACCTATGTAAATGTGAGGTACCTTAGATGGCTCCAATGAAGAGAACTGCTCCTTTGTAGAACCCATGTGATATGAGGCACCTGAGTCAAGTATCCACTGCCATGAAGAACTTGTTGTAGCCACAAATGCTTGCCCTTTTCCCTTAGATTGTGAGGAAGAGGAAGGAGATGAATCCTTCTTTGTGTAGGTGGATGGCAAGTTGATGTTGTTTTTCTTAAGAAGATTAGTTAACTCATCAACTTGCTTTGTGTGGCATCGATGCTCATCATGACCATACATCTTGCAATATGCACAAGTTGGCTTATCCTTCTTAGGTGGTGGCCCCTTCTTGGAAGATGATGAAAAATCACCTTGTGATGGAGAGGATGATTGTCCTTTTTCCTGTTGTGGTTATGACTTAGAGTGCATCTTCTTCTTGTTGGAATCTTTGCCTTGACCTCCTTGATTTCCTTGATTAGCCACCAAAGCCTTGGACTTTGAAGACTTGAGAAGCCCATGTTCAACAACTTAGATTGTTACAATATTAATATTTCTATGAAAGCATCAAATGAAGGCATAACATAGGAACTCCCCACTTTCAAACGATGAGTTTGGAAGCTAGACACAAATGCTGCATATTCTGGTGCAAGCTTGTCCAACAAGTTGAATATCAATTGAGCATCCTTTTTGTCAATTCCACAATCCTTAAGCTTTGCTTTTAGCTCATTTGATTTGGTGACATAATCTTGGATTGTATCAAAACTCTTGGGATCCAAGTTGGTGAGCTCATTGTCAATCTTATAACCTCTTATTTCATCAACTTGACCATACAATTTCTGAAACATATCCCAAGCATCTTTGATTGTAGTACACTTTTCAATATGAAAGATGAGGTCATCTGATACATACTTGCACAAAGTTCCAAGAGCCATACAATTCTTAGTGAGCCATTCTAATTGAGCATTAGGATCAGCCTTAGGATCAGGTGGTGCTACTATTGTTCCATCTATGTAATGCGTGAGACCTTTTTCCATTAATTTGCTCCATACTTTAATTTTTCATGATGCATAATTATGTGGAGTTAAAGGTGGAAATTTATGAGGACTAATTGCAAAAAAAATGAAAGAGCACAAGGAAAGAGAGACACAATCACACAAGACACCCCCCCAAATTCACTCAATCAAAGAACCCCCCCAAAAGTGATGATTTGACACTTTATACTTAGTGCATGTACAATGGGCCACTTGCAAAAAATGGCAAAGTGGACTTCTGATTTCAATTTTAGAACTGCCTCAATAAGGCCAAAAGAGACTCAAACTAATAATGCAAGACATCTAAACTAAGATCTAAGCAATTTACAAGTACCAAATAGGCCAAATAAGACCAATATCTGAAAGTACAATTTCTACTTAAAACTCTAAAATCTGATCATAGATTATGAAAGTAGATGAAAAAACATGCACTTGCAAAAAAAATGGCACCTGAAAAGGAGGTCGTATGAACTCAAACGAGGCCTTTGAAGTTGCAGAATTGAGGATTGAACAGGTACAGCTGAGAGAATCTGAAAATTCCGAAAACCCTGTGCACCAAAACCAGAAAATAACCACACCACTGTGAAGAGCACAAAAAATTAGCCCAAATCAAACAAAATGGTAACCAAAAAGGAGCAAAATTGAGCAAGTTATGGGTGTCCAAAGTTGACCCAAAAATCCAAATTGCTCAACGGAGAGGGGTCTAAAAATTTCCAAAGAAAATGCTGACTGGGCACTGACTCGGTGTTGCTGACTAGGCGCTGACTATGCGCTGCTGGCTGAGCAGAAGGTACGGATCGCAAAAAAAAAAAAATTCAATTTTTTTTTTCAAATTGGAAAATAATTTTCAAAAAAAAATAAATTTTCTTTTTGGAAAAAATCCGAAAATTCCGTACCGTACCGCTCGAATTGGGCAAAAAAATTTCTCCACACCCAAAAATCGATTTTCGACAAAATAGGTCGAATTTATACTCAATTTTTATGGAAACGGCCTCCCAAACGCAATGGTGAGGTCGAAAATGCTCCAAGATGCCTCCAAAAAGCACAGTTCCTCAAATCTGAAAAATAGAAGCCTTCCATGATGTCTCCAAAAAACCAATCAATGAAGCCCCAATGGCTCTTATACCATGTGAGATTTTGCCAAGATCAAGGGCATAATGAAAAGTATTAAAATAGAGACAAAAGAATGACAAGAACAAACTATATTTTCATCAATATGAAAATGATCAATTGGATTCACCAATACAATGAATATAGGCCTACTTATATAAGCAAGGCCATATGGATGTACGAGCACACAATCATGACATGTGGCTCAATGAGAAACAAGGGTAGGTAAGAAATACTAGGGGTAGGTAGGAGAAATAATATAATATTCCACAAGAGGTGGATGACCCTCCGAATGTGGAGTGTAACAGCAAAATAAGACCACAAAAGGTGGAATTTCTCCTACAAGCTCTATCCCTATGTGCACACTTCCCTAAGTGTCTCAAATCCAAACTACGAAGAAATGCATTATCCTAAGTTAACTTAAGTAAAGTGTAATAATATCCATAATGAATATTTATTTACACCAACACCTTTATCATTCACACCTGCCACAAATATATTATTATTATCAATCAAGTCTTGAACCATATTTTTCAATGCAAAACATTTTTCAGTATCATGACCAGGTTGACGATGAAATTGGCAAAAAGAATTGTTATCAAAATAAAGAGATGCAAGTTTGGAAGGATCAACTTGTTTTATAGGAGGAAGTTTGATAACATTTATATGTAATAACTGAGACATAATACTATGCAAAGATTCATTCAAAGGAGTAAATTGTCTTTCTCTTTGGAAAAATTTAGAAATAGGAGGCACACCTGTTGTAGCATTCACATGGTTGTTGTTGATTGGATCATTGAAATTGATGAAGCTTTTTGTTGGTTTGAACTTCGCAAATAGTTGTTGAAAACTTTCCCCTTTATCCTTCAGAGCCATAGGAGTGGATTGCTCCATTTGACTCACAACCAGTTGATAATTATGGAGTGTTGCACACAACTGCAGAAAGGAAGTAAACTTAGACAAAAGAAGATTTTCCCTAATATCTTTTTATAAATTAGAAATGAAAATTATTTGAATATCATTATCAGGAACATGAAAAGAAATTTGTGCACACAAATCCTTATATCTACCAATGAAATCAACCACTTTCTCTTTAACACCTTGTTTATAATGCAATAAATCAGTCAAAGTGATTTTAGGACCAATGTTGTTTTGAAATTGTTGGATGAAAGCATTTGCTAGTTGTTGAAAGGAAGTGATAGAATAAGAAGGTAGAGAGAAATACCATTGTAAAGCCTTATCTCTTAGTGTTCTTGTAAACAATTTTGCAAGCAATCGTTGATCATAAGCAAAATCAGTACACAAGGTTTGAGATGTTTTGACATACGTAAGAGGATTGCCTTTTCCATTATAGAGTTCCAATTGAGGGATCTCAACATGTTTAGGTGGCATGACTTTAACAATATCAAGAGAAAGTGGGCTCGCAACATCAAAGGTGGGAACATTGAACTTGGATTGACTCATAGAAACAATTTGTTGTTGTAAGGAAGATACAATTTGAGAAAGATTTTTGATTGTCATTTCGGTAGAAAAATTCATGTTAGACATAAGTGATTGAGAAGGTGGTGTGATGTTGTTGAAAGAAGGCATGGACTGAGAATAAGGTGGTGGGACACTATGGTAAGTAGGCACTGGTGATGATTGGGTAGGAAAAGGGACACTTAAAGGAGGAATAAAGTTGTTGAAGGAATTGCCCCCTTGTGTCACACTGATTGGTTGAGGAATAGTAGGAATACTCATGGAAGACATAGGTAACGATGGAGGATTAGATGATGAAGAGGGATTTCCCCCATGACCTATGGTTGTAGGAATGAAATTTTGAGTTCAAGTAGCCATGATGTTGGATGTGAAATTAGGAGTACTAGTCATAAGATTGGTCAGAGGAATATAGGAATTGACTTGTGTTGAAGGTTGTGAGTAACCTAGGGTTTCGGCACAACTCTTGATAAGCATAACATTATAATCAATAATATGTGCAATGCCACACAATATATCAATTCCATTCTTATCACTTTGAAGCATGTGTTTAATGCCTTCAATTAATGGAAGAGCTTCACTATTAGAGTATTCTTGGGACATCCATTGTTGAAAGCTATCAAATTGATTATCCAATGTAGAAAGTTGATCTAAATAAACCCTAGTCAAAGCTTCTTCTTCATCATGGGATCCATCAATGGGCACATGATTAGGATGGGAAGAATTAGCATGATCCTCATTAAAGAAGTCACCCAAATTAGGCTCCATCTCCTCGGTAATTAAACCTTGCAAAGCCTTAATTCTAATGCTTCGTCTAACGGGGATAGGATAGGTAGGACTAATAGTGGTAAAACTCATGCACTAGAGGGAAAATTTGAATTTTGAATTGTGGAATAAAGCTTGCAAAAATTAAGTAATGCAAAATTTAAGAAAATAATGATTACACAATTTGGACTTTGTTGGAGGAAGGGAATGACACAATGTCCAAAAATGAAAGGACATTGGAATTTTAAAAATAAGGCAAAGGGAAGACCACTTAATTTTAAAATCAGAATTTTTAAAATTAGGGCAGACAATAATTAACCTCCTAATTTTTTAAAATTTTATTGAAAGTTGAAATGTTGAATTTTGAAGGTATTTTCGATTCTAGAGGGTTCAAAAATCGATAAAATCAGCTAATCTTCTGGATTTAGGCTATTAAATACAGTCATAATAGTCTCCCAAAATTTTAGAAAAAAAGTCGAGGACCGTTGTGGGAACGCACATGGTCTGACCAACTTTTTTCTAAATTTTTCAGGGATGGATATTATGATGATTTAAAAGCTAACCCCAAAAAATTGGCAAATTTTATGATCTCTAGATGGGCGAAATGAAGACACGAGTGTGAAAATAGGACCCTATTAGGGTTTTGAAGAAAACGAGGAATTTAAGTACAATTTTGAAAAGGGTCAAACCTAATGGATAGGGACACCTTGGGAAATGTTTAAGAATCTGAATGTAAATGATATTGATTTGAAATTCACACAAAATCCAATTAATTTTAAAAATTAGGGTTTGATGACCTAACCACTTAATTTTGAATTTTTGGAAAAAGGGGAGAAATTGAAAATTTGAATTGTAGAACTGAAAATGAATCTAAGAACAATCAGAAATTTGAAAATTAAAGTGAAATCCAATTTTTGCACAAGTTCAAGATGATTTATGAAAATTAGGGTTTTAACAAGTAACCTCTTAATTTTGTAAATTTTAATTGCAAATTGAACAAGACAATGAGAAAATTGAATTTGACAAACAAAGCAATTTTCAAATCTAAGATAACCACAAGCAATTTTTACATTGTAGACACCCAAAATTGTCATGTCTAATTAAATAAATATTTTATTTATTTAATTATCTAAGCCTAATTCTTCTATTAATTAAATAAATCTTTATTTATTTAATTAATTCATTTATCCTCTTCTAGCCTTATTTCTCATTTATATAAATACATTTATTTATTTAAATTATCCTTTTCCTAAATTAAATAAATATTTTTATTTTATTTAATTATCCTACTTCTTCTATTAATTAAATAAATCTTTATTTATTTAATTAATTCATTAGCCTTTTCTACACATGACACATGTCATTCATCTCTTAATTCCTACACTACCTACCTCTTTCATTATTTTACTATTTCTTCTACCTACCCTCTAATCTTAGCCGACCTCTCTTTTTACACCTCTCAATCTTATCCCTCCATTTCATATTGTGTCTTCTATTTAAGGAGATGCCTTCTTCATTATCAAACCCTAATGACCTAATGATCTTTTATGCAATTGGCTACACTACGATCCTACTTGCAACCACATTCCGTTCTTTGTTGAACTCTTGTGCACATAAAATCTGAGAGCAAAAATATATCAAGCAAGATCAATGGAGATAGGAAGAATGGAGATCAAAACCCTATTGGACATGTGAATGGTATAATCTTCGTGATTTTGTTTCATTTTGCATTGTCTTAGGTAATCTTCATATGTTATGGTGGATCTTTGTTGTTGTTAGGCTAGGGTTTTGTGGTTGGATTCATTTAGCCTTTCAATATTGTTATTATTGTTATCCATTTTCACCATAAACATTTTGGCACGCCCGGTGGGACTCTTGTCCCTTTGCATTTAACCTTTTTGTTGCAGATTTTGCGTTTTTGAAGTTGCAGATCGGACATTTTTCGACGACATTTTAGATTTTTCTGCGTCTGCGAGCGTTCGGATCGCGTCTCTGAGTTTCAGGAGCATTTGCGGAGTCGGGAGTCGTGTCTGTGTTTTTGACAAGTTTTTATTTTGTAGGTCCCAGATAGGAGCGTCTGTGTTTCGTAAGCGTGTCTGTGTTGTTTCTGATCGCATCTGTGTCCGATAAGGGCGTCTGTGATTTGTGGCCGCGTCTGTGAGTCACAGAACCGCGTCTGTGTCATATAGACGTGTCTGTGTCTACGGTAACAGCGTCTGTGTTTTTGACTATTTCAAAATTTTCAAATTTTCAGTGATTCAATTTTCGGATTTCGCACTTAGGGTTTCAAATCTGGTTTATTTTTGGACTAACCCTTTCAGATCTAGCTAACTAAGTTTGTGCAGCTTGTCTTGGAAGCAAAAACATTTTTGTTGAAGGCCCCTCTTTCACAAAGTCTTTTGGGTTTTAAAAATTTACCTAACTTGTGTGCTTGCAGGAAGGGGTGATCATTTGAAACAACCCAAACTACTAACAAATTTTGTTGCAGGTCCTTGGCTAGGGTTTTGAAATTTTGTTGTGTGCCTTGTTTTCATAGATTAGCAAACACTTCCATTGGTGCACTAAAATTGAATCATTGTCTTTTGTGTCTTGAGCAATAGGCTCTTTTTGTTTAATCTTTAGAGGGCCTGTCTTCCCGTGTGGTCATTAGGACTACTAGTGAGAAGAGAACGACCCAAGTGGTAGCAAAAGAAAAGCCATCTTCTTTCAAGCCACTATAAATAAATGTATTCATGGTGAAAACTATGAATAACATGTGCTGATTAGTTCATACCCACACTATGTCTCCCCATAAACCCGTTTGATCAAATTTATTTGATCATTTTTAGGGTGTAACCCCTACCGGCTGGGAGCCTTCTGTATTTACAAAGCTGAAAGTGCCGCATGTATGGCCACACGAGCGGATGCCCTTACTAGAACCTTTTTGTTTTAGAAGCCCAAATCCTTCTAGTTGTTGAGGTAGGAGGTCGGACCTCTGGTAGCGGCCCACACACATACGGTTCTTAGTAGAGATACAAAGTTCGCCATGGGGAGTTTTCATGGGGACTGATGCTTGGCTGACCCGAGAAGTGAGTGCCGAGGGTGGAGCCAGTGAGGTCAAGCATCTAAGTATCCGCTCTGAATAGCGTAGCCTCGGGGGTAAAACCCTATGTGGGATCAACAACTATTGTCTTGGCCAACCATAAGAATTGTGCTTGTCTTATGTTAAACATTCAAACATTCAAGACCAAACAACAAAACATTGTGTCTTTTGTGTCTTCAAGTGTATGCAAAACATTTTTACATCAAACAACACACTTTCTTGGAGTCATTTTGGAGTCTAAACACTTGCAAACATTGAGTCCTCATCAACATTGTGTCCTCTTGTCACGAAAAACAGTCAAACAGTCGGATTTGGTCACAACAAAACAACTTCACAGATTGGAAAAATTGCATGAAGTTTACAGAAACGCGTTTGTGTCTGTTTTAATCGCGTCTGAGTCATCTAAGCGCGTCTGTGAAGGGCAGAATAGCGTCTGTGTCTGTAACAGCGTCTGTGTCAAACAAAGACACGTCTGTGTCTGGGAATCGTGTCTGTGAAGTATACAGAAGCGTCTGTGTCCAGAGTTGAAAATTTTTACAGTCCAGCAAACAAAAGAAATCAGTTTCAGAATACTTGAGCTTCCTAGGTTGTTTCTTCAGGTTTCATCTAGCATTCAACCTGTCAGTCCATCATTTCTTTACATCTCATTTTACATCCATACTTGTCTAAAATTGAGTCAAAAGGTCACTTGCTTGTCCTCATCATACTTTTTCAACATACTACATACAACTACACTTTGCTAAGTGGTCCCTCATCAAGGTTTCTTACCTTTGGGTCTCATTTGGTCTTACTTAGAGTCAAGGTCAGCTTACCTCATCAAGAGAAACTATCATCTCTTTGGAAGTCACACCTACTCTACTACATACATACTTGGTCTTACACTTTGGACATTGCAAGTACACCTCAAGATTCATTTACACTCCATACAACTCTTGGTCTTCCATACTCTTTTCATTTTTCATCTAGTCTCTCACATCTTGGTCAAACACCTAGTTCATGGTTGAAACCCGTCTTCAAAAATCCAGGAGAAAAGCTAAAGAAGCTCAAGAGTCCACAAACATGAGTTCTTATGAGTATGACAATGATTTATTTTTCAATCCTGAGCACACTACATTGCCTGACATGGATGTTCATAAAAACATTCCAAATTTGGAAAATGCAGACACTACAAACAACAATGCTACACACAATGACAATGTGGACAACTTTTCAATATAATCAGCAGATGTAGAAGAATCCATAATGAATCCTCATTTCAATAGATTGGTTGAAGAGATAATGAAGAGGGATAGACAATACTTTCTACACATGATGGCACAAAGTGGAGCTAAAATACCTCATGACTTTGACATGTCTCAACTTATGGAAAACCGACCCTCGCAACAAACTCACTCCAACATGGATCAAAGGAGACCCAATAGTGGGGGAAATAGAGGACCGCATATGGTACCTGAATCACCATCAGCTTTGCTTCAAAAACCAGAAATCCCACATACACATGGTCAAACATATGATACTCACCTTCGTAGACCATTATGGAAGCCTTATGCAGACAGATATGCTCAATCACATGCTCAAGCTATGGATCAATCAAAACAAGTGGACATTCAAAGACATGCTCAAAATTTGGACACAAGGAAACCTCATGTCAAATTTGGGGGCAACACAATAGAACATGACGTGCCTATATAATATGGTATATATGCACAAAATAGATATGGGGTTCCTCAACATGAAGCTGTACCAAGTGCTCCCTATATGCCACATCAATATAGACCTCCTCCATATGAACATGTCTATGATCAGTATCATCCATACATGCAACAAGCTCCTCCTCAAATTGGTGTCTCAAACATGGGGTATGCTACAAGAAATCGATCGCCACCTAAGAGCAATTTGGAGCAACAAATCAGAGATTTACAAAAGAAAATGGAGGACATGAGTACACCAAAACCAACATACACTATGAGAGACATATGTCCTTATCCATTTGATAAGAGCATTCCAATGCCTCCATTTCCTGCACACTTTGTGACGCCAAAATTTGACAAGTATAGAGGAAAAGGAAACCCCAAGGCACACATACGACAATTTTTCACAGCTTGCATTGAGGTAGCGGCAGAAGAAACATATTTGATGAGGTTGTTCCCACAAAGCTGAGGCGATGAAGCTATGGAATGGTTCTCTCAATTACCTCCTGGTATTAAGTCATGGGGTGACTTAGTAGAGGCATTTATTCAGCATTTCTCCTACAATATTGAGACAGATATCTCAGTCACTACTTTGTGCAATACTAAGCAAAAGGAGGGAGAATCTTTTGCGACATTTTTACAAAGATGGAGAAATCTAGCTAGCAGATGTTCTTGTGAAATTCCACAGAAATAAATGGTAGAAATGTTCACTCAAAATGTTAACAAGGACATTGGCTATGATCTAAGGAAAGCTTGTTTGTCTACCTTCAAGGATGTTATTAAAAAAGGCTTAGCAATAGAAAAGGTTCTAATTGAACAAGGAGTCATTAAGATATTCAAGGAAAACAAAGATGACTTTAAAGGAAAAGACAAGCCAAGATTTTGGAATAAAAACAAGAACACAGTCAATGATGGTGTTGTTGATGCCAATACAGTGAGACCCAAATTCATCTTTTCGGGATCAAGTTCTACAAACAATCAAGTGAATACTCAAACAACTTCTAGATCACGAAGGAAGTACACTCCATTGGGAGAACCACTTGAATCAGTCTTCAAAAAGCTTGTGGCAAACAAGGTGATCACAGTTCCAGATTTTCCTCCATACGAACCAAAGGTCAAACCAAATTGGTGGAACGATGATGAGTATTGTGAATATCATAAGAGCAAGGGTCATAAAACAGGTAATTGTCATCGACTGAAGAATGTTGTGCAAGATCTCATTGATAGAGGTGACATTGAGATTGAGGGACACTCATCTAATCAAGAACATGAGATGTTTAAGGAACCATTCCCAAAGCATGACAAAGGAAAAGCCAAAGTCACAGATGATCAGGCCAACTATACTAGAGCACCTTACAACTATGACTCAACTATCAATCACATCTCAATGGACAATCATATCTCTACTATTACCATCAAGAACAAAAATCCTGAGAATCCTCCTCAGCGACCCAAGATTGTCCTAAGAGGTGTTGGATCTTCTTCCGAACCTACCTCTGAATGTCATGTTACAACTCGTCGAGGTAAAATTACGTTGCCAGGTGCCTCCACTAAAAATACCGCTTCTTCATCAACCAACCCTGAGTATGACCTTGTAGAACAGTTAGGGAAGACACCCGCACTCATCTCCATCCTTGAGCTATTACGCATATCCCCCGCTCATAAAGCTATTCTTGACAAAATCTTGAGAGACACTGCCGTTCCTACTAATTTGAACGTGGACCAGTTTCAAGCCATGGTGGGATACCTTTCCATTCCACACTCCCTCACATTCACAGAAGCTGATGATGCCTCTGTAAGTCAGCCACATAATGCACCTTTACATGTTGAAGCCTTCATACACAAACATCGAATAAAGCGAGTCCTGATAGATGGAGGAGCTGGTCTAAACATTTGTACATTGAGCACCATTAAACAATTGGGATATTCTGATAAAGCTGTGAATTCTACAAATCAAATCACCATCAAGGCATATGATGATGAAGAGCGCTCATCCAAGGGCACAATCACCTTACCTCTAAGAATTGGGCCAGTCACAAAGGATGTGGTTTGTCAAGTCCTAGATCTGGATCTCACATACAACATATTACTAGGATGTCCTTGGATTCATGAAATGAGGGCAGTCCCATCAACATATCGTCAATGCATTAAGTTTCCTCATAATGGAGTCGAGGTAACAGTTAATGGTGATCCTAATCCATTCATATATTGCAATAACCTGAGATCACATACTGAGACCATCATTCCTAGTAATCGTGAGGCTGCTCCTTCTTCGACATACATTGACCCTGAGTCACTGAAACCTTTGACATCAAAACAAGGTGAACTTAAAGGCAAATTCCAAGACAAAGGCATGGGAGAATACACTTTAAATCAGACCATGTATTTACGACAAGTCATGAGCTCTCCAAAAGAATATGGAAGGCCACATCCTAACAAGCAAATATCCATCATGATACTCAAATGGGATCCTACTACCTTTCAAAGATGGGGCGAACTAGAAGAGGAAGATTTATACAAAATGCTCTACAAAGACATTGAAAATGACACACAAGATCAGATCAATATACCCTATGAGAAATATGGCAAAGGTTTCAAGATTCTACAAAAATTCGGGTATGATGGAAAAAGCCCTCTTGGGTTACGCAAAGAAGGCATTATGGAGCCCTTACAACTTGAATTGACTATAAAAAGGGAACGCTCAAAGGGACTTGGTTTTCTGACTTCCAAGATCCACACTAAAAGGACAGAAGAGGCATCACAAATCAAAGTTGCCAAAGTTCAACAAGAGGATTACTATTCTACAGATTCCAATGAATGGGAATGGGGTTCAGACAAATCCTCCAGTGACTATGAGCTCACCGAGACATTCAAAGAGCCAGATGAACCCACAGAAGAAGAGGAATTTTATAAAAAGTTTAGAGTTGGTCAAGAAACAACCCATAAGGATTGCACACAGTCTTCGTCTCAAGGTTCTAGGTTGAAATCACATCGGATGAGGACACCTGTCCCGGAAGGCGCTACTAGTGACGACAATTTGGATTCGCTTGCGATCGAAACTGATGAGGAGAGTGCCATCGATGACCTCGATGATTGCCTCAATATACCTGAATATAACCACATCTTCACTCTTAGCCCCGCAAACTCCGAAAACATTAAAGGCCTTCCCCTTGTTCACCCCCAACTCATTGACTGGGATTATGAAGGACCAGCACAATTTGACACATTTCAAAATGACGAAGCTATTATTGACTATCTTGGAATACGAGATGATCTTCCCCTTGGGGACCACAAAGCAGGATACACCATAGAACTCAACAACATGACATATTTCGGTGAGGGTGTCGGACCTTCCAGTTGCAAAAATGTGAAAATAAGAACAAATCAAGGGTCTTATGGCGAAAACCACACTGTGGCGCTATCTGATCCCAAAAAAGTAAAAATAAAGGACGTATCTGAGGGCGAAAACCTCTCTGAGGCACCCGAAGATGGAAGGCTCGACATTCTCCCAGCATCATATGAGGAAAAGTCATCCATGTTGGTAGAGGAGACTATCAAAACAAACATTGGTACAGAAGAAGTTCCACATAACATATTCTTGGCTCAATCATTAACAGAGTCCGAAAGGGCAAAATTCATAAGCTTCTTCAAAGAACGACAAATCAACTTTGCATGGTCATACGCTGATATGCCTGGACTAGATCCGGATTTGGTAATGCATCATTTGACAGTCAAACCGGGAACAAAGCCAGTGAAACAGAAATTAAGAAAAATGCATCCGCAAGTGGCATTACTAGTCAAAGCGGAGCTGGAGAAGTTATTGGATGTTAGATTTGTACGCCCAATTGATTATCCCGAATGGATCTCCAATTTAGTACCTGTCAGTAAACCAGATCGCAGCATCAGAATATGTACAGATTTCAGAGACATCAACAAAGCTTGTCCAAAAGATGACTTTCCATTACCAAATATTGATTTGATCGTTGATCTCACAGCAGGTCATGAAATGTTATCTTTAATGGATGGATTTTCTGGTTATAATCAAATCAGGATTGCACCCGAGGATCAACACAAAACATCATTCACTTGTCTGTGGGGAACTTTCTGTTGGAATGTCATGCCCTTTGGGCTGAAAAATGCAGGTGCTACATATCAAAGAGAAATGACCACTATCTTTTATGATCTCATGCACATAACCGTGGAAGATTATGTTGATGATCTCTTGGGTAAATCAATAGACAGAGATACACATTTGGACATACTTTCAGTCGTCTTTGATCGGTTCGAAAAATACAAAGTAAGATTAAACTCCAAGAAATGTGTCTTTGGAGTAACCTCCGGGAAACTCCTAGGATTCATTGTGTCTAAAAGAGGAATCGAAGCTGATCCAGCAAAAGTCAAGGCTATCTTGGACATGCCACCACCCAGAAATATCAGTGAACTTCGATCCTTACAAGGGAGACTCCAGTCTATACGAAGATTCATAGCACAACTTGCAGATAAGTGTAATCCTTTTCAACACCTGCTACATAAAAATATCAAGTTCAAATGGGATGATAACTGTCAACAAGCTTTTCAGACGCTCAAAGATTATCTTTTGAATCCGCCAGTTCTGATGCCACCAATTCCAGATCAGCCTTTGCTACTATACATATCAGCTACTCCAACAGCACTGGGGGCACTCCTAGCGCAACAAATTGCTAACGGCAAGGAAAAAGCAGTATACTATATCAGTCGCACATTGGTGGGATATGAGCTAAACTACACACCAATCGAGCGTGCATGTCTCGCTGTGGTCTTTGCTTCGTAGAAATTACGCCATTATATGCTCACTCATAAGACTAAGTTGATTGCAAGAATTGATCCATTAAAATATCTTCTCAATAAAGCAACACTTACTGGGCGACTAGCCAAGTGGGTAATGATCCTGAGTGAATTCGACATCGAGTATGTGGACATAAAAGCAATAAAAGGACAAGCAATCACGGATCAATTAGTAGATGCCCCCATGATAGATGATGTTCCTCTAAATTCAGAATTTCCAGATGAATCCATTTTAACAATATCACATGCAAAGCCATGGCAACTGTACTTTGAGGGCTCATACACACAGCATGGGGCAGGCGCTGGTATTCTCTTTATAACTCCTCAAGGCGATTCTATACCAAAATCATACCGCTTATCATTTCCTTGCACCAACAATATAGCAGAATATGAGGCATTAACAACTGGATTACGAATTGGAGTTTAGTGGAAGATCCAAGAACTTCGTCTTTTTGGGGATTCTCAACTTGTCATCCGTCAAGCAACTGATGATTACCAAACAAAGGATGAAAAATTATTGCCTTACAAACAAATGGTGGATGACTTGAAACAACACTTCACAAAGATAGATTTTGAGCAGATACCAAGAGAGCAGAATCGTGCCGCAGATGCCATGGCTACAATTGCTTCACTGATTGATCTACCTCAAAATGAAACCTGCTATGAGTTCCTGGTAGACAACCTATTGGTTCCTTCATATGAGATCACTCCTACTGAAATGATATGCGTTGTTGGTCCCGAATCCCAGTTATATGGTTCCATATTCACATGTCTTCGCGACAATACCTTACGTCCTGATCTATCAAATAACCAACGCCGCACTTTCATTCGCCAATCCTCTTGATATGTCATTCTAGCTGATATCCTATACCGACGAGGTCTAGATGGCACTCTTCTTAGATGTTTAGAAAGCGACGAAGCTCAAATTGCGTTACGTGAAGTGCATGAAGGGATATGTGGTCCGCATGCTAGTGGTCCTACCTTGGCCAAGAAACTCATCAGGACTGGATATTACTGGCCCAATATGGAAAAAGACTCATATCAGTTTGTCAAGAAATGTAAGCAATGTCAAATTCATGGAGACCTCATACATGCACCAGCACAAGAACTACAACCACTTGCATCTCCTTGGCCCTTTTGTCAGTGGGGACTCGATCTCATAGGCAAGATTCACCCTCCTTCTTCCAATGGTCATAAATTCATTATCACAGCCACAAAGTATTTCACAAAATGGATTGAAGCCGTGCCTCTCACACAAGTCACTGGAAAACAAATTGCTACTTTCATCCTTAACTATATCATATGCCGATATGGTATTCCTAATTCCATTATTACTGATAACGGGCGTCCCTTCAAAAATCAGGATGTTCGTGAACTCTGTGACCACTTCCATATTTCCCATCGTTTCTCCACACCATATTACCCCCAAGGTAATGGCCAAGCTGAGGCGTCTAATAAAACAATTATTAAAATCCTCAAAAAGACAGTCGACGATGCTGGTCGTAACTGGCATATCCAACTCAATCCTGCACTTTGGGCCTACCATACAAGTGTCCGCACACCTACAGGAGCTACACCCTACTCACTTGTCTATGGCGCTGAAGCCATCTTGCCTATTGAGGTCGAGTTACCTTCCTTACGGGTCTTTTTACAAAACATCATCAACGATGAAGATTACAGGGTCTCTTGCTTACAAGAACTAGAACTGCTGGATGAATGGAGGCAAACTGCTTTTAATCACCTCAAGGCTTACCAACAACGAATGAGTCGCAGCTACAATCACAAAGTCAAGCCTCGCACATTTGAAGTAGGTGACTTGGTTCTCAGAGAAAACCCCAAAAATCAGCAAGATAGAGAGAAGAAGGGCAAGTTCGAACCAAATTGGCTTGGTCCTTACATCATTACAGCAGTATATGGATGTGGGGCATATCAGCTCTCAACTACAGAAGGTGAACCTTTGGAGGATCCTATCAACAGCATGCACCTTCGCAGGTTCTACACATAGCTCTTCGGAATATCCTAATTCAAAAATACAAAAAAATAAAAAAAATTCAAAAATACAAAAAAATTATAAAACAAAAAAATCGTTACTTGGTGAAAACCTGGCAAACAGGCGCCTTGTGACACAAAAAAATTGAAAAATCAAAAAAAGTAAAGAGAAATAATTTCGTCCAACAGTGAAAACCACTTCGGTGGCGCCTTGGGCAAGTACCATGGTGAAAACTGGGTCACCAGCGCCATGTGTAGAAACATTGCTCCTCCCTCCTTCAGGATTCTCTTTCATCACTTCACTTTGCACACACTCACAACCTATTCATTCATAATAAACTTACCCATTCCCATCATGGCTTGTTATTGATCTACCCAAGATTGGTTAGCCATTCATAATAAACCCCCCTTTTTTTTCACTCCCTTTCCATCCATAATAAATCAGATCCTATCTGTGACTACGACAAATCCTACATCTAGTGATGGGTGTGGAACTAAGAACACCACATGTTTCGAGGAGTACAGTTTCTTTCAGCTTCCTTCAAGTCTATTCGCGCACAATCCGCAATAAAGGAACATTTGCATTACAGATCCGCAATAAAGTTTCATCTTCTTCACAATAAAGTATCAGTTTCATGGATTCAGTCAGTTTCAGATGAGACATAGTAGCAACAATGGGCTTCAACAAATCAAATCTTTCGACAGACTCAGACAACATATGGTTCAGTGCTATCTATCCTTTTTGTGAAAGTAAACATTGTGACCACAATCAAATAAGACTTATACAAGTGACAAGAGACACTAAACTTGAGGACTACAGTGGATGTTGGTGTCGAGTCTTGGTTTTCTTTTGATTTTATCTTTTGGTGACATGTCTTTTAGCTTTTCCAGGATGTCTCTGACTAGAGATTCTATCTCCAGGATGTCTTTGACTAGAAAGGCGAGGATGGGGTATCGTCACCTATTTGCATTTGCTATCTGTGGATTGTCTCTTAGTAATGCTATGACTTGTCCGAGGATATGAGGACACTGTGAGTCTAGTATGAACTGGGGCATTCCTTGTTTGTGACTGTCTTATCTCCATGCAAACGGGTACAATGACTTTCTGGGTCAAACATATGCCTCGATTGTCATAGCCTACTTGCCATAATAAGCTCAATGATGATAACGCACAAGAAGCTCTTTCACTTTCATATCTTCTATCTTTCATCCCCCTTTCTTGATTGACTTCCATTGTCCTTCTTGAGTCCACGTAGCTTGCTATCACATGACTGAGTATAATGACACACCAAAAACATTTGCATTTCATGTAGTTGCACCTGCATTACCACATATAAGCATTTCACACATACATATAGATATCACAATTGCATCACATCCTGCACACAACACCTGTTAGCACAATTTACATTTGCATCATCATATTCATCTGCATTACATACATTTCACATTTGCATCATGCATACACATATAAAACATAAAAGAACAAAAATATATTGCATTGCATCATATACATATTTGCATCCATATCATAAGCATCCATATCATAAAACATACATTATAAGAACATCTCATCACATAGGTACACATGCATATAGTTGCTGCAAAAATGAATCATCTCATATATATATATAAAGTGTCATGATACAATGATGTCAAAAAATCATATGGCTACAAAATCACCCGCAGGTGTCTACAATACAAAAATGGTACAAATACTGATACAAGGGAGCCCTCTATGGCTATGATGAACTCCCTCCCTCGGAGCCGCCTGGCCTCGACAGAATCTGAGCCCTAGAAGGACCCGCCCCAGGATCATCCTGCCTGTCCCCCCTATCTGGTGGTGGTGGAGGACCCATGACCCCACCACTCGATGCCTGTCTCCTCCGGCTCCCTCCCGTAGCTGTCGCTGTCCGTGATGGTCTATGGAAGCTCCTTGCCCGCTGATCTGCTGGCATGGCACCATAATACAGGTCCCTCCAGTAGGCAATCTCCTCTCCGGCTCGCAGGACATATGCGTAGCCTGCTCCTGTGTCCTCCGCCGCCTGCCTCCTTGCCCTCAGCGCTGTCTCAGCCTCCGTGTAGCGCTGAATCTCCTGATCCCTCTCCCGCTCAGTATCCCTGAGCCTGGTCCTGAGTCAGTCCCTCTCCCTCTCGAGATCCTAGATCTCATCTGCCTAGCCCTGGCAGATCTCCCTGAGCTCGATCAGCTCATCCTCCTCTGGATCCCCACCCTCTACCCCTGCTTGTGGCTCTCCCTCTGCGGGTGCCTGTACCTGTGCCTACCCCTGTACCTGTGCCTATATGGGTACCTGTTTCGGTACATGTCTAGGTCCCTGCACCTGTCCTCGTCCTTGTACCTGTGCCTGTACTGGCACCTATCCCTGTCCCTGTGCTCTAGGACCCTGTGCTGCTGGTACCTGCAAGGGCAATCCACCGTGACCCCTCACCACCTGGGCCTGTCCCTCCTGTCCACCCTCCCTCCGAGGTGCCACCCTCCTCTCCCCAACTACTCCCCTCCGCCTCCGTCGGCCTCGGCCTCCATCACCCCCACCATCATCATCATCATCTCCTCTTGCATCTCCCTCCAGTAGCTCTCCTGGATCTGTCAATCACGGGAATGGATGCTCTGCCCAATAAGCTGTATATTCCGCATCCATCCCGACGTCCTCGATCTCTGGCCACATATCCCAGGGTAGGGGCACCATCTCTGCCAGCTGTGTCAGCGCCTGATCATATGACAATAACGGCCCGAACTGCGCCTGATCCCTCACTGTACGGGCATACATACCTGAGCCTCGTGGCATCCTCTGGATCCTGCCATACTGTCTGCATACCCTATCCACCAGCTGTCTCTCCAGTATATAGGGCGTCCGCCCAATCAAATACCTGCTCCGAAAAGTATAAGGCATCTCCACTGTGTCATCCTCCCACTCCTCACATCCCAGATACGGCCTCCAGATGACTACGTCAATGTCATCTATCACGCACCTCCAATGCTCTAACCTGCCAATCTGAGGCTGTGAAGTGATCATGTCATATAGATGCACAAAAGTCCGTCCATGACCTCTCCCTCTGAAATGTATCGACCGTGTAATAGGCAGATGCTTGTATGCCCACACCTGTAGTAATGTCACTCCACAACCCAGTCCCACTGATCCATGGTATATGAACTGGTGAAGCTCATAATATAGGTGGGCCAACACACATGGACCCCACGCATATCTGGTGTGATGCGTCACCAATGTCTCCAGTGCTCCTCCCCAGCCCACTGCCAACCCCCGTGTCGCCCTGTCCGGACATAGGAACCCACTGATAGCTCCTCCAATCACAGCTGGCAAGGCTAACCCTGTCGCGGTCATGGTGTCCCATGCCACATGTCCTGCTCTCATCTCTAGTCCGGGATCCTGGAACACCCGTCTCAAAGCCTCTCTGTCTCCGTCATGATCGTATGGAATTAGATCTCCATCAATCGGTATATGTAGAATCCTGTACACATCCTCAAGGGTCACTGTCATCTCCCCCATCAGCAAATGGAAAGTGCATGTCTCTGAATGCCATCTCTCGGCCAGCGCAGTCAGCAAACCCATGTTTGCCCGAAACTTAGGCACATATAATACATGTCTAAGGCCCATCTCCTCAATGGCAGCTCTATCCTGAAATGACAACTCCGGTCGCAATCTCTGTGTGGACGGGAATCTCTCCCGTGACTCTAGCATAGGCAAATACTCCTGCAGTCAAGCAAATCAATCATGTTAGTCATCGTGGCATTCACTGTTCATCACAAAATGCTACTTTTTATCTAAATGCATATGGTTATCTATCCTAGTGACACTCACTGTTCATCACAAAGTGTTACTATTTATCCTAGTAGTGCTCCTTGTTCATCACAAAGTACTACGTGTGTGACACTCCCTGTTCATCACAAAGTGCTGCTCCTACTTTGGGTACTCCCTGTTCATCACAAAGTACTCTATCTTGGTACTCACTGGTCATCACAAAGTGCCTTGATCTATCCTAGTCTTCCTAGAGGACCTGCTTGAGTGTATCCTCTCAGCAGCTTATCCAATCGACAACGTATGTTCATCACAGAACTGTTGATTTGACCTAGAAGACCAAAACCTTGCATTTTCGGACATAAACACGGTTCTAACTCACAAACGTGCCTATAGACTGCACAAGTGTGCCTAAACAATGCAGATGCACCTGTTTGACATAAACGTGCCTAAACTATTCACAAACGCGACTTTGGCACACAAACGCCCCTTTAGGACGTAGATGCGCCTGCATACGGCACAAACGCGGTTCCAGACACAGATGCACATGGCACCGACACAGACGCGCCTGGCGGACGCAGACACGCCAGGCACCGACGCAAACGTGGTTACATGTTTTTGCACTTTTTTGTGCCCTATTCCTAAGCGCATTTATTGCCCTATCTAGCATGCATTAATGACAAAATTGAATGCGTCAAAGTACGAGGAGGTTTTGTGGTACTTACTGGCTCTCCTGCCTCTGCTGGTCTCTGAAATCGGTGAACACGGTCGAATTTGTGTACGAAAGCCATCGCTACTGACTGTTGCTGCTCTTTTCTCGCTCTGCACTGTGATCTCGTGAAGGTGTAGATGACAATGAGGATGTCTTTTGCCCGTGGTCTATCTTATAGCCTACCCTAGCCTCACCTTCATTTCCTGAGTCAGTCTTCTTTATCCCGTGACTTTGTCACTTTATCCGGTCAATCCATTCTAGCCTTTCTTTCTTATCGAGAGATTGTTTGCAATATTTTCAGACATTTTCATCCAATCTCTCGAGGGGGCATATCATTCCCATTCTGGGGCAACTCTGTATCAGTTCATCTTATCTTCTTTGAAACAACACGACAAGCCGCATTGTCTCAAAGAGGGGCAAAATGTAGACACCCAAAATTGTCATGTCTAATTAAATAAATATTTTATTTATTTAATTATCTAAGCCTAATTCTTCTATTAATTAAATAAATCTTTATTTATTTAATTAATTCATTTATCCTCTTCTAGCCTTATTTCTCATTTAAATAAATACATTTATTTATTTAAATTATCCTTTTCCTAAATTAAATAAATATTTTTATTTTATTTAATTATCCTACTTCTTCTATTAATTAAATAAATCTTTATTTATTTAATTAATTCATTAGCCTTTTCTACACATGACACATGTCATTCATCTCTTAATTCCTACACTACCTACCTCTTTCATTATTTTACTATTTCTTCTACCTACCCTCTAATCTTAGCCGACCTCTCTTTTTACACCTCTCAATCTTATCCCTCCATTTCATATTGTGTCTTCTATTTAAGGAGATGCCTTCTTCATTATCAAACCCTAATGACCTAATGATCTTTTATGCAATTGGCTACACTACGATCCTACTTGCAACCACATTCCGTTCTTTGTTGAGCTCTTGTGCACATAAAATCTGAGAGCAAAAACATATCAAGCAAGATCAATGGAGATAGGAAGAATGGAGATCAAAACCCTATTGGACATGTGAATGGTATAATCTTCATGATTTTGTTTTATTTTGCATTGTCTTAGGTAATCTTCATATGTTATGGTGGATCTTTGTTGTTGTTAGGCTAGGGTTTTGTGGTTGGATTCATTTAGCCTTTCAATATTGTTATTATTGTTATCCATTTTCACCATAAACATACATATCACAAGTTCAATTTTAATTTTAAAAACTAGGGTTTTTAATGATTTAACCACTAAGTTTGCAGAAATTTGAAACTTGTAAATGAAAAATATGCAATTTTATTTAAAGGAAAGCATGCAAGATGTCAGGTTCACCAAAATGTAATGGTGGGAAAATGACGAGTGATAGATAAAGAGGAAAACTAACCCTTTCCCTCAAAGAGATATGAGAGTTTCACTATTGATTATCCTTCAAGCACTTTTCACCATTACATTAGGAAGATAAGGGACAATTCACTAGATTTAATTTCCACACAAAGACGATAGATTGAATTCTGAATGAATTAAGAATGTTAAGGTGATCCCTTCTTCCTTTGTTTGATTTGGAAAGGAATTGATTTAATTATGTAGTGCAAAAGAGACAAAGAATTGATTATAACTTGAGATTGGAATATGGGATGAAGCTATGCACTTAGATTTGGTAGTAAAATGTCGAGACGAAGTCACCCTATGAATTTGAAGAAAATTTGCTAGGACCGTGGCGGGAGTGTACACAGTCCTCTGAAAAATCCGCGAAATGAAAAGGGTTTTTCCGCCTCTACAAATAAATCCTGAATCAGAAAGTACAGTTGCACACCTACAACCTATACACAAAAAAGAGAGGGAAATGTGTTGGGATTAGGGGTTTGCCTTTAGGTCAAACCCCAGTTTTGGAATTAACCAAGTAAAGAAAGAAAGTACTTGTAAGTAGATATAAATGAAAGACTGAATTGTAAATCACCTCAAGGGAGGTTGTAGTAGCAATGTTTATAGAAATGCTTGTATGGAATTGTATGTTTAAATCAATCTCCTATTCAATGGTTGAATCCTTGACTTGATTGCAACACCTAGCCTTGAAGGGAGACTTGAGAATGCTCAATGCTGGAAAAGAATTCTTGAATGCTTGAATGCTCTTGATCGCTTATGACCTTATCGAAATTCCACCTCTTGAACTTATGCCAATGAGAGAGCGAATGCCCCCTTAAATACATGTTTGAAGGATTTGAATTTTGTCACCAGCCGACATCAGGGAGATTTCCCGCTCACTGTACAACCCATAATGCATGCTCTAGGAAGGTTCTGCCCCAAAATATGGCAGGGATAGGGGCACCACGCCCTTGTCCTGCCATGCCCCTTTCCTACCCCTTTTCCAAGGCAAAGTGCAGACAAAGTGATGCGTACACCAAGGGAGAAGTTGTTTTCGCAAGCCAAGCACTCTCCGGTCTCTAATCAGACTAGAGGATTTGAGTTCGCATGTGTGAGGACCCTAATGTAGTCGTAAATTGCTAGGGTTGCAATTTTATGATATTACACAATCCTACAATGAAAATGTGACTACCAAAGAAGATCCTACTACTAACAACAAGGAAACTTGAGAATTTTTTTTCAAAAAATAATCAACTCCCTCTTTTTGAAAGCTTGCATACATTATATAGAAAAGATTCTTCAATTCCACTATCAAGAGAATTAATTGAAAATAAGATTCTTTTTCCTAAACTATTTTCATGCAAAATTGATTGATCACACAATGGAGGAGTTACATGCAAGAAAATGGAAAATGAAGATTCCCTCTAGAAGCTTCCAATTTCTCCTATGACATGTGCTTATTTGAAATTGAGTAATTAAATAATTTTCCAAAATTATATTTTCAAGTGTGTTTGTGTGTGTCCATTATTTAATCCTCTTAATTAAAATAGTTTATTCAACCATATTCAATAAATGCATGAAATGAAAGAATGGGTCCTGGCAACTAAAATCCCGATGAAGTACCCATGTACAAACAAGATCTCTCACAATCGAAGAAAAGGAGAAAAACCCAGTGGGAGAAAACTTCTTTGCAAAAGAGATAAAAAGGAATGGACTAAGAAGCCTCCAAATCAATGTTCAAAAAGAATAGGAACCTGAAGAACATCCTTTGAAGCACAAATGAGCTCTAGACAATTGACAAACAAAGAGACTTCTATAGTTTTGAATGAAGAAATTCCTCTAAAACCAAGATGACGATTAGGATCAATAAGATGAGAATCTACACCAGTGCCCCCAAAAAAACTACTAAAATAATGAATAAATGGTAAAAAATGGCAAAACATTTGTCAGTTGAAGATATAGATGGCACATGAACTTGCATGAGCGACCCTAATGTCACTACTCAACCATGCAATAGTAAATTGCTATAAAAAAATAAAGGTGTCAATAGTCTAAAGAAATGATCAACTAAGGATAAGTCACCTCCACAAAACTAGAATGGAAGAGTGTTTATATGGTAAAACCTTAATCTTACCAAAATACACTCACTCCATCTAGATTGTACATAAGAACAAATAGTGAATACATAGCTCACTCCAAAACATCATCGAGGAAGGATTAGCACCAACAGTAGTAACCCCCTAAATGCTAACAAGGGAGAGAGATGATAGGTCCTCTAGAACTATGTGGCATCAAGTAGTGCAGGAGAACAAAAATCTGAACATGCATAAGGAGATACTTACAATAAAAAAAAAATATGCAAATAGTGTACACATGCATGGGACAAGAATCTCTAGAATTTGATGTTATTGTAGAGGGATACTCACCGAACAAAGCTATGATAGTAAAAAAAAGGCAACACATAACCCCCCATGAAATTTTACAATACAATGCAAGTACAAAATAAGGCACAATAAAATGTGTAAAATCCCTAAAAACCATACACAATAGTGGCACTTTATTTCAGTGCATCTAAAAAAGAGAAGTGCATGAAAAAGATGCTAAAAAATACCCAAATAGGGAAACTTTCTAGAAATAAATGTAGAGCAACCCGATGGAAGTCATCCAATGCAAACAACCATGGGTGAAAATGATCAAGTAATCAACAATAAAGTAAAAACACAAAATACTAAATAAAAAACTTAGGGTAAAATTTGGAAAAAATAGCTATAGATCTAGATAGAGCATAGAAACACATTTCCAACACCTAATCATTTATAAAAAATGAAGTTTGAATGTGTAAGATCTGGCCTTGGAAGTGCAAAACTAAACATCTGACTTTGCAAGTCTGGTACAAAAAATTGGAGCAAAATCTAGAAAAATAACTAGCAACACTACATTGACACTAGAACTAGCTTTCTGACGATATCCTTTTTGCATGATTTCAAGTTCGTATGACCAAGTCATGGCTAGAAAACCACACCCAGGTCAAAATACAAAGAGAGATTTAAGGGTTTCCAAAAATGGAATATTTCTAGAAAAGTAGTAGAATCTCTAGCCAAATTTAGTAGGACCAAGCTAAAAATAGTGTCTCGTCCATATTTAGTGGGAACCACCAAAAAATTCTACATGCAAGGGGTTCGCTAATGTCAGTGTTTGCACACACCAAAAATGTATGAAATTGCCCAAAAAATTTGATCAATTTTTTTTTATAAATTTTCAATTTTTTTGTTAAATATTAAAGAAATTTTCTTTAAAAAAATCCTAGTGCCAAGAATTATTTTTCCTTTGCATATGAATATAGATTGCTAATGTAGGATGAGGTATGTAGAAGGTACGACCATATGGGTTCGTATAAATTTGTACAATTTTAGCCTCATTGAATGTCTGCCAAAAAAATTTCGTCTAGATTTTCCCATCTTGGATTTCAATGATTTGATAGGTGTTATTAGGGTTTTGGGGCAATCTGAGCATAATGGCAACATCGGTTTCACTTCAAAGTGCCCATGTTTTTTTGCTAAGCTTTGAAGTTGTCTCAATTTTTGTGCCCTAATCCAAATTGAACAAAAAATTGAATTGCTCATACTTTAACATGACGATAGATGTTCTATAGGTTTTGGGACACTACGAGCGCAATGACGGGGCCCATTTTGCTCTAAAAAGTTGAGAAAAAATATCCACTTCCAAATTTACACAAGAGGGCAAATCTGGTGACCTTGTAACACTTCTAAGAAAATAAACCCTCAAAGCTTGAGAAGGGGTTTGTTGAATCCACACTCTAATACCATGTTGAATTTTGCAACACAATCTTTTAAGATCAAATAACAAACAAGAACTCCTTCCACAAATGAGATTAGCAAGAAAGATATGTTATATTCTTCAAAAACAAAGATTACAAAATCACTAAAACAATGCATAATGACTTTCTTTATTAAAAGCAAGAGATGTCCTAATAAAAAATTAGGAGAACTAAAGAAAATCACAAAGGAGCTAAATAAAGCTCAACTAAAGATCAACTAACTGAACTTAAGCTAAGAAAGAATGACTTTAAGAATATAATGCTCTAATAGTTCATTTGCATATTAGAGAGTGGAAATGGGAGATTTTACAATATTTATTGCAATAGTGAGTAAACTCTTTTCTATCTGGTGTTAGAGTCTAAAATTGGGCTACTTGGCCACCAAGATAGCAATGCAAGGTAATGAAATGAGGTCAAACAAGGAATGTTTCAATTGTTCGTTGTGACTTTTGGATAATTTTTTTTTGGATCGATAATAGGTTTAAATGTATTGATTGAAAGGAGAAAATTACATGTCTTCAGCTGCTCTGCAACTTTTCCACTATCATAAGACTATATGGGGTCTCGCCCCTACAAAACTCAAAATGAAACCCGAGACAAAAAAACACACTAGCTATGCCTACTACTAAGGTTACATTCCTTATAGTGAAAAACCACCAAAAAAAAACCAACGACCTACTAACAAAAAATTCCTCACGAAACCATCCTACCAGAACCAGCCAAGGGCCTCCTCCTTGGAGAAATTGGGGATGGCATGACTGGGTCCTGCATTAGATTGCGCCATCCCATCACTAGTCATGGTTCCCGACCGTCATCCTTGCAACTTGCTGCATTTCGCGATCTTCACAATCTTCCATGGGATTTGATGTCGCACCATCGGCCGCCCATCCTCACTAATCGGAGCTTGCGACATCACCGGGGTCTGATTGCCACGCAGTTTTGCCCGCTCCGTCGGACCCATCTTTCACACAAAGTCCAGCAGATCCCGCCACCCTTTCCTTGCATCCTCCAACTAGGTTTCAATCAAGTGAGAGGCCGACCACACCACCAGAGGCTACACTGCATCATTCTGCCTGCCTAAGCACTTCCACGACCCTTCCTCCATTCGCAAACCCACACCAATCTCCGCACATTCCACCAACTCTGCCAAGCCAACCGACCATTTTGGTCTCAAAACTAGAGACGCCACTTGCGTCACCTCCTCCCTTGGACTTCCCACCAATAGTGCCAGTGCCACAAACAAGGATGATACATCCAAATTAGTTCGCGGGTGACAGTCAGTGTCCAGGAATTCGTCTCCAAACATCAAACGAATAGCCTTCCAAAATTCTTCCTCATCCACCCTAAATACATTCTTCAAACGATGGCTTGAAATAGGGCCTTGAAATGTAGGCATTTGGCCCAGAGTGAGCAATGAGAAATTCACTTCCCTTATTCCCCTGCCACACAACCAAGAAACACCGCTCACAAAGAAAATTGCAGTCCCTCTTCGAAATGCCAAAAATCGAGGACCATAATGTCACAAAACGCTGCTACCCCTTCCATTTATTACACTGCACACACCACCTCACATCGCACATTGCCAACAAATCCAAAGTTCCATTCACTATCATAATTGCGCCTACGCTGCCATTTTCTCTACTTGCTGCCATTGCAGTGTACTCAATCCACATAAGCCTTCCCCACCCCTCAACATGCATATCTAAAATGGGTTCACACATAGCTTTTCACAACTTCTCGGGTTCCCCTTTCATACTCAACGCTTCTTCATACAAATTCTAAGGGATCCAAATCCTTTAAGTCTTCAAAGAAATTATAATGTTCAACCAAGAAACCATTTGCACCTATGTTCGAGAGCACATTAGCTTCTGCATTCACTTTCCTTAGAACATGTGATACTTTAAAGTCCTCGAACCCATTCAGGAGGTCATGTATTCTTCTAATATGTTTATCCAGGTGCCAAGCATCCATCCTACCCCTAGGGATGCCATTCACCACTATCTGGGAGTCCCCTTCAAGGTGTAGTTTTTTCACCTCCAATTTTTTCACCATAAGAATTGCTTCAATTGCCGCCTGACACTCAACTTCATTGTTAGTGCCATCCACCAATCTCTTTGCTCCAAATGCTAAAATAGTACCTTTCTCATCTCGAGCAATGACCCCTGCACCGGAGATCATGGGATTCCCCCTAGATGCCCCGTCAAAGTTGATTTTGATCCATCCTCTGTCTGGCGGCATCCACACATGAATTTTTTCAACAACCCTAGGAGGATAAGCCCTCAAAAGCCCATTAGCAGGCTACTTTTGGATAAATTTTTTAAGGTGTGGAAAATTGATGAATTTTTTTAAGCATGATAAATACTTAATTGTGGTGGTCAATGCCCACACTAAATAGCCTATCAACTAATTAAATTAATTTTAACAACTTTTAAAATTATGATTTGTAATTTCATCAAAATAGCTAAATAATAAAAAATTAAGTTTAAATTAAAAATCAAAATAGAATAATTTAAAAGCAAAGCCCATATATATCAAAATTTAAATATTAATTAAAAATAATTTAAAAACTTAATGATAAATATTAAACTTATTAAGTTAATAAATAATTAAATACAAAACGAAATCAAATTTTTATTTCTTAGAACTAAAATATTAATAAAATATGTACCTAAAATCATGTTGAAAAGCTTTGACAATCACAACTCATTTTATTTTAACCAGACTTAGCAAGGTATGGTAAGCCACTCAGATGCCACATGGTAGCAAATATTTTAGAGGCATTTTACTCTCTCAACCTCCTACTTCATCATGTCAATGTCTTGTATCCACACAACACTTTCAAGCACCCATGAAGGTTTATTTTTAACTGGACTCGTCAAGGTATGGTAAGTCACTCAGACGCAACATGGTAACAAATATTTCAAAGGCATTTTACTCTCTCAACCTCTTATTTCATCATGTCAACATCCACACAACGCTTTTAAGATCCAAGCACAGGGTCAAGCACTTGGCTAAATTGCAGCAAACCAAGGAATTCACGTTTCAAGACCCCATGGAGGTAGAGAAATTACAATTACAAGTTGTTGATGAAAATGTAATTTAAATATATACTTACTTTCCTCTAGATTTTTGCTTTAGTGCCAAATGGATATAGGTTGATAGATCCTTTTTGGGGTCAAGGGCGCAATAGAAAATCAAGCTCTTTGTGATTGATCTATGCAATATCAAACCTTTGGTCTAATGGTTTTTTGAAACTCACATTTTCTATAAACTGTGTCATCTATTGGTGGGTTGTTTGGATGGTCATTTGATGGGTTCTTTATAACAATCTATTGTTCTTCAAGAGGAATGCTTCAAGATGAAGCTTTGGGCTATATAAGGCCAGGTTTTGATATATTAAAGATTGGTATGATCTTTCTTATATATTTAATAATTTTGATAAATATCTAATATATTCATGCTACAAGTCTTTTATAAAAAAAAATGCACATAAAATAAAGTGAAAGATAAACTCAATACTAACAAATAAAAAATATTGTAAAATTCATTTGAATTATAGTTAAATTATTAAATAAATTAAATTAAATATCAAAATTGTACTTCAAATAAAATATTAATTAGCATAGTTATTTTAAAAACATTTGTCTAAAAAATGTTAAGAGATATATTGTTATTCAGAATAGCAGGGTGCTTCGAGATTGATATCTCTCAACATTTTTAAGATAGATGTATTTAAAATATATATGCTAGTAGCATCCACGATGTGGCATGTAAAATGTTAATTTTACATCTTTTTCTTATGTTTGTATAAAATATTATTATCCTTTGCATTAAGAAACTCCTACCTTATCATTTAAACATATAATATTAATTATATTTATTAAACATTATCGAATCATTTCATATTTTTCAATGTGCAATTGATATTTTAAAATATAATTAAAAAGATTTAATATTTATCTATAAATATAATGTCATTAATATATAAAGAGTATACATTACATAAAATTATATGTCGAAATATTTGAGTCTCTCTTCCTTAGCTTTCCTTTTGGAGAGCTACAAGTGTCTGTTTTCATTTTTCATAGTGATCATATGAAAATGGTGGTGAGATTCTAATTCCATCTAATGTGTGAATTAGTTTCATATGTCTTTGAATATTTGGCAATTTAGAAGCCATTGATGTAGTATGATTAATAATATTTCCTTCATTTATATCTGTCATTGGGCCCATAAATCCACATTCATTTGCATCAAAGTCAGATTCCATATGAATAGAGTTCAATTGGTCAAAAAAATATTTCATTTGGATAGGATGTAATTTCACTAAGAACATTTTCATTAATTTGAACATCTATATAGAAATTGGTGTACTATTTTGTATAATTTAAGTGTTTTGTATACCCTTTCTATATTGATTGTAAAATTATAATTTGTTCCACATTGATCCTTCCTTGGAACAATAGTAATTAGTAAAAAAATTGTTCTATGTAGCAAAATACTAGCTATTTATTTTACTTCTTATGAAAAACTTATAACATGTCCTTTATATTTATACTCACCTTTAGTTATATGTGTGACTTGAAGTATTATATTCTCATGTGGTATCAACATTTCCTCAATTTATGTTAAATTTGCAAGTTTAAGTGGTTGTGGACCAAGATTAATGCTCGTGTTTCTCTTATTGACATCTATTACAAATATGGCCTTCGGGAACTCATAAAACCTTCATTATTAGGCAACTTTTCTTGACAAAAATTAATATTCCTAGTGCAGAAAGTTTATCTAGTCCATGTCAAAATGTCAATTTTAAAGCTTTTAAATCAATCTGCACATTTCTATTGTTATTATGTGTACCTTGATCTATTTTATTTTGTATTCTTTGTATTCATCTTCATCTTCTCAATTGATAGGCTAGCTCGATTTGTGAGCTACTATTTTCTACATGATTTTTAATTTCAACATTCATTGCATCTTGAACTCTATATGTAGTGTTTGTAGCACACGATATATTATAATTGAATTCATCCCTTCATATTTACCCTCTATATTCCCATGAGATTGATAATGCCTTTAAACTTATTCACAGTGATGTGATTGTGTTTGTTGTCTTTCTGTCTCCAATAATTGATCTAAACTCACATCTCTTTGCAATCCTCTTCCTAATATATATTGATCCTCTTGAGATGTTAATATTTCATATTTTATTAATATTTGAAGTCGAGTTAACTGTAATTTTGACATATGTCCATTTGATATTACATAACTTGTTGTATATGTAATGAAAATCAATTTTATTTTTTTTGTTGGAAAGAGGACTTCAATACCTAGTGTGTAAATATTTTTCAGAATTTTTTGGGTGGCGTTTACTATTTTTCCATAAGAATTGAACAAAGAAGTTCACATTTGGTGAAAACCCTACATTCATAAGAAATAAAATAAAAAAATATTAATGACATTAAATATATTAAAAATTATACTATTTGGAAAGCTTATAATAAGGGCTAAATACTTAAAAAAATAAAACTTCTAAATGAATTCATTTGACCCCCCAAAAGCTAATGTAAAATTATTTTTTTATCAGCACTTGATAGATGCAAAGGAGACTTCATTGCAAGTATGATTTAGAAGTAGAGAGGTTCTAGCCAAGAAATTTTGACCTAAGAGCCTTTGATCTAATTCTCTTCGTTAATTACTTCAAGTGGGACCTCTTAAAGCTTAAATCATTATATTTTTTAAAAAATGTATGATTTCAGCAAAAATCAGGATGTATGAAAAAGTGGGAACCAACATTGTGAGTTCACCCATCTACTATTTTCTACATGATTTTTAGTTTCAACATTCATTGCATCTTGAACTCTATTATGTAGTGTTTGTAGCACATGATCTATTGTAATTGGATTCATCCCTTCATATTTACTCTCTATATTCCCAAGAGATTGATAATGCTTTTAAACTTATTCACAGTGATGTGCTTGTGTTTGTTGTCTTTCTGTCTCATTGAATTGATCTAAACTAACATCTCTTTGCAATCCTCTTCCTAATATATATTAATCCTATTGAGATATTCATACATGATGTATTTTCATCTCATTTTTGGTTTAAAATCTTCAACTATAATATTTACTTTGCATTTAACATGTTTTTTTTTATTTTATAATTTTGATTTTGACGATTTATTGCTTCCTCTCTTTATGCATCATTCATTTGTTCACATTATTGTATCATGTAATTTTGAGCACACTTTCTTCAATGTTCTCTTCATTGTTCTTCATTTTCAAAATTAATTGTAAGTGAGGCATCCTAAAAACTTATAATAAAATTTGTCAATCAAACTATATTACATTATAAACAATTAAATATATAAATAGTTCAAATTTAATTATTGCATACACTATTCTATTAGAATTATTTTCTATGACTATATTATTATAAACTGAATGACAAAAATAAGTATGATCAATTTTATTATAATATTATTTAGTTTATAATTACTCACACTAATTTTATAAATGTCTAGTAAAATCATTTAATAAGATGACTTGATTTTTTACATTGATTATTTCTTCTTTCCTCCTATAATTATTTTTTATTGCACCTTCCTTATTTGAATATTTCTTCTATTCTCAATTCACAGTTTTTTTCTACTACACTTTGTCACTTTCCTTCTTTCGCTCTCAATTTGTTGGATTTATTTTCAAAAGATATGGATTGATTATTTTCTATATCTACGTTTCTTTTAATCATTTATATTTATTTTGTCAACTCTACATACTTTATAATATCTTTTCATTATTATTCTCATATATATCAACTAAATATTTTCTTGAAATTATTTTTGTCACACCTCATACTGCCATCGTAGGTTTTCTCTTGGTGTAAAAATAAAAATAAACACTAAATTTGAAGATAAATTTTAAATTTTATACTAAATAGAGAAAATTGTTTCTAGATTCAAATATATTGCACACAATTCAATCCAAAAACTATTTTATATTAAAATTTACAAGTAAAACAAAAAATTAAAAACAAAAAACAAAAAACAAAACAAAATCTAATAAAAGGTAAAAAGTCAATTCATAATTTATTGATTTATTTAACTGAACTTAGATTAATTGAATAATAATAATTATTGATATTATTAATTAACAAAACTATTGTGATGCCAAGGAGAGGCTAGGATTTTGGCGTACACTCATGGAGAAAGTGTTTGGGGTGGTTCTGGCCACAATTGGTAGCAACCATGGCAATACCATTCTCATCACTAGCATTAGGGACCTTCCTCATCCTTTGTGGTCTTTGCTTCTTCATGGGAGTTGCAGGGCACTACACAAATTGAAGGGTAGTTTTCTAAAAAGGCTCTATGATGCCAAGTTCTTAGTTCTCCTAAAAAATGGGTGGATGGGTCAAATCCTTGGAGGAAGACATGACCTATGTATGTCAATCGTCTGAGGCTAAGAACAAAATGGAACTCTTGGGGGGGCAACTTGTGAAAAGGAATAAAGTCCTAGCTTACTGCATCGTCAACTTCTGCTCGACACTTAGCCTTCCAAATATGCCACTATTTGTCTAGCAATGGTATTCGAGGAGAAAATATTGTAGGAAATGGTTGAAAATACAAAAACAATTGGTAAACAAGGTTTAATTGGGATGTTTAGAGGGTAAGGTCAAGCCTCAGTGAACTTCACAAGTGGTTATCAGAAACTTGGTGTCCTATTCTAGAGGGCGATGTTTAGATTTACTCCTATGTAAGGGGTCTGTTTGTGGTGACCTTTGATAGCATTCAGGGTCGCAATATGGTCATCTATGATTATCAATGGAGCTTTGAGCAAAATTTTCTCATGCTAAAACCTTGGCATCCTTCCTTTGATTCTATGCTTGAATCTTTCTTTGTCATCCCAACGTGGGTAAGATTACCTAATCTTCTATTATAGTTTTGGTTTGAGTCTTGTTTTGAAGCTATTGGTAATGCCTTGGAAAAAATTTTGGGGGTAGATGAGGGCTCTGAGAATTTTCTACACACAAACTATTCTTGGATTTTGGTGCAGATTGACACCATCAAAGATGTTCATGTGGATATTTCACTTAATACATTGGATGGATGTTGGAATCAACCATTAGACTATGAAGGGGTGCCCTTTCGTTATAGTAGATGATTCAACATTGGTCATTCAGTTTTTTCAGTGCTTGAAATGGAAGAAGGAATGTGTAGCTACTTGGTGGAAGGATGATACCACTCATCATTGTTCAATGGAGAAGGAGGACAATGGGATAACTAATGGACCCCCTTGTTGCTGATCCAAAGAATCTCCCTCAGGTTGAGACTTTAGAAGATTCACCAAAAACATCATTAGCTTCCTTGAAGGAGGTGCATGGTTCTTTTGATACATGAAGGGATTGTACTATAGTAGCAAATGGATGCATGTTAAGTTCCTAGAAGATAGATCAAATAGGGATCTCAAGAACCTTGTCTTTTGGAGAAAAATTAAAACTACTAGATATTATAAAAGAGAGTGTTGGTATGGTAGAGGAAAACTGGATGGTGATGCAAAGAAAAAGGAAGAATAAGGAGATATAGTTTAATATGTGCCTTTGCTTTCATTCCAAAGGTGGAACCAAATTTTAGTGTTGCAGTGTGTAGGTTCTCGTTCATGTGATGTTTCAATAGTTTATAACAGGTTGTTTTGCGAGGAGCCCCCCAATTTGTGGCCTCCCTTAGGGTGAGCTAGACTAAATTTGTTGATTTTAATTAATGGGTGTACATTTACTAATAACAAAAAATATTATTATTAAAAAATTAATCATATTTATTAAAAACTTATTAATTATTAACCTATATATTTTAAAAAGTTTAATATTGCGAGCATGAGCAATTTTCAGCAATGAAGCCCTAGAAGGGCCCAAAAGGGTGATAGTAAATCAAAGAAAGGTAATGAGGATAGGGAGAAGATGGAATCAAGGGTCAAGGGCATGCAAACTGTGGGATAGATCTTTGTAGAGGTTGATGAAGAGATCAAAACATAATCTGAAGGAAGGAAGACAATTTGTATGGTAGCCAAAAAAATCAATGTGGATATTTCAAATAGAATTCTACTTTTGCAAACTCCGTGTGAGTTCCTCAATTTGAAGGTGCAAATATTATGAAAGAATCCCATTATCGTAAAGTTTATAGGGATTTGTCCATCACTAGATAGAATAAAAAATTGGATTCGACATAACTAGTTTAGTTTCAAGCTAGAGGTCAATTTTTAGTGCTAAGGTTTCTTTAGATTGTCTTCAATTCAAAATTGGACATGGCAAAGATACTCAAGTGAGGTCCTTGGTTAATGAAAAATGTTGGATTTTATTTGAAAGAATGGAGTCTAGGTTTTGACCCCTTCTTTGAATAGAGGTTGTTGAATGAGATAGGGTATGAGGATATTATAAGGTTTATTATAAACTCCTTGGAGAAATATGTAAGTAGCACCAATGTATAAAATAAGAGGCGATCAACCCTTTATCATAGGATTTGTGTTAATGTTAATCTATGTAATCCCTTATGTCAATAAGGTTATCCTCTATCTTGTGGGATTGGATACAAGAGCTGGAGTATGATTGTTTGCCTATCAGATGATTCAATTGTTGGAGATTAGGGCACACTAATAGAATTCATCGGGCTAAGGTTGGTTTAGATGTTCTTACCTAGGTATTGGGTTCAATAGGGGTAGATTGGTTCACATAGGTAAGGGAGAGTTTCTTCTTCCTCCTTGTTGTAGGTAAGCTAAAGTAAGTGGCCTTGAGAATCAAGTGGAATAGGTAGTATTCTCTCTAACACTAGGAAACTCTACAGACCTTGATCCTAAGATTGTCCAAGCTAAAATAGATCAAGAGAATGTCATGAGAGACCTAGGAAAGGACAACCCCCTAATACATATGTTGAAGGGTTTTTAAGCAATAGTCAAGGAAAGTGCAAGGATGCAAAAAAAAAAAGACCTCCCCTAGCCACCATTTCTACTATGGAGGATAAGGATCTTGGATCAGGATACTAGGAACTTGGATCGAATGCGTGGGAATGGTAGTGATAGTGAATGGTGTAGGGAATATGAAGAGGTAGCAAGGAGAATTTGTGGAAGATTGTTACCAGGAACGGTGAGAGGTCAAGCAAAAATAAAGCCATCTTGATGGACACCAATTATGCTACTAGCAAAGGTAGAATAATAAATATAAGCAAAGCAAAACAAAAATCTCTAGAAGAAGTCGTTAAGGGAACTCAAGATTATCTATCCAAGTTTGTAAAAAATGGAGGGGATCACCTCCTTATAGGAAGGAAGATATTAAGGTTATAAGCTGGAATGTTCATAGCCTCAATACGCTAGATAAGTGCCATCTAGTTAAGCGACACTAACTCATTTGACTGCAAAATTTGACAAAAATTTCCGATGAAAGTCCAATAATTAATTGTATCATTGGGTACCTGTGTATTTAATGTGAAATTTTCTTCTTTTTAAAAAATTTTTGCTCGACATTCGTCAAAATTGTGACACTACTTGATTTTTGTCACTATTTTAATATACACTTTAATTTGTGGGTCGATGGGTATATGGTTAGCACCACCTTAATTTGTGGGTCGATGTGTATATGGTTAGCATTCATTAGGGTTCAAGGCCGAATGTTTTTGCTATACTTGTGAATTTGCTATACTTACGACAGTTTGTTATGGGCCGATGCTTTTTGGTGCAAAATATCAGAATTATTAGATTTTGTTACCTATCTATGATTAAAAATGATTGGAGTTTGAGTTTAATATTTTTTGAAGACCTAAATATTCAAGCTTGGTAAAGAAAAATCATGTCAAATAATATTATTCCAGAACAAAATGAAGAGACAATTGCTATATTGTGAGCTAGATTGAAAAGAAAGGGTAATGGGAAATGTTATTGTCCTTGCAATAATTGCAAGGGCTTAAAGATGAGAAGACTTTTAATCACAACAACTGAGAAACATTGTAGGCAACATGGTCACGTTGAAGGGGGGCATGATTATCATCCATTGGTAAGTTGTTCATGTTATATGTCTTAAATTGATTGAATTTGTAAATGTTTATATCATTTTAACATTCTTTATATATATAAAAAATCACTTGATCATGATCATGGTTTATTTGTGTTGATCATTATTATAAAGGTAGGGTGTCGTAGGGCACACGATATGGATTATCTCAGCCCACAAAATGTAGTTTTGCAAGTGGAGGAACATGGAGCTGTGAATATCAAAGATGAAGTTAATGATCATGCGACAGAAAACACAGTTGAAGATGATGGTACAAATACATTGATCCATGACACATTTAGTGGCACAGCTGATCATGATGATCGAGATGACTTTGATGATGTTCATGATTTACCTATACTTGAGAAGGCATACGAGCTCCTTTATGAAGGCTCCCAAACAACTCTTATCTCTGTTGTATTGTTGCTGGTGAAATTGAAGCTTATGAATGGTTTATCCAACATAGCAATCTCATGAATGTTAAGGTATGTCATATATGTCATCTTTTTTCATCTATTTTTGTTGTTAGTTCATCACTAATAAATAAAGGATGAAATATGTACCATTAATATTATTTATATTAACAAATTATTTTTTTGTTGTAGATTGATAGGTGAATTTTTGTTACCACCATCAAATATTTTACCTTGCTCATACCAAGATTTATCTACCATTATGAAATATATTGGAATGGAGTATCAAGCAATAGATGCATGTCCCAACAAACATATTATATATCATAAACAACATGAATTTGCAACAAAATGCCTGTAATGTCATATTAGTAGATATTGAACAAATCAACTAACAAAAAATGTGCCTCGCAAGGTTCTTTGTTATATTCACATTATTCCACATATGCAATGATTATTTAGGTGTGAAAGCTTAGTGCAATTTATGGATTACCATGCATGAAATAGAAGCGGAGATGACATTCTTCGAATGCCTGCAAATGGTTCTGCATTAGGGACATAGAGGAAAAATGACCACACTTTAAAGAAGAACCTCCTAATCTTAGGCTTTCATTGATAGTGGATGGTGTCAATCCATTTGGAGAGCTGAGATCTATTTACTTGGTGTGGCTTGTTTTTTGTTATCAACAATAACATTCCTCCATGGATGTCAATAAAGAGGGAGCACATAATGTTGGCAATGATTGTTCCAGGTATTTGTTTACATCAATTTTCTTTAACGTAGTAGCATCTCATTTGTCTTATTTGTTGCATATTGACTTATATTTTTTTCATTTAATAATCATGTACATTAATTTATATATACTGTAGTAAAATTGTTATAATAACTATGTAATGTTTATGTTCATTCAACTAGTTAAGTACCAAGTTAAAGATATTAATGTATATATCGAGCCTCTTATCGATGAGTTACTTAAGTTATGGAATGGTGTCACTGTGTATGATGTCTCTAGACCAATAGGACAAAGACAATTTCAATTCCATGCAATGCTTGTATGGACAATTCATGATGCCCCAGGGCTAACACTTTTTTGTGGTATGTTATAACGTTTGATTGCACTTTAACGATATTTAATTTTATGAAGTAGATATCATACATGTTATTTAAATAATTTATTCATTATATATAATTATAAAAATTGACATATTTAATCAATTATATATGATCTTGCAGGTCTTCAAACAAAGGGAAAATTTGCATGTCTAGTTTGTGGTCCAAAGATGAAATCTCGTTGTTTAACAAGTTTAGGAAAGCAAGTGTTTGATACAATTTAGTAGGTTTCCCTACTATGAACAACTACAAATTGTGAATTTGTTTGATACAATGCATATTAGAAAGAATATAACATAAATGTTATGGAAAATATTAGATGGAAGGCATGACAAAGAAAAATTGTCAAAATTTGTAGTGACATTTAGGAAGCCAATCATGCAATAAAAAATGTCATTCAATTAAATAGCGATGGAGACCAAATTAATATAAGTGCCCTTCTTTGGTTATGAACAAAGCAACAAAGCAATTCTATAAAAAGAAGTCATACAAAAAATTCGATTTCCCACAGGATTTGTTGTGAACATAAACAATATCATAACAAAGAAAGGTGAATTTGGGTCAGGGATGAAAACATATGATTGGCATACCTTCATTAAGGTAATTATTCTAGTATGTTAGATATATATATATATATATATATATATATATATATATATATATATATATATATATATATATATATATATATATATTTGTATACTACATGTACAACTTTTTAGTGTATTATGTTTACTAGTTTTAGAAAAATAATGAAAAAATTATTTTATAATTGTTGAAGTACATTCTACCTCTATCTCTCCCAGACAACTTCGACAACAATGTCAAGCAAGTTATATATGATCTTGGAAAATACATGAGGTAAGTAGCGATATTTGTTCAATTCATTGTATAGATCTTATATTTGTCATTTGTTCTACTTGTTATGTAATATATTATATAATTTTGTTAAATCTCCTTAATATATTTGTGTCTTGAATCACTTGTAGATGGTTGTCATCTAAAGAAATCCATAAAGAAGATATAAATTATTGGAAGAGAAAAATTCCTCATCTAATGTGTGAAATGAAAAAGTATCTACCTTCGACATTTTTTAATGTACAAGAACACCACCTCATACATCAAGTTGAGGAGATTGAAGTGTCTGGACCTGTACACACAAGGTCAATGTGGATGGTTGAGAGGCACTAGAAATTTTTGAAGGCTTGGTTAGAAAAAGAGCACATATTGAGGGTTATATGGTGGAGGGATATATGGTATACTAGACCATGGTTTACATTACTGAATATCTTCCTAAGTTCGCAACAAAGATCCATGTAGATCACATTTGGGATCCCAACTCTATCAACAAATTCGAAGGGGAATACCTGATGGGGAAAGGTAAATTGAGGAAAGTGAGAGGTAATTATAAGATGGTCATGGAGATTAATTAGAATACATTTTACATTGCCTTCAATTGCTTGAAAAGAAATAATAGAGAAATAGTCCAAATGAAAGAATCTTCCACACACAAATAGAAAAATACTGGTATTGTATTAGTCTAGAAAATAATTCTTTCAATGCTGAAAATTATTAAAATCTTAAAAAGTGTTGATGATCAAATATTATAATTCAAATTTCATATATATAAGAAGAAGACCCAACAAAGGTGTCTCTTCAGATTGTCTTTTGACAAATAATTAAAGTACTAGTCTTAATTAAACTTATTAAACAATTTAATCTTCTCCTAACATTGACTTAGCCACTGAGAGATGTTTTTTATATTCCTCCAAGGTGTTGGTTCTTAAATCAATAGATAGTTTGATTGAATTTAACTCTATCAGTTACCCAACCCTCAATGTTACAATTTGCTATCTTTTATTACAATTAGTTTGATTGAATTTAACTCTCACAGAGAGACCAATTAGAATAGACTGCAAATAGCCTCCTTTTATCTCAGATGCACTCTATATTATTCTAACTTGCAATTATAACATAAAATCTTCACACAAGGATTTAGATTATCACTCACCAACCATAGATAATTATAACAGAGAACTGATTTGAAAGCAAAAGCATCCACAACACAATTAGAATATAAGAGAACTGGCTTCTGTATTAATTTCAAAATAAGAGTCTTTGGTTGAACATGTGTATGAAAATTACTGGTAATATCTAACTTGTCACTCCTAACTTCTATCTTGCAAATGATTACATCAAATATTTATAACATATCATAGGGTCATGCCTTTAAAAAAGTATCTTTTGGAAATAAACTAAGAGATTAACTTAAAGGAAACTAATCATTATCTAGTTAAGTACAAGTGTGCTTTGGCCAAATACTCCAGGTACTCTATGTTGTAATGGGTGTCACAGTCGTGGATTGTATCTCTTGCTTCAACCTCCATTGTCACCATGTCCTCCACGCATTCCACCAATGTGTCTGTGTTTCCTGCTTTAGCTTCTTTCATTGCATTCTTGAATACTATCTGACAATCTCGAACCCAATCCATTTTCTCCTTCAGGTCTCCATCTTCATTGAGCAAGGGCGGGATGTCATTTGACCCATCTCTTATAAAATAAGCACTTTCATACCTCATGGTGTAGGGCACCTAGCACTCCAAGAATGAAAGCTTTGATTTCTTTTAAGCTTGTGTGTTAATTTGTGATGTAATAATGGACCAACCATCGAGGACTCAGTAGAGCCATCGTTGAGTTGTCCAAATTTTGGTTTGAGTCAATTGTGCTCAGGATGTTGTTAGCCTAAGAAGTGAGATGCTTAGGTAGTTCACAGGAAAAATACTCCAGATGAATGTATTCATGTATTGGGAGTCAATTGAGTTGTGTTTAAGTCTTCTAGGGTGTTTGAGGACCTTTAAGAGCCTTAGAATGCATTAGAATGCAAAATTGCATCCTGGAGAAAAAGTTGTCAAAAGTTGCTGAGCAACATTTTGCAATTTCTTGCAAAAGTTGCATTTTTGGTTATAGGTGTTAGGAATTTGGTTGAACCGAATGACACAAGGGGATATAAGCCAAATTTCACTTCATTTTTCGGGTTGGAGGATTGGAAATGCAAGAGCAAGTTTTTGGTTTGTGAAGCAACCTTGTTTCCACTGGTTTTTGACAATTTTGTCTTGTTTTTCCTTGCTTGTACAGTCCAGTACGGACTAGATGGTGTAAAATAATTTCCATATTTGTATGTTCATTTTATTTTCTTTCATTAAGGTTGATTTTTAGGTTTGATTGTTCCAGGTTGTAGATATTTCTTTCATTCTTTGCAACTAGGAGCAAAACCCTTGCAAGTAGGGTTTAAGAGGAAGAAATGACTCTAACCTAGGCATTCTTTGATGGAACCTATTGAAATCACTAAGAATGATAGGTTAGGGTCTATACATATCTTAGGAATAGGGTGTGTGATGTTTCAATTCCAGAAGGAGTAGAAACAATGAAGCCCTAGGCTCACCGTTGGGAGTAGGTGAGTTAGGATAGCAAGAAAAGTGTGATTTGTGAGCACATGAAGATTGGTGAAGGTCCAAGTGGCATATGAATGGATATACCTCTAAGTCCCCTTGAAGGTTACCAAGGTGTTTGGAGTGGGAGATTTTACTGGAGAAGTGTTCTAGACCCATCTTGCCAATTCACCGGCTAGGCCTAAAACCCTTCAAATTAAAATAGCATTGGAAACCCCATTTGTACGGATAACCCAGATGCACTTTTCTAGTATTGTTTGTAACTTCAAAAAGGGTACTCAAATCCATGATTTATTTTGGGGCTTGTTTGGTACTTTTTTAAATTAAACCCCTAAAGCCTTCTAGGGAGGGCTAATGCAATTAGACCTAATTAGGGGCCGGTAGAGACCTAGAAGGGTTAAGAAGCCAAGGCGATGAATTTGGTGAGTCTTAAACCTCAAAAAAAATTAAAGACACCTTTTTGATGCATTGGGAAACCATAGGAAGAGATTGTGTGTTAAGATCCTTGCAGGAGTGGTTGGAGCCCAGGAGAGGAGTGTGTGAGTAATTGAGGTGGCAACCTCAAGTGGAGGAGTTGATTGTCCAGAAACCATTGGCTATACCTAGGAGGCAAGTCAAGAAGGTTCAGACCTTGGAGGTCTCATTATCATAACCCCTTCCAAGTGCCATAGGAAGGACTTGAGTAGTTGTAGGGTTGAGTAGGACAAGTCACTCAAGAAGGTGTATCAAACAAGGATTCAAGACTCTCTGCATTAGAGTGGTATCAGAGCTAGGTTTGAAAGATTTGGTGTATGTCAGATTGTGAAGAATCAGAAGCAAGTTCAATGCCTCCAAAGGCAATGACTCCAAGAGCCATCTGACAGATGGTGGCCAAGATGATAGAAGGATTGAAGGATGCAGAAGGAAGTAGAGGAACCAGAGAGGTAAAGAAGGAGAAGGGGAAGGTTGAAACAGAATGGGGTAATGAGACTGATGAAGAAGTGGAAGATGGAGAGGAACCGACAACAATAGCTTTGCCCCAAGACCAAAAGTTATTCTTAGATGCAGTCAAATCGATATCTAAAGACAACTTGGATGGATTACCCTCATATGGAGGAAACCTCAATGGAGAAGAGTTGCTAGATTGGATAGAAGCTCTCAATAATCACTTTGATTACAAAGAGGTAGTAGAAGAGAAAAGAGTCAATATGGCCAAATCAAGAATGAGAGGATCAACATTGATTTGGTGGAATATGATGCAAGAAGAAAGGATACAAGAGGGCAAAAAAAAGAAAACTTCATGGGAGCGTATGAAGATCAGACTTAAGGCACAATTCCTTCTAGGAGATTATGAAGTTCAAATTCATAAGAGTGTAAAATCTAAAACAAAGGGAGTTAGATGTCAATGTATACACTTAAGAGTTCCATAAGCTCAGTTTGAGGGCTAGGAAGCATGATAATGAGGTGGAGAAGCTGGCCATGTACATGAATGGCCTTAGACAAAATATACAAGATGAGATAAGTATCCTCACACCAGACACTGTCCATAAGTGTTTTCAGTTGGCCCTAAGGGTAGAAGAGAAGATCAAAAGGATGAGTGAACAAAATCAGAAACATAGGGGAGGTAAGAATTTCATAGGTAGAGGAAACTTTGGTAGAGGGTAGAAATCACCAAGAAGTGAAGAGCAGAAAGGTCAAGAAGGTAGTGGAGACTCTCAGAGACCAGCATTTAGAGGATCCTATAAAGGAAGGAGCAATTTTAGGGGTAGGTTTGGAAACTTAGGAAGAGGAAATATCATTTTCACTGGTAGGTGTTATCATTGCAATCAAGTTGGGCATACCATGAGTAAGTTCCTGAGGAAAGCCTCAAGCTCCACAAGCTCATACATGGGGGAAAAAAGAACTCAATTGTTGCAAGAGGAGACACTTAGAGTGTAACTTCTTCAATCAGCAAGGCAGGGCCAGTGACAGGATGGAGAAAACTTGATGATAAGGAGAATAATGCTCAAGATACCCCAAGCTCAAGAGCCACCATAAAGGAAAAGCTTGTTTAGAACCACTTGTAGGTCACATGGTAAGGTTTTTAAAGTGATTGTAGATTCTGGTTCCACTGAGGATATTATCTCAGTTGAAATGGTGGACAAACTCAAACTGAAAAGATTGCCTCACCTCACTCCCTATAAGGTATCATGGCTCAACTGGGGTCAACATGTATTGGTTGATGAACAAGCATGGGTGGATTTTGAAATTGGTGAGTACGAGGAAATATTATTATGTGACATATTGCCTATGGATGCTTGTCATTTGCTGTTGGGCCGTCCATGGCAATATGATGTGAAAGCTACTCATGATGGGGAGAAGAACAACTATCTTATCACCAAGAATGGGAAGAAGTATCAAATGGATCCACTACCTGAACCAAAGGAAGAAAAACAAATAGGCTCAAGTGTTATGTTGATGAGTGGAAAAGAGTTTCTCAAAGTGTTGAAACAAGAAGGACATCTAGGCCATGCTATAGTGTTGAAACTTAGAGAAGAAGCTAAGGCAGATCCAATGAGTGAAGTACCTCAAGAGGTGCAAGGTCTACTCAAAAAATATGCAGAAGTGATAGGGGATGACTTACTTGATTTTTTGCCTCCAATGAGAGATGTAAATTATCAAATAGACTTAATACCAGGGGCCAATCTACCAAACAAAGTTGCCTACAAAATGACACCTAGTCAAAATGAAGAGATCACCAAACAAGTGCAAGAACTCTTAGACAAAGGGTTTATCAAGAAGAGTTTGAGTCCATGTGTTGTTCCTACTATGTTAGTGCCTAAGAATGGAGGAAAATGGAGAATGTGCATGAACTCTAGAGAAATCAGCAAGATTACTATAAGGTACCGATTTCCCATGCCAAGGATTGAAGACCTATTAGACAATCTAGGAGGTACAAGCTACTTCATAAAGGTGGACTTAAAGTCTGGTTATCATTAGATCAGAATCAGACCTAGAGATGAATGGAAGACAACCTTTATAACCAATGCAAGACTATATGAGTGGTTGGTGATGCCATTTGGCCTCACTAATGCACCTAGTACCTTCCAAAGGCTCATGAATGAAATCTTAGTTGAGTTTATTGGTAGATTTGTAATTGTATATCTTGATGACATTTTGATCTACAACAGGTTCAAGGAGGAACACCTCAAGCATTTGGAGATGGTTTTGAAGAAGTTTTTGATTAAGGTAAAAACAGGTTTTGAAGGGACCCCAAAACCCTTTACAAAAAGAACTTAAAAGATATAGCGTTAAGAAACCAAAAGGAACAAACCAACGAAAAGCCAACAAAAAACCATAAAAAAATGGCGAAAGCCCCAAAAAGCCAACAAAAACTAGCCAGACCCGAGAAAAGAAAATAATTGATATTTTTCAGGGCATTAGCCAGGGTATTGATAATCCCATATAGTTCTTTGATATTTTCCCTAAGATTAGGGATATCCTTAGGAGAAGCAGCCACAACTTTCTTGACCCTTAACTTTCTTGACCCTTGTCCTGGTCCTCTTTGTAGCAACACCTGGAGTAGCTTTGCCACTGCCAATCTCAATAGTATCTTCATCCATGTCAAGGTCCACCACTGGTTTAGGAGAGCTTTAATTATTGAGGACCTTAGCAATATCCTCAAGGTTTTTAGTGACAACTGACAGGATATTCGGGATAATGCCCAACAAATTTTTTATCACCACATTCCCTTCTTCCAACGATTTAACCTTCTCCTCCATATCCTGATTCCATTTTATCTGATCCCTATCATAATCCTTCCTTTTCTCATCTGTCTATTTCCCATTTTTTTCCAAGTTCTTCAAAAGTTCATATGTCCATCTGTCATGATCCAATCTAGCCTCAGTGAGTTTTTTAAGGTTATCTAGGAATAACGCTTTACCAACACTTTCCTTATGCTCACTTAAACTGTCCTTAGTCAAATCCTGCTCAGGTTCCTTGTTCTCCTCCCTCTCAGAATTCACATCTTTATCCTCATTATCCTTGTCTTCCACATCCACCATAGGTTTGCTATTGTAATTCCCAGGGCTAGTACTATAGATTGGTCTGTCATTATCAGACTCATTCTCACCACCTTCATCCTCTAGAACCACCTCCTCATCTTTCTAGCAGTCTTCACCATCAGAATCATCCGTATCCATTTCACTGCCATCTTTTCCAGTTTCCTCTGTATCATTCTTTTCTTCATGGGTTTCTGTCCCAGAGGCACTCTTACTTTCTTTACTAGAGGTTGCCTTCTCCTTACTGGTTTCACCTCCTTCTAGTTTTCTCTTGGATTTCATTGGAGAAGCAGATAACCTCTTATTTTCCAGCATGGCGAGGGTTTTACAGTGCTCATAAATGAGCAGCAAAATCCCACAATGGAGAACCGGATTTGAGGGATTCTTACTGTGTTTGTTGAGGGACCTTGAAAGGGACCTGAATAGATAGTAGGGTAGTGATACCCTTTTGTCATGTCTGAAATGGTTTAATAGAACAAAGTGATAAGTGTGGGCCTTGGAAAAGTGACCCTCAATAGTTATATATTCCATTATGGCATTCAAAACCCAGCCCCATATTTTATTGATATTGGAGGCTTCATAGTAACCCCCCTGTGGCTTTGCCAATTTTAGCCCTCTCTTTTTCCTTATGCAGGAAAAGATTAACCGCGTTGTTGGAAACTTTAAGGTTTCTAAAAAAATATGAGTCCCACATCCAATTTGGATGTTACTCCATAGATTTTAAAGGGCCCATTACACCAATTTTCAGAAATTTTGGAAACAGCGAGATTTACCTTACCTTTGTTGTAATCCACCAGCTTCTCCATAAATCTTGTGAGGGACCCTTTTACCAGCTTCGCCCACACTTTCGACATCGCCTTCCATCTTGACGTATTGTCTGGTTCCTCCCTCCTTAAATCTCCTCCCATTTTTGAATTCAGACTTTCAGCTCTGTTTCTCTGCAAACTCAACACTTCTTTCCTGTAGTTACTCAAAATTTTGAAAAGGATGACCCACAAAGTGTGCAAAGTAATATTAAAATTGGTTGGGATTCTACCGCTTTGCCAGGTAATCATTACCTTTCCATCAAAGCATAAATTATTCATATACCTTATCATGATTATGCAGTCCTTCTCTCCCCGTAAATCTGTCCTTTCTAAGGAGCTCTTTAATATTCATATTAATATCTTCCCCATGCCACATCATTTGAGAATTAGAATTAACTCCTAGGTTCGCTAAACAATCCGCCACCATATTTTTCTCTCTAAAGGCATGTTGAATAATTATTTCTTTAAAACTGGTGATGATTTCCCTAGCTTTCAAAATAATGTTTTCAATTGACCATGATGGCTCAAACTCCCCCTTCAAACACTTAATAATATTAAGTGAATCTCCCTCAAGCCATACTTTATCATGATTAAGGTTCTTAGCTATAATTAGGGTATTCAGTGCAGCTGAGGCTTCGACAAAATGACTAGTTTGACTCCCCAAAGGACCAACCACCGCCACTATGCAACTTCCAGCAAAATTCCTGACAATGCTGCCATACCCAGCTTTACCCGGGTTCCCCTTAGAGGCCCCATCAAATTTAGCCTTAATCCATCCCTGAGGAGGAAAGCACCAAACTAGACCTTCTCTTCCCTTCTCCTTACTAGGTATGGTAGTAGAGAGGTTCCACCTATCATTGAAGTCATCTTTAGTAGCTGGTCCATTATCAGTACCATAGATACATTCAAATATGCTCCTATAAATTTTATCCACCACCACTTCAGGAATGACACTTTTATCCCTAAAAATCCTATTGTTTTGCTCTTTCCATATATTCCAGATAACATTCGGGAGAGTAAGTTTCCAAGTCTCCACAATCTTTGGATTGGAATTAGGGCAATGCCATTGCTGCCAAGATTCCCCTAGGGAGTTCGGAAAAACCCAACTCAATTTCCACCTGCTTAAGATGATTTTCCAGATTTCTTGACTAAATGTACACTGATTAAGAATATGGCAACCAGTCTCTTGATCCCTACAACAAAGAGAACATCTATTAGGAAAAACAAAACCTCTCTTTTGAAGGTTGTCCGGAGTTAAAACCTTGTTTTGGAGGTTGTCCGGAGTTAAAACCTTGTTTTGGATGAAAATCCAAAAAAAAATATTAACCTTAGGAACTTACTTCTTGATCCAGACTTTAGCCCAAATAGGAATTTCTTCCACAACTTCATTTTGGATAGCCACAACTGAGGACACAAAATATTTCCCATCCGGGGTTTCCCTCCATATCAATCTGTCTTCTTTGTTGTCTCTAGGAACTTTAGCAAAAAGAGCAATCTGAAGGAACTTTAGCTCCAGAAACTGCTGGCTAAAATCAATCCATTTCCCATTTCTCCAGTAGTCTCTAACCAACTCTCCAAACCTGCTTTTGAACCAATCTTTCCAATCATTGAGGATTGGAAATTCCTCCAGAGGTTTATCCATTATCCACCTATCCTCCCAAAATCTTATACTCCTGCCATCCCCTAGATTCCACATTTGACCAACAGCGGCCCAACTTTTAGCCGATTGGACTGCATTCCATATTGCAGAACCTTCAACAATAAAAGATTCATCTAAAAATTCTTCCTCAGAAGGTTGCATATGAAGATATTTATTTTTCCAGATTAAATTCCATTCTCTTTTCTCCCCTTTCATTCTCCAAATTTGTTTAGCTAGTAAAGCCTTATTCATAGAACTAATATTCCTTAAGCCCAACCCCCCTGAGGCCTTAAGAGAATAGATTTTATTCTAGGCAATAAAGAGAATTCTATTTTTGACTTCCACCCCCGACCAAAGAAACTTTTTTTGGATTCTTTCAATTACTTCCGCAAACTTTCTAGGGATTTTGAACAAACTGAGAGCATAAACAGGCAAGTTTTGGAGAGTTGCTTTGAGCAGAGTTACTTTGCCCGCTTGACTTAGGACTTCCCCTTTCCAACCAACCAATTTTGAGTTAAATCTATCCACCAACTTATTCCATAAATTATCCACAAGCTTAATACACAGAGGAAGCCCCAGATAAGAAGAGGGAAGCTCAACTATTTTACAACCAAGAATTCTTTCAATCCTTAATTGTCTTTGAACAGAGGTATTGATGAAGAACAAAGAGCTCTTATCCCAATTAATTTTTTGACCAGAGGCAAATACATAAATATTCAACACATTCTTCATATTTTTAGCTTCCCTAATGGTAGCTTCCCCCATAGTGATAGAATCATCAACAAACTGTTCATGAGTACAAGTGAAATTGGATGAAGATGGTTTCAGACCTCTAAGATTGCCTTCTTCCACATTTTTAAAATTAAATCTACCCAGACTTTCAGCTAAAATAGTAAACAAGATAGGGGAAATGGGGTCCCCTTGTCTAAGACCTCTAGAAATTTTGAAGAAACTTGAAGGGGATCCATTGACAATAGCAACAGAAGAGGAAGTTTCAATAAGTTGAGAACAAAGTTGAATAACTTTTTCACCGAAACCAAACATTTTCATAATCCTTAAGAGAAACTACCAATTCACTCTATCATAAGCTTTAGCCATATCTAACTTTAGAAAGAAACCCTGATTATTAGCCGCTTTCAGAGAATGGATATTTTCATGAACATATATAATGGAGTCCAGAATCTGTCTAATTGGGACAAAACCATTATGCTGGACAAAGATAATTCTTGGAAGAATTTCCAACAGTCTAGAAGTAAGAACCTTGGATAAGATCTTGTAAATAGAGTTACAGAGACTAATAGGTCTAAACTTATTGAGAGAGTTAGCTCCTAGGATCTTCAGAATTAGGACAATGAAGGTAGCATTCAGTTCTTTTAAAAGCCTTCTAGAGCCAAATAATTCCTTAACACCTTTATAAATGTCAGTCTCCACAATATGCCAAAATAAGTGGAAGAAGAACATTGGAAAACCATCCGGTCCAGGAGACTTATCTCCTTGAAAGGAAAAAACCATCTATTTGATTTCCTGATTAGAGGGAATTCAGGATAAATAGTTATTATCTTCCACAGTCAGGGTGGAAGGAATAGCTTGCAACATGATGTTTTGATTACTGGTATCCAGGTTATCCACTTCTCCCAAAAGGGTGCCAAAATACTCCAGAGCTTCCTTTCTAATATCATTGTCCTTTGTTAAAATCCCTTTATTATAGGATAATCTGGATATCCTGTTAGCCACCCTATGCTTAAGAGCGGTTAAGTGAAAAAACCGAGTATTTTTATCACCTTCCTTCAAGTACAAGGCTCTAGATCTTTGTCTCCAGAATGTCTCTTCATTAGAAATAATGGTGTGGTATTTAGACAATAGACCTTTTTCCACAGCCCTCAGTTCATCAGACAACCCATTCTCTTGGATTCTATCCTGAACATCTTTTATTTTAGTTTTAATTTGAATTTTACTCTTGAAGATATCCCCAAAAATCTCTTTGTTCCAGATTTTAATTTTAGCCTTTATAATATTGAGCTTTTTAGCTATTCTAAAGAGAGCCATACCCTCAACCTCAAAAATCCACCATTCAGCAACACAAGCTTCCAAGGAAGGATGGGATAACCACACTTTTTCAAATCTAAAAGGGAAGTTTCTCTTAGCCGAAAAAGAGTTGGCAGTAAAAGAGATTGGATAATGATCTAAACCAATTTTGATAACAAATGCAAGAGAACAACTATACTTGGATAACCATTCAGGAGAAATTAAGGTTCTATCTAACTTAACTTGAATCAGGTCAGCTCCAGTTCTTCTATTAGTCCAGGTATAGCTAATCCCTTGAAGATCCAAATCCATAAGAGCTTGATCATTAATGAACTCCATAAGGTCTTGTTTACCATCAAGCTACAAGGGTAGACCTCCCATCTTCTCTTCCTCTTTTAGCAGAGTATTGAAATCTCCCATTATTATCCAACTTTGATAAGCAAACTTAAGTCTGTCTTCAACAAGGCTTCTCCAATATTTAGCTCTCCCAGTTTTGGTATTAGGTGCATAGACATTAGTTAACACCCATACAAAGTTATCCTTGATATGCTCAAGCTGCACAAAGTTCCTATTAAAAGTAGAGATGATTTCCTTACCTTTAATGGTTTTTTTGTTCCAAAAAATCGCAGTTCCTCCAGAAGCTCCCTTTGAGCTAGATCCTATAACTCTATTATTTTTAAAAAATCTAATCTTTTCCACTTTATCCTTACACATCTTGGTTTCCTGAACAAGGACCACATATGGTTTATGATCTCTTATGATGTTTCGTAACACATCCTACTTATGAGGTGCATTTAGCCCTTTGATATTCGAGGAGATTATCTTCATACTTTAACCGGAGATAGGGCTGACTCGATGGAACACTGTGTTCCATCAGCACGGTTCTTCCAGCTTTCCTGTTCCCTTTGATGTTTTAGAGATAGTCTCCCCTTCTTTTTGTTTTGACTTCCAATATTTGCCTTTTTCTTAATCTTGCTTCTAGTTGAGATACCTCCATTGGGTTCCTCCTTATTTGATTTACCCTCTTTCGTACCAAGAATCCTAAGATATCCTTCCAGGATATCCATTACCACACTATGTGATGGGGTTTTACATTGGAGAGGCTTTGGGCTTCCATTGGTTAGAAGCAATAAGGGCTCAATATCAGAAGGGTTAAACTCTTGAGCTTCATTGAAGTTTTGCTCAATTGATTTTGAGAAAGAAGAAACAGGCACAACTTCTTTGGGACTTACCTCTTCCTTCTCCTGACTAACAGAACCAACCTCTTGGTCCTCTGGATCATCTTTGTTGTTTAACTCTCTTCCTTGCTCCCCTTCTTTAGTACTCTCTATTTGGTTATTAGAGCAGACACAATCCTGATTTTCATTATTACTGTTCTCACCCTTCTTAACCTCATTTTCTGGTTCTATTACTTCCTTATTTGGATCACACTCAACTGATGGGTCTCCTTTTTTCTCAATTGTTTGCCATTTCTTTTTATACTTCACATTGTTTCTGGTCTTGTTTTCCTTACTCTTCTTAAGCGGACATGCTTTTGCCCAATGCCCCGATTTTTTGCAATGGAAACAGGCAAATGAGAGCGATTCATATTCAATAGCTTGGGTCCATTTCCCTAGTTTAGAAATAATCTCAATTGATTGGGGCATATCTATCATTTAATTAACATTTACACAAATGCGAGAAAAGACTAACCTTGGTTTAGCAGCCGTCATAGGGTCAATCGAAAGAAGTTCTCCAAAAGAGTTCGCAATACCCTTAAAGACTTCCTCATTCCAGAATTCCAACGGAAGACCCGAGAGGCGTGTCCAGACAGGCGCTGATACAAAGAAGGATTCATCAAGGGAAAGGTTAGGGACCCATTTTTGAAGAGCCAAAGTTGACTTGCTGAACATCCATGGACCTTCACATAGAGCCTCAACTCAAGATTAACCTTGAAAAATGTGAGTTTTGAAAACAAAGCTTTTCTACCTTGGTTTTATTATTTCTCATGGATGTTTAAAAATGGATCCAAGTAAGGTAGAAGAAATACCTAATTGGCCTATTCCTAGGAGAATAAGTGAAGTTGGAAGCTTTCATGGAATGACATCTTTTTATAGGAAATTTGTGAGAAACTTTAGCCATGTTTGTGCTCCTATTCTCAATACCATTAAAGGAGTGATTAAATGTCACTTTAAGTGGATAGAGGAAGCCAATAAGGAGTTTAAAAGGTTGAAAACCAAGATAGCAGAGCTGGCCACCCTTAGATTGCTTGATTTCAATCAGTTATTTACAGTAGAATGTGATGCAAGCCAAAGAGCAATAGGGGTAGTTTTAAGCCAATAGGGACATCCTATAGCTTTCTTCTCTAGAAAAGTTAAATGAAGCTAAGCAAAGGTACTCCAAATATGACTTGGAGTTGTATGCAATGGTTCAAGCATTGAAAAAATGGCGTCACTACCTGCTGCCCAAAGAATTTGTAGTCTTCATTGACAACCATGCCCTTAGTTTTCTCAATGGGCAAGAGAAGTTGAACCAAAGACACCTTAAGTGGCTTAAGTACCTACAATCTTATACATTCACTATTAAACATAAGAAAGGGACAACCAACAAAGTTGCTGATGCACTAAATAGGAGAATCATGACCATGCAGGAGATTCAATCGCAAAGTGTGGGTTTGAGTGAGTTGAAAGACCTCTACAAGGATGATAAGGATTTTGCAGAGATATATAATGTTTGTTTAGATTTTTCTAATACCTCACATGTCTCTTATTCAGAATACATGATGCAAGAGTACCGATGATGCCACTTATATTGCATAGGCAGAATTTGCATACAATGACTCAATGAACCATAGCACAGGTAAAAGTACTTTTGAGATAGTGTATGGATTCCATCCTAGGGGCATACTAGAGCTCAGAGATCTCAGTTCAATGGCACCCAATAGTGCACAAGGGGAGAACTTTGCAGAAGGCATTAAAGAGGTGCATGATAAGGTAAGGCAGTCCTTACAACAAAAATCTGAGCAGTATAAGGTTCAAGCTGATAAAAAAAGGAGGAAGCTACAATTTAAAGTCGAAGACTTAGTGCTGGCATACCTTAGGAAGGAGAGACTTCCAAAAGGGCAGCCTATCAAGCTCATGATGAAGAAAATTGGACCTCTCAAGGTGGTGCACAAGTATGGGCAGAATACCTATGAGGTTGAAATTCCACCTACCTTGGGGATATCTCCTATTTTTAATGTAGGTGATCTCTATCCATATAAGGGAGAGACACCAACAAATCAAATAGATATGTCATCACCGGTTCAAGAAGATTGGGTAAAGGATTTGCCACCTAGTCAACCAGTTGAGTTAGAGAGTATCTTAGATACCAAGATAGTAAAGAAGACAAGGAAAGGAGTCTACAAGCACTATCTTGTTAAGTGGAAAGGGTTACCTGATTTAGATGCCATGTGGATGTCAGAGGCAGATATACTTCCGCATGGAGTGGAGATTTCAGACCTTATAACTCAAGGGACTTGAGTTCTTTGACCCAGGAGAGTATGGTGCAGGGCACCTAGCACTCCAAGAATGAAAGCTTTTATTTATTTTAAGTTTGAGTGTTAATTTATGATGTAATAATGGACCAACCATTGAGGACTCAGTAAAGCCATGGTTGAGTTGTCCAAATTTTGGTTTGAGTCAATTGTGCTCAGGATGCTGTTAGCCTGAGAAGTGAGATGCTTAGGTAGTTCATAGGAAAAATACTCCAGATGAATGTATTCATGTATTGGGACTCAATTGAGTTGTGTTTAGGTCTTCTAGGGTGTTTGAGGACCTTTAAGATAATTAGAATGCAAAATTGCATCTTGGAGCAAAAGTTGTTGAGCAACATTTTGCAATTTCTTGCAAAAGTTGCATTTTTGGTTATAAGCGTTAGGAAGTTGGTTGAACCGAATGAAAAAAGGGGATATAAGACAAATTTCACTTCATTGTACGGGTTGGAGGATTGGAAATGCAAGAGAAATTTTTTGGTTTGTGAAGCAACCTTGTTTCCACTGGTTTTTGACAGTTTTGTCTTGTTTTTCCTTGCTTGTACGGTCCAGTACAGACTAGATGGTGTAAAATTATTTCCATATTTGCATGTTAATTCTATTTTATTTCATCAAGGTTGAATTTCAGGTTTGATTGTTCCAGGTTGTAGAGATTTCTTTCATTCTTTGCAACTAGGAGCAAAACCCTTGCAAGTAGGGTTTAAGAGAAAGAAATGGCTCTAACGTAGGCATTCTTTGATGGAACCTATTGAAATAAATAATAATTATAGGTTAGGTTATGCACATGGCTTAGAAATAGGGTGTGGGATGTTGCAGGTCTAGAAGGAGGAGAAACAATGAAGCCCTAGGCTCACTGCTGGGAGCAGGTGAGTTAGGGCAGCAAGAAAAGTGCGATTTGTGAGCACATGAAGATTGGTGCAGGTCCAAGTGGTATATAAATGGAAATTCCTTTGAGTCCCCTTGAAGGTTCCCAAGGTGTTTGGATCAGGATATTTGACTGGTGAAGAGTTCTAGACCCATCTTGCCAATTCACCGGCTAGGCCTAAAACCCTTCAAATTATAGTAGCATTGGAAACCCCACTTGTACGGATAAACTAGATGCACTTTTTCAATATTGTTTGTAACTTCCAAAAGGGTACTCAAATACATGATTTAATTCTAGGCTTTTTTGGGGCTTTTGCAAAATAAACCCCTAAAACCGCCTAGAGAGGGCTAATGCAATTAGGCCTAATTAGGTGCGGATAGAGACCTAGAAGGGTTAAGAAGCCAAGGTGATGGATTTGGTGAGTCTTAAACCTCAAAACATATTAAATACACCTTGTTGATGCATTGGGAAACCATAGGAAGAGATTGTGTGTTAAGATCCTTGCAGGAGTGGTTGGAGCCCAGGAGAGGAGTGTGTGAGTAACTGAGGTGACAACCTCAAGTGGAGGAGTTGATTGTCCAGAAACCATTGAATATACCTAGGAGGAAAGTCAAGAAGGTTCAAACTTTGGAGGTCTCATTATCATAACCCCTGCCAAGTTCCATAGGAAGGACTTGAGTAGTTGTAGGGTTGAGTAGGACAAGTCACTCAAGAAGGTGTATCAAACAAGGCTTCAAGACTCTCTGCATCAACTCATCACCTCTAGATGTGTTTTGACCAATTCTTCATAATTTTTAATAGAATCAGGGTCCACCTTATCTTTCCCTTGGAGCTCCTCACGCATGTCTTGAAGTCTTTTCTCAAACCTTTCATGCTCCTCAATGGCCGATTGATTCTTTGAGTACATTTCCCAATATATATCCATCCATACCATCTAGTTGGTAAACCTTTTCTGAACAAATAAAGATAGTGTTTGAGTCTTGACACTTTTTAGTTGGGCCTGGAGCTAGAGAATTTCTTCCTTAAGTTTGCTAGCTTTAGTCTGCGGCTGTGAGATTTCACCTTGTGTTAACAATTTTTGTGGCTCTTTCTGCTTTAGTAATTCTTTTAAATAATCATTTTCTTTCCTCAATCTGATTTTCTCTATCCTACCAAAATCCTCTTTCAACAATAATTGAATTTGAGCTTTATTGAGCTTAGCAACATTAAAACCCAAATCAACAATGACAATTGGATTTGTCTCTCCTACCTTCAGTGTCATGATGTGCCCAAAAGCTTTCTAAGTATCAATAATCATTGCCTTCTTGTGTGGAGGGTAGAGAGACCAAACTAGCATGGAATGTTCAACAGGATTATACATGAAACCCATATATACCCAGGTTACTCTTTTAGGAGATAATTTATGTTTGGCATCTATATCATGGAGGAAACTATCAAATTACAAAACTAAATTTAAATCCCATTCGGGAAATATAAAAATGCATGCATCCTCAAGTAGCTTCCTCCATCTCTCAGGGGTCATCTAACTCATTTCTTGCTCAACTTAACCTTTCAAGGTGACCAATAGCTGATTTTCATCGGAGGCATTCACCTCTATTGCACTTTACATGACTGCTTTACCCTTTATCTTATATAAAAAACATTTTAATTCTGAAGACTTCACAAAGTAATCATCTAACACAAAATCTTTAAAGGCTAGCTGCCTTGGATCCTCTTCAATTGGCACCTCTTCCTCCGGATCCCTAACAGGAGACACATGTTCTTCAATCATCATTTTAGAGAGTTTCTCAAAAGATATTTCATCATCACTGTATGATTCTTCATTTCTATATGATGACACATCAATCCTTTGTGCCTCTCTCATATTTTGTTCCATCTCTGTTGTGATTGTCAATGGCCATTTTGGCCTCTTTCTCATCCAAGTTCCTTATCAGATCATCCCTCACAAATTGGATATGCATATACTCACCAAGCTTTTGCTCTCTCCTTGCAACATTAATATATCCTTCATTCTTGGTGCACCTAGCTTCATGTTGTAATGGGCTAATTTGTTCAGTGTGAGCTTATGTCCTTCCTTCCAAGTGATAGTAAATTCACCAATGCATATGGTCCCTGGCATAAAATCATGTTTTTCATGTGAGATCAAGTGTGTGTGATTGAAAATTCTCATTTTTCTAATAATTTCCAAATAGGCTATCTTGATGGGTACTATCTTAGGTAACAAAAATGAGGATTCTTCAAAACCATAAGCCCTAATCATTGTGACGTCTAAGAAACAATACTAGTCACCCTAATTATGTTTGATTGTGTCAGGTCCCCCAAATTTGTAGGCCTTAGGAACCTTTTGACCTCATTTGTGAGTGCAAAGTTGCATGGGTGATCATAAAATTTATATAAACTTTTCACAAAATATTCTTCAAAATGAATATAGCTAGACCAGATAAAACTACAATCCCATATTAAAGTCCACAATTGGACTAGCAAAGGTTGATTATCATCATCAAACTATTTAATCCTCATCTCCTCAAGTTACCAAGTTCTTGGCCATAGAACAATAGCACATGCATTAACAAAGAATAGTGTGGAAAATAAATTTTAGATGGATCCTTCTTAATAGCAAGAAGGCTCAAATCAATCTGCCTAGCAACATTGAGGCATTGAATATCTGCTACAATTACCATGGACTCTATCATCTTGAAATTTGGAGTATTGAGACCAAGGACCCGACCAACTGAATAATATGTATACTTGAGATAGGTTGTAAACAGGTTTATGTGGAATCCAAGTCCTTCCTCTACCTCCAGTGGTGCATTAGGATTGAGAATGTGAAGGGGTAGCCTCCATCCTGTGTAGGTAGTATCTATTCTACAGTGTTCCTTTACTGAATCTTCAAGAGCAATGGGATGATCATAGATCCTAGTCAGAGTGAACACCTCAGAGATTGCTTCTCTTGACACATAGAAGCAGGGCTCGCCCTCTCTGTTCAAAATTGCCCTCTTCTTGGGGTAATAATGTTGTGCCAATAACTACAATATGTCTACATTGACATTAACATTAGGAACAATGAGTTTTCCTAAGTTTAACCTCCATGGGTTGCAAATTGGTTTAGGACTATCTCGCCTATGATAATGAAACATGAATAACTCATAGCCCCTAATGGTGGTATATACATCCCCCACATTGTTGTAATTATCCTCTAGTTTCCATTGTGCAAACTTATTAGGTTTAGGGGTTGACCTGGGTAATTGATCAAACAAATATTGACTCAATTTCCTTTCTTCTATTTTAGTTTGCTCTATTTCTATACTGGTATTCTCTGTTTTTTATTTTTTACCCTTTGTCTTACTGGTTTTCCCTTTTTGTCCCTTTCTAGTATTGCTATAACTCTCCATTGTATAAACAATTCAACTGATCTTTTGAGGAAATTGCAGAAGGACTGTTCCAAAGACTTGTTTTTCAGGCTTGCTTGTTCTTGTCACACTTTTCGGCTCACTCCAGTTTTGCCTTTAGTTTTTGTAGAATAATGTGTTATGATATGAAACCAACCTGAATATATTTACAGAAAATGTCATTTGTGCACGATAAATGTCTCGACCTGCTAATAAATACATAAGTCTTTTTGAAACTTGAATTGCTTTTGTTGACATGTGCTATCAATTTTGTTAATACCTCTGAATCTGGCGCCACTTTGACATGGTTGTCGCTGCAGATAAATATGGTAATGTTCTGATGTATGTTATAATTTTTTCCTTTATGTCACTTTGGCAGAGGTTGGGCTGATAAGCCATTACTCATTTGATCCCTATCTTTGGGTTAACTGTGTCAAAGACCTTTTGGACAATGCCTATTAACATTACTTTAACCATCGACATCTCAAAATTGCATTCCCAACTTCTTTAGTTACTCCAATGAATGCCTCACCTTTAACTTCACTGATCGCCATAAGTTATCCCGATGCTGATTTTCAAGTTACAAGCCTGGGATTGGAATAGCTATTCTGATATTGTTATATCCATGCTCTATCGAAATAAGTTACATAGTCGGAGGACAAACAATTCATGATTTTGATCTCATTAGCAATACCAATAAATACTTTACCTTTAGTTGCCTTTTATCGCCATTGATTATCCTGATTTCGCTTTCTTAGTTGTGAATTCGTGATCAGAGTAACTTCCCTGATATTAATTTATTTACTTGTCATCGAAACAAATTTTGTTGTCGGAATATGGTTAACTTGTTATTTCGTCTTCAATAGTTATACCGATGAGTCCTCCTTTATTTTCCTTTATCGGGATAAGTTGCATTATCTAGGTAACCTTTTAGACTTGTCCCGATCCTGTATGTGATCCCAATGGAATTCATATCGACATAACATATTTTGATATCCATATATCGGAATAGTTTGGTCTAAGTGTGTAAGAATAAAAAGGAAGAAAGAGGGGGGAAACTTTGATTTGGAAAAAATGCTCTGCGATTCTGCCTGCAACTAGGGCTCGACATCAGGGGTTGTAGGTGTAGACACCCAAAATTGTCCAGTCTAATTAAATAAATATTTTATTTATTTAATTATCTAAGCTTAATTCTTCTATTAATTAAATAAATCTTTATTTATTTAATTAATTCATTTATCCTCTTCTAGCCTTATTTCTCATTTAAATAAATTCATTTATTTATTTAAATTATCCCTTTTTCCTAAATTAAATAAATATCTTATTTATTTAATTGATCACACTTCTTCTATTAATTAAATAAATCTTTATTTATTTAATTAATTCATTAACCTTTTCTACCCATGACACATGTCATTCATCTCTTAATTCATACACTACCTACCCCTTTCATTATTTTATTATTTCCTCTACCTACCCTCTAATCATAGCCGACCTCCTTTTACACCTCTCAATCTTATTTCTCCATTTCATATAGTGTCTTCTATATAAGGAGATGCTTCCTTCATTATCAAACCCTAATGAGCTAATGAGAAATCTCAAGGACTTGACTACACTACGATCCTACTTGCAACCACATTCCGTTCTTTGTTGAGCTCTTGTGCACATAAAATCTGAGAGCAAATATATCAAGCAAGATCAATGGAGATAGGAAGAATGGAGATCCAAACCCTATTGGGCATGTGATGGTATAATCTTTGTGATTTCATTTGATTTGCATTGTCTTAGGTAATCTTCATAGGTTATGGTGGATCTTTGTTGTTGTTAGGCTAGGGTTTTGTGGTTGAATTCATTTAGCCTTTCAATATTGTTATCATTGTTATCCATTTTCACCATATACATTTTGGCATGCCCGGTGGGACTCTTGTCCCTTTTTGCATCTAACATCTTGTTGTAGATTTTGTATTTTGAAGTTGCAGATCTGACGTTTTCGACAATATTTTTGACATTTCCGCGTTTGCGCACTTTCAGATCGCGTTTTTGATTTTCGGGCGCGTCTGCGACATCTGGGATCACGTCTATGTTATTGTCAATTTTTTTTATTTTGCAGGTTCCAGGAAAGCGTGTCTGTGTTGTGAAGTTGCGTCTGCATTGTTTTTATCCGTGTCTGTGTCCAAGAAGCGCGTCTGAGTTCTTTGGTCGCATCTGTGTCTCACAGAACTGCGTCTGTGTCACCCAGGCACGTCTGTGTTGAGGGTAACCACGTCTGTGTTCACCAGTTTTAAATTTTGGATTTTTATTGATTCAGTTTTTGGATTTTGCATTTAGGGTTTCAAATCTGGTTTATTTTGAGCTAACATTTTCAGATCTAGCTAACAAAATTGGTGCAGCTTGCCTTGGAAGCTAAATCGTTTGGTTGAAGGCCCCTATTTTCACAAAGTCTTTTGGGTTTAAAATTTACCTAACTTGTGTGCTTGTAGGAAGGGGTGATTATTTCAAACAAATCCAAACTACTAACAACTCTTTGTTGTAGGACCTTGGCAAGGGTTTTTGGTTTTTATTGTGTGCCTTGTTTTCATAGACTAGCAAACACTTCAATTGGTGCACTAAAATTGAATCATTGTCTTTTGTGTCTTGAGCAATAGGCTCTTTTTGTTTAATCTTTAGAGGGCCTATCTTCCCGTGTGGTCGTTAGGACTACTAGTGAGAAGAGAACGACCCAAGTGGTAGCAAAAGAAAAGCCATCTTCTTCCAAACCACTATAAATAACTGTATTCATGGTGAAAACTATGGATAACGTGTGCTGATTAGTTCATACCGACACTATGTCTCCCCATAAACCCGTTTGATCAAATTTATTTGATCATTTGTAGGGCGTAACCCCTACCGGCTGGGAGCCTTCTGTATTTATAGAGCTGAAAGTGCCGCATGTATGGCTACACGAGCGGATGCCCTTACTAGCACCTTTTTGTTTTAGAAGCCCAAATCCTTCTAGTTGTTGGGGTAGGAGGTCGGACCTCTGGTAGCGGCCCACACACATACGGTTCTTAGTAGAGATACAAAGTTTGCCATGGGGAGTTTTCATGGGGATTGATGCTTGGCTGACCCGAGAAGTGAGTGCCGAGGGTGGAGCTAGTGAGGTCAAGCATCTAAGTATCTGCACTGAATAGCGTAGCCTCAGGGGTAAAACCCCATGTGGGATCAACAACTACTGTCTTGGCCAGCCATAAGAATTGTGCTTGACTTATGTTAAACATTCAAAACATTCAAGACCAAACAACAAAACATTGTGTCTTTTGTGTCTTCAAGTGTATGCAAAACGTTTTACATCAAACAACACACTTTTCTTGGAGTCATTTTGAGTCTAGACACTTGCAAACATTGAGTCCTCATCAACACTGTGTCCTCTTGTCACGAAAAAATAGTCAAACAGTCAGATTTGGTCACAACAAAACAACTTCATAGATTGGAAAAATTGCACAAAATTTGCAGAAACACGTCTGTGTCGGGCATAATAGCATCTGTGTTGTTTAGCCACGTCTGTGAAGCGTAGAATCGCGTCTGTGTTCCAACAGTAAACATTACACTTTGCAAAAAAATCTCAGAAACGCGTCTGTGTCGGGAAACTGCGTCTGTGAAGTATACAGGCGCGTCTGTGTCTAGAATTGAAAAACTGTTACAGTCCAGCAAACAAACACAGTCAGTTTCAGAATTCTTGAGCTTCCTAGGTCATTTCTCCAGGGTTTCATTTAGCATTCAACCTGTCCTTGGGTCTCACAAAGTCCATCATTCCTTTACATCTCTCATTACATTCACAATTGTCTAAACTTGAGTCAAAAGGTCACTTGCTTGTCCTCATCATACTTTGTCAACCCACTACATACAACAACACTTTGCTAAGTGGTCCCTCATCAAGGTTTCTTACCTTTGGGTCTCATTTGGTCTTACTTAGAGTCAAGGTCAACTTACCTCATCAAGAGAAACTATCCTCTCTTTGGAAGACACACCTACTCTACTACATACATACTTGGTCTTACACTTTGGACATTGCAAGTACACCTCAGATTCATTTACATTCCATCCAACTCTTGGTCTTCCATACTCTTTCCATTTTTCATCTAGTCTCACACATCTTGGTCAATACCTAGTTCATGGTTGAAACCCGTCTTCAAAAATCTAGGAGAGAAACTAAAGAGGCTCAAGAGTCCGCAAACATGAGTTCTTATGAGTATGACAATGATATCTTTTTCAATTCTGATCATACTACATTACCTGGCATGGATGCCTATAGAAACATTCCAAATGTTGAGAACATGGACACTATAAACAACAATGCTACACACAATGACAATGTGGACAACTTTTTAGTACATTCAACAGATGTGGAAGAATCCATCATGAATCCCCATTTCAATCGATTGGTTGAGGAAATAATGAGGAGGGATAGACAATACTTCTTACAAATGATGGCACAAAGTGGAGCCAAGATACCTCATGATTTTGACATGTCTCAAATAATGGAAAATCGACCTTTGCAACAACCTTACTCCAACATGGATCAAAGAAGACCTAATAGTGGAGGAAATAGAGGACCACACATGGTACCTGAATCACCATCAGCTTTGCTTCAAAAACCAGAGGTCCCACATACACATGGTCAAGCATATGATACTCACCTTCGTAGACCATTATGGAAGTCTTATGCAGACAGATATGCTCAATCACATACCAATGCTAAGGATCAACCACCAAAGCAATTGGATATTCAAAGACATGCTCAAAATTTGGACCCAAGGAAACCTCATGTCAAATTTGGGGGCAACACATTGGAACATGACATGCCTGTAGAATATGGTATACATGCACAAAATAGATATGGTGTCCCTCAACATGAATCTATACCAAGTGGTCCATATGCACAGCATCACTATAGACCTCCTCCATATGAACATGTGTATGATCAATA